>NC_060138.1:43279697-43608030 GCF_021461385.2 Schistocerca piceifrons | reverse complement strand
TTCAAATGATCATTCCTGTCACATTCCTGACTCTTGACCATTCCTCCTCAGACACCATGCTGTTTCCAAAAGTCTTGAAGTTCTTGACTGATTTACTTCTAATTTTTACACAATACTGTAATAGACATTTGTCTACACATAGGTTATATATTTTTTAAACAACAATATGCAGATATTCTGTTAAAAGTGACTATGAGAGAGAAAGTGCAATGCTATGATAATGTGTGGTTTAGTTTTCTTCCTTGTATTTAGTTTTAACAGAAAACCTATATATTAGGAAAGTTGTATTTATGGCTCATCAACTTATGATTAGAATACTACAATGTGATTTGAACCTTCTGAAACTTTGTAAAGCTATATGTTCTCAGGTTAAACTATGTGAAATAATGTCACTGAAGTTACATCTTCACAGATCCAGTACGTGGACTGGTCTCTCTCATACCCCATATACCAATGATCCCAATCAGTTTTCCTATTCAGTTTTTAAGCAAATCATGGTTTTGTTTGATTTAATAAAAAAGAAGACTCAAAGTCAGACATTCAGATCTGTTGGAACTGATTTACAATCAGTGTGTTTTTACCATTGTCAATTGTATGAGCCCTTTTACTAACTCATACCACACAGTACAGCAGAAATTAAAACTATATACTATAAGGTCTTAGGATATATTTTTAACAATGACAGTATATACATCGATGTGTGTGTATTGGGTCAGAGAGGGGTAGTGGGGGCGGGGGGGATATCGACCTCTATGTGAAGCTCAAATGCCTCTGGTTGGCATGAGGTGGACAAAGTTTGGACAAAGTGAAAGGAAAGCCAGTGCATTCTAGACTAATGTTTGAGATGGATGTATGTATAGTTGCTCTCCTGAATCAAGTTACATTATGCTTATCACACCATGTATGATTTGAAGTAGTTTCTACTGTATTGTGTCAACTCTTTCTACACTGTGACCCCATTCCTGTTGCTTCACATAATCTGGTCTGGTGCATTGTATGACAACAGTGTGGCAGTTACACAATGCATTACCCCTCATGCTGCATCTGGATCACAGTGCCAACATGATTGCAGTGCAGGATGTGCAGTGTTGTCATGGCGCAAACACAACAGTGAAAACTGAGTGTAGTGACAATTTGTACCTTGTACTGACAGACAAAACCAGCATAATGGCCCAAATGCGGCAGCCAACAACAACTCTGCCTGTGGACTATGAGGACAATGCTACCACAGACAGTACTTTTAACCAACAAAGTTTGCAACATAATTGTAATGCTACTTTCAAGTCTTTTGAACTGCATATTGGATATGAGACCTGTTGGCAGCTACGTTGTCTACTATACTGAACAATGCTACAATTACCTCTTCAGCCTTATGTCTGAGGTTCAGCCTGCGCCTTGGACAACCACAGTTTGACCCCAATCACTTAACTTTGTAGTTCAGACAGTGGATGGGATTTTTGAAGCAATGAGAATTTTAGACAATGATTCTAAATATGTTCACCTACTCTGTCATGTTGCGGGACAGGCTGAACTAATCAATGACCTTATCCTGTCACTGCTGCCCACAAACAACTGGAGCACAGAAAAGCTTGTTCTCTTGCAGACACTTTCTCAAAACCTGAAATAACAGCTCCAAGAAGCTATATATGAATAGCATCTCAATAACAACAAGCCTTCACAACTTTGGTGTCAACTGCACACAACTATTGATTGCATTCTCATACAACCTTATGGACCCTACGGATCATCCACTTGCCGACCGAGCTGCAGCTAGTGATGAACGCACATGAGTCTGAACCTCTAGAAAAATGACTTGTGTTGACAGATCAAATGTCCTCGGTGATACGCCACTGGCGTCTATTAAACAGACAGATGGGCATGGAAATGTGCCAACAATGTCTCACGCATGCCGTCCAATCTTAGCCGAACCAGTTTTACTCAACTCGAGGATGAAGTCACCCCTCCCCCCAGCAGCCTACAGTGCACCATCAAATGCCCATCTTGCCTAGTCATGATGCACCAGATGCTATAGCTGGCCCACAGCTGTTATTCTGTTGGTTCCACAGTAAATTTGGACAGGATGCTTGCAAATGTTGTGCTCCTTGCAAATTCCCAAATTATGTCCTCCTTGTAAATTCCCAAATGATGTCAGTGGACTGAAATAGGTGCTTTGGCCTGCTCCAGTGGGCAAAGTCATGTCACCTCCATGACAACCACACAATGCCTCTTCATGCCTGGCCTTGCTAATGAATAGTATTTTATAGTGGATATGGGCTCTAACATAAACTCGTTATCACACAGCAGAACATCTAACTATGAACTGACACCTTCACTCTTCACTCTTGCTTCACTTGATGAATGACTCACAGATAGCAGTCTACAGCCCTACTACACACTTGTATAACTGTCTACAGCACTTCTACACACCTGTCAACAAACCTTTAGTGCACCTGAACTTTATATGTAACAGAAGTCTGCAAATCAGTCATTGGCATGGACTTGTTACAGTTCTTCCAGCTCTCGCCTGGTGTAGTATGAGTGGCACTGATGCACCATGCTACTGAGAACCTCATCAAGGGACTTTTTACTTGGTTTCTCACTTACTGGGCCCTGTTCACCTGAATGACTAATCACTAATGGCTCTTCTCCTGATGCACTCACTGAGTATGCTGTTTGTTAGATGGTATCCTCACTACCCACCAGTGTTACATTGACTGCAATGTACAATCACAGGCATTGCACATAAAAAACATGAGCCTTTAGGATCATGTCCAGGAGAAAGCAGAGCACTCACATCAATGTGTGAACACATAAAAAACATGGGCCTTTAGCATCATGTCCAGGAGAAAGCAGAGCACTCACATCGATGTGTGAACACTATGCTTTCAACAGTCAGCTGCAGTGCACGGGGTGTCACCTCCAACCATGCCCCCTCCACCCAGCCACATCCACATTCTGCACACAATAGTCACCTCCCCTCCTCAGTGCACACCAATAGCTGTCCACAACAAGGTCAGTACACCGCATGGAGCAGCATTTGTAAAGAGTGAAATGTATCTGCCCAGTTCTCGTGCTCAGGCTCATGCATGTGTAGCCTGAGTTGGAACTATGCACCTAATTGTGACCACTGATGGTCCTTCCATACACCACAAACCATACTGTTTGTGCTCTGAAGACCTATGGATTGCTAAAAACACAATACAGGAACTTTTGCAAGCGTATATCGTCTGACCCACCAGATAGCCTGTCAGCTTCCTGCATTAAGCTCATACCTGAGAAAGATGATTCAGTCAGACTTTGTGGAGACTGAGGAGTACTCAACTCCATAACTGTACATGATAGTTACCCTATACCTAACATACAGGACTTTACACATGTGGTCACCAGTCCAAGAATATTCAATGTTTTTGCACATACCAGTGCACTCAGATATCCTGAAAATGATCAGCACTCCATTTGGACTGTACAGATATCTCTTCTTGCTATATGACCTCAAGAATATGGTACAAACATGGAAATGTTATATTGATGGTTTACCCAATTGATTTCTGTAGTGCTACACTCATCTTGATGATATATTCATCTTCTCCAGCATCCATCTTGAACCTTTGCATCCTCTAGAACAAGTTCTGGCTGTGCTATGACAAAGTGCTGTTGTTATTAATGAAACAAAGCCACAACTTCAAAAAACAGAACTGAGATTCTTAGGCCATACACTCAATGCATCATGCATCAAACCAACTATGGAATGAATGGACATGGTGAAAAAACTTCCGCTTCCAGAATCTTTTCATGACCCGCATCAATTCCTCAGAATACTTAACTTCCATCAACAACACGTTGCCCATGCAGCTACATTGCAACCTCCTTTCATGAGTAGCTTAACTGGCAAAGATAAACAAGAAAAAGGAAAGTCAAGTAGACTGTAGAGAATTGCTCCATTGAGTGAAAAACTTTTTAGCACAAGCTGTTACTTTGACACACCCTGCCCCTAAGCACAATTTACTCTCACAACTGATGTGAGTGACACTGCTGGATGGGCAGTGCTTCAGTGGCTGGTAGACAAGGTGCCTCAACTGCTCCAGTTCTTCTCAAAGAAACTATCTTCCTCACAATCTTAATGATCAGCTTTCAATCAAGAGTTCCTTGCAATAGATGTGGTGGGCACATACTTCCATGAAGATACCAAGTGCTGCCGAGTGACCGTGTACACAATCACAAACCTCTGGTGGATTCCATGAAGAACCCATCTCATGATGCCAGTCCAAGCTGATTCAGACATCTGTACCTCATTGCACAGTACACCACTGACGTAGGTCACATCCATGGTGTAGACAGTATCACTGTGGACTACCATTCAAGAATCAGTGCATTTTCTCTCCTATATGACTATGAGCACTTGAGCAAACGAATGATCTGAGTATCACAGAGCTCCTTAATGACCAGGACACAAACCTTCGCATCAGATATCAGTTTGTTCCCACGTCTCCAACAACAGTGCTCTACAATGTTTCAAAGAGCAGCCCATGACCATTGGCATCTCTTATGATACTTTGCAAGATATTTGAGTGGTTATGTAGCCTGAGCCACCTCTGCATCAAGGCAACAGTTCACTTAGTGATGGACAGATTCATATGTGCCAACAGTCGTCATTGGACACAAATTTGTCTTGCATGCCAGCATAGCAAGACAGACTCTCGTGCACAGCTTCACCTTGAAAGCTTCCACATCCTGAAGACTTAATTCCAGCATGTCTACTTTGACACTGTTGGACCCCTGCCAGAGTCAGAAGGATTTTGTTACCTCATATTGGTTACAATGGACAGAAGCTTTACCTATGGACGACATCACAGCCAAGATAACTGCTTGTGTGTGTGTGTGTGTGTGTGTGTGTGTGTGTGTGTGTGTGTGGAGAAGTGGATCACCTGCATCAGCACACCTGATCTGGTTGCTAGTGATCAGGGCCGTCAAGTTCAGGCGGCCCTCTTCAGTGTCCTGTGTTGTATCTAAGGGATCACTCGCACAAGAATCGCTATGTGTGATCCCCAAAGTAATGACCTCATTGAGAGGTAACAAATGACCATGAAGATGGACCTGATGTGCCACTGTGGTTCCTGGACTGTGGTACTCCCATGGGTCCTGCTCGGCTGTTTGCTCAGTGTATAAGGACAACCTATGAGTGTTACTGGCAGAAGGGGTCTATGGAGAGTCACTGGTCTTGCCTACAGGTGTCTTACAGCCTAAAAACAACGCACAGGACATGGACTTACCTATGCTAGTGCATCACGTACAGCAACATATCCTGAACACACGTTCCACACCCAAAAGTATTTATACACAAGAACTTCACCTCCTGTGACTTTGTGATGTTGTGAGATGGTTCAGTACAAGCAGCTCTGCAACCCCTTTATTCAGACCCATACAGAGTGCTTAAACATGGTCCACAGACATTCTAGTTTTTGGCTAGCCTACGACTGCCTCGTCTGCTTGACTTAAACCCACTTCAGTGCTCCAAGATAACTCTGCCTCAACGCATCCAGACACCAACATGCTGGTAACCAAGAACGATGATCAACATTCATTGTCCACATCACCCCTCACAATATGCCCATGACAGACATCTCATCCACAGCTCATGGTCTAGTGGCTAGTGTTGCTGCCTCTGAATAATGGGGTCCCAGGTTTGATTCCCGGCTGGGTTGGGGATTTTCTCTGGCCAGGGACTGCATGTTTGTGTTGTCCTCCTCCTCCTCCTCCTCCTCCTCCTCCTCCTCCTCCTCATCATCATTATTTATGACAGTGGCTAAACTGGACTGAGTAAAGAAACTGGACTGTATGAAAAATTGGGACTTTGTATGGGTGCTGATGAACGCGCAGTTGAGTGCCTAACAAAACCAAACATAATCAAACAGACATCCCCCCCCTCCACAACTCATGGCACCGTACCTCTTGTACACCATCTTCACATCATATAACACCATGAGAAATGGCCTAATCAAGTTTCACACACATACCTGCCACTGCATGATCAGTCACGCAAATCTGCGCACCACTTCTCCAAGAAATGTTCTAGTTGTGTCTTACTCATATGCCTGCCACAGCCTTGCCCATCATGCACCTGCCCACAACACTGTCCGCTGACCTCCATCTCCCAAAATACTCTGTACACCCAGAGGTGAGGCTCTCCATGAGCGTATTGACCTCTATGTGAGACTTGAGCATCTGTGGCTGGTGAGTAGTGGACAAAGTATGGACAGGCTCTCCTGTCACTGTGTAAGATAGGAGGTATTTCTGACCCCCCATTCTGCTGACACACACACACACACCCACACACACCCACACACACACACACACACTCTCACTCTCTCTCTCTCTGTCTCGCTCTCTCTCTCTCTCTCTCTCTCTCATGTTCATAGGACCTTTTTGCCTCCATTTCCAGTCAAGGAGCTGTCCCTGCAGTTTGTCGGTTTTATTAATGTTCACCCTGTATAAGTTATATGTTGCCCTTCCACAAAATGGCAGTTCATAAAACCAGTTCATACTCTTACCATACAGCATCCAAAAAAAGAAAAATGTTGAATATGAGATCTGTTCAAAAAATTCTGGAACTTTGTTCACAAAATTTTTCTACCCTTACCTTTTACTTATTCTGCATATTCTCCTTTCAAATACTCTCCTCCACAATTGATACACCACTCCCAACACACCACTCCCAACACTGTTTCTACTTCCAGAAGCAGTCTTGGTATGCCTCTTGCTGGATCATGTGAAGTGCTGCCTGCGAATTTTCTTTTATCTCATGTATCATTGCAAATCTTCATCCTTTCAGTGGAGTATTCAACTTTGGAAATAAAAAAAAAACTCCACGGGGTCAGGTCTGGAAAGTATGAAGAATGATCCAGCACAGTGATTTTGTTTTTTGTGCTATAGTCTTGCATCAACAGGGATGAATATTTGGGTTTGTTGTCATGATGCAAAATTCAGGTATTGCCTTGCCACATTTCAGGCCATTTCCTTCTTACATTTTCTTGCAGGCATTGCAACACATCCCAACAGTGCCATTGATTAACAGTTTGTCTCTGTGGTATGAATTCATGATGAACTAATCCTTCAAAGTCAAAGAAAAGTATCAGCATGGTTCTGACATTTGACCTGACTTGATGAGCTGTTTTTGGTCTTGGAGAACCTTTGCTGACCGATGGTGAAGATTGAAGCTTGGTCTTAACATCATAATCGTGGACCCATGTCTCATTGCCAGTTATGATTCTCTTAAGGAACATCCCATCCTCATTTGCACAGTCCAAAAACTCTTCATAGATCGCGTGGCAAATGTCTTCCTGTCCTTGACTTATGAGCCATTTGATGAACTTGCTGGCAGCAGGCTGCATTTCAAGATGCTGTGTTAGAATTTCATGAAATGATCCAATTGAAATGTTACATTCTCCTGTAATCTCTCAGACAGTCAGTCTTTGATTAGCATGCAGAATTTTGTTGACATCTCTGCCATGAGCACAACTGGTAGACATTGAAGGGTGTCCTGAATGAGGGTTGTTGTTGTTGTGGTCTTCAGTCCTGAGACTGGTTTGATGCAGCTCTCCATGCTACTCTATCCTGTGCAAGCTTTTTCATCTCCCAGTACCTACTGCAACCTACATCCTTCTGAATCTGCTTAGTGTATTCATCTCTTGGTCTCCCTCTACGATTTTTACCCTCCACGCTGCCCTCCAATACTAAATTGGTGATCCCTTGATGCCTCAGAACATGTCCTACCAACCGATCCCTTTTTCTGGTCAAGTTGTGCCACAAACTTCTCTTCTCCCCAATCCTATTCAATACGTCCTCATTAGTTATGTGATCTACCCATCTAATCTTCAGCATTCTTCTGTAGCACCACATTTCGAAAGCTTCTATTCTCTTCTTGTCCAAACTATTTATCGTCCATGTTTCACTTCCATACATGGCTACACTCCATACGAATACTTTCAGAAATGACTTCCTGACACTTAAATCTATACTCGATGTTAACAAATTTCTCTTCTTCAGAAACGCTTTCCTTGCCATTGCCAGGCTACATTTTATATCCTCTCTACTTCGACCATCATCAGTTATTTTGCTCCCCAAATAGCAAAACTCCTTTACTACTTTAAGTGCCTCATTTCCTAATCTAATTCCCTCAGCATCACCCGACTTGATTAGACTACATTCCATTATCCTTGTTTTGCTTTTGTTGATGTTCATCTTATATCCTCCTTTCAAGACACTGTCTATTCCATTCAACTGCTCTTCCAAGTCCTTTGCTGTCTCTGACAGAATTACAATGTCATCGGCGAACCTCAAAGTTTTTATTTCTTCTCCATGAATTTTAATACCTACTCCGAATTTTTCTTTTGTTTCCTTTACTGCTTGCTCAATATACAGATTGAACAACATCGGGGAGAGGCTACAACCCTGTCTTACTCCCTTCCCAACCACTGCTTCCCTTTCATGCCCCTCGACTCTTACAACTGCCATCTGGTTTCTGTACAAATTGTAAATAGCCTTTCGCTCCCTGTATTTTACCCCTGCCACCTTTAGAATTTGAAAGAGAGTATTCCAGTCAACATTGTCAAAAGCTTTCTCTAAGTCTACAAATGCTAGAAACGTAGGTTTGCCTTTCCTTAATCTTTCTTCTAAGATAAGTCGTAAGGTCAGTATTGCCTCACGTGTTCCAGTGTTTCTATGGAATCCAAACTGATCTTCCCCGAGGTTGGCTTCTACTAGTTTTTCCATTCGTCTGTAAAGAATTCGTGTTAGTATTTTGCAGCTGTGACTTATTAAGCTGATAGTTCGGTAATTTTCACATCTGTCAACACCTGCTTTCTTTGGGATTGGAATTATTATAATCTTCTTGAAGTCTGAGGGTATTTCGCCTGTTTCATACATCTTGCTCACCAGATGGTAGAGTTTTGTCAGGACTGGCTCTCCCATGGCCGTCAGTAGTTCCAATGGAATATTGTCTACTCCGGGGGCCTTGTTTCGACTCAGGTCTTTCAGTGCTCTGTCAAACTCTTCACGCAGTATCATATCTCCCATTTCATCTTCATCTACATCCTCTTCCATTTCCATAATATTGTCCTCAAGTACATTGCCCTTGTATAGACCCTCTATATACTCCTTCCACCTTTCTGCTTTCCCTTCTTTGCTTAGAACTGGGTTTCCATCTGAGCTCTTGATATTCATACAAGTCGTTTTCTTATCTCCAAAGGTCTCTTTAATTTTCCTGTAGGCGGTATCTATCTTACCCCTAGTGAGATAGGCCTCTACATCCTTACATTTGTCCTCTAGCCATCCCTTCTTAGCCATTTTGCACTTCCTGTCGATCTCATTTTTGAGACGTTTGTATTCCTTTTTGCCTGTTTCACTTACTGCATTTTTATATTTTCTCCTTTCATCAATTAAATTCAATATTTCTTCTGTTACCCAAGGATTTCTACTAGCCCTAGTCTTTTTACCTACTTGATCCTCTGCTGCCTTCACTACTTCATCCCTCAAAGCTACCCATTCTTCTTCTACTGTATTTATTTCCCCCATTCCTGTCAATTGCTCCCTTATGCTCTCCCTGAATCTCTGTACAACCTCTGGTTCTTTTAGTTTATCCAGGTCCCATCTCCTTAAATTCCCACCTTTTTGCAGTTTCTTCAGTTTTAATCTACTGGTCATAACCAATAGATTGTGGTCAGAGTCCACATCTGCCCCTGGAAATGTCTTACAATTTAAAACCTGGTTCCTAAATCTCTGTCTTACCATTATATAATCTATCTGATACCTTTTAGTATCTCCAGGGTTCTTCCATGTATACAACCTTCTTTCATGATTCTTAAACCAAGTGTTAGTTATGATTATGTTGTGCTCTGTGCAAAATTTGACCAGGCGGCTTCCTCTTTCATTTCTGTCCCCCAATCCATATTCACCTACTACGTTTCCTTCTCTCCCTTTTCCTACACTCGAATTCCAGTCACCCATGACTATTAAATTTTCGTCTCCCTTCACAATCTGAATAATTTCTTTTATTTCATCATACATTTCTTCAATTTCTTCGTCATCTGCAGAGCTAGTTGGCATATAAACTTGTACTACTGTAGTAGGCGTGGGCTTCGTATCTATCTTGGCCACAATAATGCGTTCACTATGTTGTTTGTAGTAGCTTACCCGCATTCCTATTTTCCTATTCATTATTAAATGAGGGTATAATATAATAAAATAATGGAATAGATGATAATAAAATGTTGAAATGTGTGGTTTTTTTAAAATGTATTGAATTAATGAGATAATTTTTCGGCATGAATGACAAGCACAATAAGCTGAGCTATGCCTGGAAATAAGTTCGTATTAGTTCATATTATTTTGCAGGGCGAAGTAGTTTCTTCCTCCACTGTAGATTTGTGCTTACTGTTCTTTATAATGCTGCGTTTGGTCACCGTGTTCACCTTTGAAGTCTTGACCATGTTCCCATTAAGCTTATCAGATCTTCGTAATTTTCCAAAGTACACAGGTGGGCTTCAGTTCTTGTAATTATCGTACTATTTGAAATAACAACTCACACGACCTTTCTGTTAATAAAACAATACTGTATTTTTCTAAACGGAGCACATATGAAATATGGGGAGCAGGGGGTGGGGGGGGGGGGGGGGGGGGGGGGGGGCAGGGAGAGGAGGAAAATGGAAGGTGAGGATGAAGAGGCAGACATGGAGGGGGGAGAGTAGTGTAGAGGGATGGAAAAGGGGTAGATAGGAGGACACACACAGGGAGAGAGAGAGAGAGAGAGAGACAGAGAGAGAGAGAGAGTAATGGAAAAACGCAGATGGTGATCTGAATGGAGAAGTGGGAAAGAAGTCATGTAGACACAATTCCCACTTGTGTAATTCAGAGGCAATTGTACAGGAAGGAAGTATCCAAATGATCCACATAGTGAAGCAGATGTTGAAGTAATTTGTTTCGTGGTGCACAGCATCTTGTCATTCATATGAGTAGACAGCCTAAATAGAGTGCCTAAATAGAATGCTCTGCAGTAATTGCAGCATAGCTAATATATGACATGGCTGCTTTCACACATGGACCTGACTTTTTTCCATAGGAAATGTCTGTTACTGGACTATGATAGGAGTTGATGGGTGGGTGTGCACCTGTGTTGACCACAAGAAGATGGTAACTGAGTTGCAGGATTGCAACAATTGGTATAGGGATGGACAAGAATATTCTGTAGGTTGGATGGATGGTAAAACACTCCTTTGGGTCATGTGAATAAGATTTTATGTAGGATATCCTATCTCAGTGCACGTCAAGATATTCAGAGTCCTGGTAAAGGATGTGGTTGCACTTTTCAAGGCCAGAGTGATAGCAGATAATGAGAGGAAAGCTGGTCTGTGGCTGGTTAATAGGTTTACTGGTGTCAGAGGAGCAGATGATACAAGAGACTTGTTTATGGATGACCTACATATATTGTCTGTCAGTAAAAGGTATGGCAAGGTTTATCTGTATATTTCAACAACTCCTGATCCCACTGCAATTGCAGCTTCCATGAATGGTGAGTCTGTAATGAAGAGGCTCCTTGATGTGGGACAGGTGACAACTGTCAAAGTGGAGGTACTGTTAATGGTTTTGTGCTTGGTATGGACAGAGTTATTTATGGAGCCATCTGAAAGGTGGAGATCAACAGCTAGGAAGGTGGCTCGATGAGTTGAGAAGGACCAGGTGAAGTGGATTTGGGAGGAGCAGTTGAGGTTTTGGAGGAAAGAGGAAAGGTTGTCCATGGCATGAGTCCAGATCATGAAAATGTCATCAATGAATATGAACCAGACAAGGGGTTATAGATGTTGACTGGATAGGAGTCATCCAGATGTCCCACAATAAAAGTTGGCACAGGATGGTACCACATGAGTACCCAAAGAAGAGCCACAGATTTGTTCATATATTTGACCTTAGAAAGTGAAATAATTGTCGACCAGGATGTGGTTGGCTAGGAGGATTATGAAAGAGGTGGTGGGTTGGTATCAGGAGGACATTGGGAAAGGTATTGTTCTGTTGCCACAAGATTATGGGCAGGGGGGATGTTGGTGTACAAAGATATCGTATCCACAGTGACCAACAAGGTGGTAATGGGAGAAGAAGTATGGAAAGGCAGTGAAGGAAGTGAGCAGCATCTTTAATGTAGAATGGGAGGCATGAAAAATTGTTTGGAGGTGTTGGTCAACAAAGGCAGATGTTTATTCTGTGGAAGCATTGTATCCAGACACAAGAGGATAACCAGTAGGGAGGAGGCCTGTGGGGTTAGGTTTATAGAGTCTGGGGAGTAGCTGAAAGGTAGGTGTGTGTGTGGTGAGGGGGGCAGTGTTGATGGTGTGATGAGGGAGATGGATTCAGATGACATATTTGGGGACGAACTTGTGGAGCTGCTAGAGTTCATGTTGGACTTTTAGGATGAGATCATGGTTGTAAGGTTTGTGGTTTGTATCCAGTGGTCTTGAAAAATTGACAGAGACCCTTTGCTACATAGTGACTATGAGTAACAACCAACGTGGTAGGACTTTTGTCTCTGGGAAGGATGATAAAGTCCAGATTGGTTTTCAGGCTATGGACAGTAGAGTGTTCTAGCAGTGTGTTCCATAGGAGTGATGGTGGACTCTCTGGGAAGGGATTTAGGAAAGGAAGGTGTGACCAGGTTAGCTGTGAGGAATTCCTGAAAGAATACCAAGGTGGTGACTGGGTGCAAATGGAGAAGGACCATGATTGGAGGGAGGTGGGTACTGTTTTAAACAAGGTTCTATGTGAGGCTTTGGTTGGCTGTTGTCAGTGGGGTGTGGCAAAGAAATGTTTCCACTACGGAGAATGAGTAAAGATCTGTTCCTTTACAAGTCCATGATGGTTGAATTCGAGTTTTGGGCTAAAGGTGAAGCCCTTAGAAACTAGGGTGACTTCTGCAGGGGTGAAGCCTTGCTGACTTACTATGCTTTGCACATTCCCAAAAATTTCATCTGATGTCCATGAAATACTCTGCTCCTAAACACCCATCCTGTAACACTGTTGTCAATCTTTCTGCCAAAACTCTGACCACTCCTGATTCCAAACCCACAACCTCTTTCCTAATCCTACTAGCCAACCACATCCAGATCCACAATTATTTCATTTGTCATGATCAAATCTCTAAAAAATATCCGTGGCACTGCCGTGGGTACTGACATAGCACCATCCTATGTCAAGTTTTTTATGAGCTGTCTGGAGGAATCCTTCCTATCGAGTCAACATCTAAAATCCTTTGTCTGGTTCTGATTCATTAAAACATTTTCATGATCTGGACTCATGGCAAGGACAACCTTTGATCTTTTCTTCCAAAGCTGCATCCCCAGTCATGCTCAACTTAATGAGCCACCTTCCTTGATGTTGATCTCTGCCTCTCAGATGGTTCTGTAAGTACATCTGTTCATATCAAGCCCACCAACCATCAACATTACCCTCATTCTGATAGGTGTCACTTATTCCACATCAAAAACCCTCTTGCATGGAGCTTGCCACCAGCGGACACTGCATCTGCAGTGGAAAGCAGGAGCTGTCAAATATATTGATAATCTTAACAGAGACTAGGTATTATACTACTCAGCACATCTGTAAACAGATCTTCCATCCCATCTCTTCCCCCAACATCAGTAAAATTATTAACCAGCCATCGACCAGCACTCCTGTGAACACATGGTATCACATTGCCTTTAAAAAGCTCAACTGCCTCCTTCACACCACCTCTCCCATTCCCCCCCCCCCTCCTCTTTATCTCCACCCACCTCTTCATCCCCTCCCTTACTCCCTCCATTCTCACTTTCTCCCTCTCTCTACATCTCTTATATGCTCTACCCTCTGAACTCCTTCCATCTTGTTGTGCAACAGTTGCGTCACCTGTCAAAAGACTTACCCTGCACTATCCTGCTATGCCCTCCTTGCCTCATGCAGCCTTTTCTTTACTCCCCTCCCTAAATTTATAAGCTCAGGCAACTGCTCTCAATAACTGATAATCAACAATCAGTCTATCTGTGACTGTGTGTGTGGATGTCTGTGTGGTCGTGTATGCGTACTTTTGCTAAAACAAGAGTGTGAGCTTGAAAGCTAGTGTGAGCCTTTTTATATTATGTGTATGTATGTGCCACACATAAGTCTGCTCTAGGTGAGCGACTACTTTCCCTTATTTTACATATTGTTCCATCCAGAATTAGTTTCTGTGTTTTATCAGGATTACAAAGGATTTTGTTAGAAGGAAACTAATTCATTGTCAGTTCTAGTTCTTCCTGTGTTGCCTGATGCAGTGTGTTGTGGGAAGAAAAGTAGTGAACCAGGATTGAGCTCTGCGGCACACCAGTTTAAACTTTTTTCAGCAAAGAGTATATATTTTTAATTGAGACAGACTGTGTTCTGTTGATTAGATATGACTTAATTACATCTAAATATGGCTTGTTTAGGTCATAGAATTCCAGTTTCACAAGTGGGGCCCATATTTCACTTCCATACAAGGCTATACTCCTGACAGATACCTCCAGAAAAGGCTTCCTAATATTTAAATTTATATTAGATGCTAAGCATTACTCTGTTTGGGAAATTTTTTTATAATATAACCAGTCATATCTACTTTAGCCGTCTTTAGTTATTTTGCTGTCAGAATAGCAAAACTCATTTACAAATTTTAGTCTCTCATTTCCTACTGTAATTCCATTAGCATCCCCTGATTTAATTTGACTGCATTATTTTACCCATGTTTTGATTTTTGTTATGTTTATTTTACATACTCCTTTCAAGACACAATCCATTGCATTCATCTGCAATTCCCTGTCTCTGACAGAATTACTATCACATCAACAACTCTCAATATTAGAAAGGATAGACTGCATGCAACCGGTGGTGGAGTGTTCGTCGCTGTTAGTAGTAGTTTATCCTGGAGTGAAGTAGAAGTGGATAGTTCCTGTGAATTATTATGGGTGGAGGTTACACTCAAAAACCGAGCTAGGTTAATAATTGGCTCCTTTTACCGACTTCCCGACTCAGCAGCATTAGTGGCAGAACAACTGAGAGAAAATTTGGAATACATTTCACATAAATTTTCGCAGCATGTTATAGTCTTAGGTGGAGATTTCAATTTACCAGATATAGATTGGGACACTCAGATGTTTAGGACGGGTGGTAGGGACAGAGCATCGAGTGACATTATACTGAGTGCACTATCCGAAAATTACCTCGAGCAATTAAACAGAGGACCGACTCATGGAGATAACATCTTGGACCTACTGATAACAAACAGACCCAAACTTTTCGACTCTGTATGTGCAGAACAGGGAATCAGTGATCATAACGCCGTTGCAGCATCCCTGAATATGGAAGTTAATAGGAATATAAAAAAAGGAAGGAAGGTTTATCTGTTTAGCAAGAGTAATAGAAGGCAGATTTCAGACTACCTAACAGATCAAAACGAAAATTTCTGTTCCGACACTGACAATGTTGAGTGTTTATGGAAAAAGTTCAAGGCAATCGTAAAATGCGTTTTAGACAGGTACGTGCTGAGTAAAACTGTGAGGGACGGGAAAAACCCACCGTGGTACAACAACAAAGTTAGGAAACTACTGTGAAAGCAAAGAGAGCTTCACTCCAAGTTTAAACACAGCCAAAACCTCTCAGACAAACAGAAGCTAAACGATGTCAAAATTAGCATAAGGAGGGCTATGCGTGAAGTGTTCAGTGAATTTGAAAGTAAAATTCTATGTACCGACTTGACAGAAAATCCTCGGAAGTTCTGGTCTTACGTTAAATCAGTAAGTGGCTCGAAACAGCATATCCAGACACTCCGGGATGATGATGGCATTGAAACAGAGGATGACACGCGTAAAGCTGAAATACTAAACACCTTTTTCCAAAGCTGTTTCACAGAGGAAGACCGCACTGCAGTTCCTTCTCTAAATCCTCGCACAAACGAAAAAATGGCTGACATCGAAATAAGTGTCCAAGGAATAGAAAAGCAACTGGAATCACTCAACAGAGGAAAGTCCACTGGACCTGACGGGATACCAATCCGATTCTACACAGAGTACGCGAAAGAACTTGCCCCCCTTCTAACAGCCGTGTACCGCAAGTCTCTAGAGGAACGGAAGGTTCCAAATGATTGGAAAAGAGCACAGGTAGTCCCAGTCTTCAAGAAGGGTCGTCGAGCAGATGCGCAAAACTATAGACCTATATCTCTGACGTCGATCTGTTGTAGAATTTTAGAACATGATTTTTGCTTGAGTATCATGTCATTTTTGGAAACCCGGAATCTACTATGTAGGAATCAACATGGATTCCGGAAACAGCGATCGTGTGAGACCCAACTCGCTTTATTTATTCATGAGACCCAGAAAATATTAGATACAGGCTCCCAGGTAGATGCTATTTTTCTTGACTTCCGGAAGGCGTTCAATACAGTTCCGCACTGTCGCCTGATAAACAAAGTAAGAGCCTATGGAATATCAGACCAGCTGTGTGGTTGGATTGAAGAGTTTTTAGCAAACAGAACACAGCATGTTGTTATCAATGGAGAGACGTCTACAGACGTTAAAGTAACCTCTGGCGTGCCACAGGGGAGTGTTATGGGACCATTGCTTTTCACAATATATATAAATGACCTAGTAGATAGTGTCGGAAGTTCCATGCGGCTTTTCGCGGATGATGCTGTAGTATACAGAGAAGTTGCAGCATTAGAAAATTGTAGCGAAATGCAGGAAGATCTGCAGCGGATAGGCACTTGGTGCAGGGTGTGGCAAGTGACCCTTAACATAGACATATGTAATGTATTGCGAATACATAGAAAGAAGGATCCTTTATTGTATGATTATGTGATAGCAGAACAAACACTGGTAGCAGTTACTTCTGTAAAATATCTGGGAGTATGCGTGCGGAACGATTTGAAGTGGAATGATCATATAAAATTAATTGTTGGTAAGGCGGGTACCAGGTTGAGATTCATTGGGAGAGTCCTTAGAAAATGTAGTCCATCAACAAAGGAGGTGGCTTACAAAACACTCGTTCGACCTATACTTGAGTATTGCTCATCAGTGTGGGATCCGTACCAGATCGGGTTGACGGGGGAGATAGAGAAGATCCAAAGAAGAGCGGCGCGTTTCGTCACAGGGTTATTTGGTAACCGTGATAGCGTTACGGAGATGTTTAACAAACTCAAGTGGCAGACTCTGCAAGAGAGGTGCTCTGCTTTGCAGTGTAGCTTGCTCGCCAGGTTTCGAGAGGGTGCGTTTCTGGATGAGGTATCGAATATATTGCTTCCCCCTACTTATACCTCCCAAGGAGATCACGAATGTAAAATTAGAGAGATTAGAGCGCGCATGGAGGCTTTCAGACAGTCGTTCTTCCCGCGAACCATACGCGACTGGAACAGGAAAGGGAGGTAATGACAGTGGCACGTAAAGTGCCCTCCGCCACACACCGTTGGGTGGCTTGCGGAGTATAAATGTAGATGTAGATGTAGATGAATTTTTTTCTTCTGCTTAAACATAAATTACCTCTCCAAATTTCTCCTTGTTTTCTTTTACAGCTTGCTCAGTGTAAGGACAGAATAACTTCAGGGATAGACTACAAACTTCTCTTCTCAATCACTGCTTACTTTCTGTGTCCTTTGATTCTTCCAATTGCTGTCTGGTTTCCTTACAAGCTGTAAATATCTGTTCACTCATTGTATTTTATCCCTGCTATCTTCAGAATTTCAAAGAGTGTATTCCAGCCTACACTGTCAAAAGCTTTCTCTACATATATAAATGCTATAAATGTAGATTTACCTTTCACCATTCTGTTTTCTAATTTAAGTGGTAGGGTCAGTATTGCCTTAAGTATTGCTAAATTTCTCTGGAATCCAACCTGACCTCCTCCAAGGTCAGTTTCTACTGGTTTTTCCATTCATCTGTAAATAATTTGTGACAATATTTTGCAAGCATGAGTTATTACGCTGATAGTTCCGTAATACATACTACTGTCGCACCTATGTTTTCTGGAATTCGAATTATTACATTCTTGAAGTTTAAGGGTATTTTGTCAGTCTCATATATCATGCACACCAAGTGGAATATTTTCATCATAGCTGACTCTCCCAAGGAACTCAATAATTCAAAGGGAATATTGTCTAATGTAAAACTGAATGCAGTGCAAGAAACCTTGACAGCTTTCCTTTGTCTACAGAAAAACGGTTGACTTTTGTCACAATTAGGGTATGCAGAATGAGAAGGTACTCTTCTTTTGGGAATTGGGTACTGATGTCTGGTAGATATACTGCATCCACTTTTACTGTGTGCTGCATGATAAGAAGTGGAGAAGGAAGTGATAGGGATGAGACTAGGGACTATATTTTGTCAATGATATGGAAAATTTCACGTTTGTTATGACTGCAACAGAACCACCACCACAACAAGGATATTATATAATTTACTGTGGACACCCTGACAACAAATCCAAGGTGTGTAGTAATGCTAAAGCCACAGTATTTCCTGTTTAACTCGGAAGTGATAAAGCTGCAGTATAATAGAATCTTGGCCAATTAAGTGAGTGAGTGTGCTGAGATGAATCAAGTCTGTACCAGTGATTCCCATCCTCTTGCGTTCCCCCCCCCCCCCCCCCCCCCCTCCCCCTCCCCACCCTAATCTCCCAACTACCACCTTGTGAAAGCCTACGTGATGACCTGCCTTTTTCGGATGTGTAGTTTCCTGCAGGACAGTATGCATGAATATTGTGTCATTCAAGACTGGACTGTAATGCTTCATTGCCCCTTTTGGATAAGTTGTGAAAGGGGAAAGACATTTTAGTTGTTAATCATAAGGTCATTGTATCACTGCAGCTGCTAAGTCTTCTGGTGGGAGGGGGTAGGGGAGTTATTTGAAGAAAAAAATATATATATATCAGAGATCCAGGGTAGAATAACGACCATATTAGGAAAAGGATAGATTACTGAGAGCTGATGTTGAGTCACAAACAGGCACAATAAAAAGAATGCTACACATTGAAGCCTTTTGGCCAAAAACTCATAGGTGGGTTATTACCTCCAAGTAAGTGGGACAAGAGCAAGCCATTAATGCTTATTTTTCCTTGGGCAGGTCAGGTGTAGAAGTGTGGATACCTGAATTCAAAATGGTTAGTGTATACTGCCAGGCATACTCTACTTAGTGATGCATGCAGTTACAGTCATGCAGAAAACATCAAATTGTAAAGTTTGTGTTTGATGGAAGACTGTTCGACACAGAGGAAAAGAAACCAACACACTGATGTGTGTACATTTTAAGGCACCACATATAAAAATAATCTGCATTTATACCTGTTACACCCTTTATATAAGAGAGAGAGAGAGAGAGAGAGAGAGAGAGAGAGAGAGAGAGAGAGAGAGAGAGAGAGAGAGACAGAGAGACAGACAGACAGACAGACAGACAGAGAGGAGACGAGGAGGAGGAGGAGTCAAATGTAGAACATTGATAAGAACTCTGCCACCTTCAGTCCTGAAATAATGACAGTGTGAGAAATAAAAAGGATTGCACAATCAAGAGAAAGGAAAAGAGAAAGAGAGAGAGAAAAAGGGAGTTTGGGATCAAGATGGGATGAGGTGAAAGACTGTTTGGTGTAGCAGGCACCAAGTTCCCTTGAGTCATGCTGTAGAGGACTTTCAGAAACTGGATGCTGAATGTCCCAAAGGCAGGCAGTTCTATGCCTACTCATGCACTCAGGCAGATTAGGAGACGTCATTCCTATGACACATACATAAAAAATTCCACCAATAAGATGAAAGCCATATGGAATATTGTAAGGAAGGAAACTGCAGCAGAACAGACAGATTTCCATAATATTAACTGCCTATTGGAGAAGTCAGCTGTGATAACTGAACCTACAAAAATTCCAAATAAATTCAATTCCTACTTTACACAGACAGTTGAACATCTTATAAATCAAAATTTACAGTGTACTCACAGGAATCAATCCAGATGTGCTGTAAATAAAAACTATTTTTCTATACCCCACCAATGAAAAGGAAATACTTGCTATAATCAAGGAACTGAAGCCTAAATTCTCTGTTGGTACTGACAATATCCCACACTACATCTTGAAGAAATGTGCTCCCCTCATAGCCAGGCCACTTGTTGATGTCTGTAACTGTTCTCTACCACAGACAAATTGAAGACAGCAAAAGTAAAACCTCTGTTCAAGGAAGGGATAAAAACAAAAGTATCAAACTACAGGCCTATTTCGCTACTATCCAGTTTTTCCAAAATAATTGAAAAACTCTGTCGTTAAAGACTAATCAATTTTATAGAAAAAATAATTACTTCTCAAATACACAACACGGATTCTAGAAATTAAATCTACTGAGACTGCTATTTTTGCATTCCTAAATGAAGCCTTAAATGCAATGGACAGCAAAGCAATCTCAGCCATATTTCTAGACTCTCTAAAGCATTTGATGTCATCAATCACAACATCCTTGCTATCCAAGAAGGGAACAAGATAAAGTCCTACTGTTCAGGGAAGCGGAGCATTAAGTATGGTGAAACACAAGGCTCCATTCTAGGACCAATTTCTGTTTCTACTCTTCGTAAATGACTTGGAACCAACCAGTCCATGCTATAATTACAAAAAATTCACAGATGATACAAATGTGAAAATAAAAGGAAGGACCGGAGAAGAATCACTGCATGAGATTAAAATGTGTACCACCCACATTATAGACCGGTTTTCTGGAAACAACTTAGTGATAAACACAGAAAAAATAGTTACAATGCACTAACACACAGTGCAAAATAAATGGCCACTAACACCAGATGTAGAGTTGAAACTTCCTGGCAGATTAAAACTGTGTGCCGAACCGAGACTCGAACTCGGGACCTTTGCCTTTTGCGGGCAAGTGCTCTACCAACTGAGCTACCCAAGCACGACTCAAGCCCCATCCACACAGCTTTACTTCTGCCAGTATAGGAGTGCTAGTTCTGCAGGTTTCGCAGGAGAGCTTCTGTAAAGTTTGGAAGGTAGGAGACGAGATACTGGCAGAAGTAAAGCTGTGAGGATGGGGCGTGAGTCATGCTTGGGTAGCTCAGTTGGTCGAGCACTTGCCCGCGAAAGGCAAAGTTCCCGAATTCGAGACTCGGTCCGGCACACAATTTTAATCTGCCAGGAAGTTTCATATCAGCACACACTCCACTGCAGAGTGAAAATCTCATTCTAGATGTAGAGTTGTTTATCAGAACCCTTGAAAATGTAAGCTCTACAAAATTTGTTGAAACATGATCCAATAAGATCCAAGATGGATCCAACAAGCAAAATACGAGGGCAGTTCAATAAGTAATGCAACACATTTTTTTTCTGAAACAGGGGTCGTTTTATTCAGCATTGAAATACACCAGGTTATTCCCCAATCTTTTAGCTACACAACACTATTTTTCGACGTAATCTCCATTCAATGCTACGGCCTTACGCCACCTTGAAATGAGGGCCTGTATGCCTGCACGGTACCATTCCACAGGTCGATGTCGGAGCCAACGTCGTACTGCATCAATAACTTCTTCATCATCCGCGTAGTGCGTCCCACGGATTGCGTCCTTCATTGGGCCAAACATATGGAAATCCGACGGTGCGAGATTGGGGCTGTAGGGTGCATGAGGAAGAACAGTCCACTGAAGTTTTGTGAGCTCCTCTCGGGTGACAAGACTTGTGTGAGGTCTTGCGTTGTCATGAAGAAGGAGAAGTTCGTTCTGATTTTTGTGTCTACGAACACGCTGAAGTCGTTTCTTCAATTTCTGAAGAGTAGCACAATACACTTCAGAGTTGATCGTTTGACCATGGGGAAGGACATCGAACAGAATAACCCCTTCAGCGTCCCAGAAGACTGTAACCATGACTTTACCGGCTGAGGGTATGGCTTTAAACTTTTTCTTGGTGGGGGAGTGGGTGTGGCGCCACTCCATTGATTGCCGTTTTGTTTCAGGTTCGAAGTGATGAACCCATGTTTCATCGCCTGTAACAATCTTTGACAGGAAATTGTCACCCTCAGCCTCATGATGAGCAAGCAATTCCGCACAGATGGTTCTCCTTTGCTCTTTATGGTGTTCGGTTAGACAACGAAGGACCCAGCGGGAACAAACCTTTGAATATCCCAACTGGTGAACAATTGTGACAGCACTACCAACAGAGATGTCAAGTTGAGCACTGAGTTGTTTGATGGTGATCCGTCGATCATCTCGAACGAGTGTGTTCGCACGCTCCGCCATTGCAGGAGTCACAGCTGTGCACGGCCGTCCCGCACGCGGGAGATCAGACAGTCTTGCTTGACCTTGCGGCGATGATGACACACACCTTGCCCAACGACTCACCATGCTTTTGTCCACTGCCAGATCACCGTAGACATTCTGCAAGCGCCTATGAATATCTGAGATGCCCTGGTTTTCCGCCAAAAGAAACTCGATCACTGCCCGTTGTTTGCAACGCACATCCGTTACAGACGCCATTTTAACAGCTCCGTACAGCGCTGCCACCTGTCGGAAGTCAATGAAACTATACGAGACGAAGCGGGAATGTTTGAAAATATTCCACAAGAAATTTCCTGTTTTTTCAACCTAAATTGGCCGAGAAAAAAATGTGTTGCATTACTTATTGAACTGCCCTCGTACATTACAAAGAAATTGAATACCATTTGTTACACTGTCAAAATTCTTTCTGGTTGCACAGCAGAAGAGACACTAATGAATGTATACTTTGCCCAAGCAGAATCATTATTGTGATATGGCATAATCTTTTGGGCAGATGCATGTCAGGAAAAGTTGTTTTATTTGCCAAGAAAGAATTGTAAGAGCCATAGAAAATGCTGCCGCAGGAAGCTCATGCAAGCTCTTATTTAAGAAACTTCACATCCTCCCACTACCAGGTCTATATATCTTACAAGCAATAGTATTTGTTAGGAAAATCATAAAAAATAGCAGCAGTCTTGTATCGACTAAACAGAGTATCCTTCGGTATAACACGAGGAGAAAGCAGGATATACATGTTCAATATGCATAAACAACACAAAAACAGAATGAACCACTGCAAACAGAGAACAGACTGTACAACAAGCTACCTAATAACATTACAACAATAAAAGACACTTCAAAATATAAAACTGCTGTCCATAAATATTTATTGCAAAAGTGTTGTTATAATGTAGATGAATATCTTGAAACATAAAAATTTGTTCTGTCCATGTTCTGTACTTTGTATGTAAACCTGAACATCTTAATACAGAAGTGTGTTACCTTTACAGTTTTACTTTAGTAATGGATTTTTAAATTAATGTGGTACTTTTGAATTTCCATGTTATTTGCTTATATGTTTCTTTCCCTTAATAATGTGAACTTATTTAGAAATAGTGTGCAATTCTGAATCTTTCACAAAATATTCACCTATGCACTTTTCTGTTCCTTGGCATTACACATGTATTATATGAACACTTGTATCATTATAAGCTCACTGCCATAATCATTTTAACCATGTATCATCTCATCTCCATTTTTGACTTGTCCTATATCATCATGTGCTTTTTGCACACAATATATGATCTACAGGATTAATAAAATTATAATTACAATAAATAAAATAATATACACTTTGGTTGATAAACAACAGGTGTTATTTTGCAAGTTGTTGTTCTTTTGATGTTAGGGGATTTACTGCAGTAGCCACCAGAAAGATTGTGGGAGGCGCACATTGGCACGGCGCGTCACAGACAGTAGTTGCTGCAAGTAAAGTTCCGTCCACCAGAGGGCACACAAGAATTCGGCCACGCCCTCTGCCGGCAGAACAACAACAACTCAGGCATGGGCCGTGCCCAGTCAGTTTTACATCGGGCATGCCTAGCAGACAGTTCCCGGTCTACACTATGTGAAGTGCAACGGACAATGTGAATCGTGTTAATACACAATTGGCGATGAGTAGGGTTGTTCTTTCATGTTTTGTGTCATTGTTCTGGTTTCGCAGCTTATCCACGGCATGGAGGATTTAGTGCGGGTTTTGGTTGAGCAGCAGACAGAGCTCATGGCAACCATGAAACAAGCGCTTCTGGCGTTGCTCTCCACGCAGTCTGCTCCAGCGCTGTTCCCTCTTCCCTTTCCCCCCCTATGACGGGATGGTGGAGGATTGGGATGCATATGAACATTGCCTTCGGCAGCATTTCCAGGCATTTCATGTTGCTGATGCGGAGGTATGTCGTGCTCTTTTCTTGTCTTGGATATCTCCCTCACTGTATCAAGTTTTGCGGCAGCTAGCGCCATTGCAGAAACCCGTGTCTTTGTCTTTTGACGCATTGTGTTCATTGCTGTCTTCATATTATCGCCGCCGCACACATGTTGTGGCGCCTAGGATTGAGTTCTATCAATGCAAGAAACAGCCTCATCAGTCTTACCGGGTGTAGGCCGCTACCCTGCACGGTCTTAGTTGCAAGTGTCATTTTGTCACGGAGCAGTTGCGAGAGTCGTATGCCCACGTTATAGTGTGAGACGTCATTGTTCGTTCAGCCCCTTGAGGAAATCCTGTCCATTGCTCAATCGTATGAAGTCTCTCATGCCGCAGGTCAACAGTTGGAAGCGTGGTGCAATGTTGCGGTGGTTCAGCGCACTGCGACTGTGTCCACTGCATCCGGGGTGGACGATGTGCGAGCGGTACAATCCGGCCATTATGGCCGCTCCCACACGACGCATAAACAGAGTTCTGGTCGCCGGCCCCTGTTACCGTCCTGTGCAGCATGCTATATACATCATGATCAGTCAGAGTTCCCCCAGCATTGGGCCGTTTGTCACAAATGTAATAAAAAAGGATACGTTGCTAAAGTTTGCTGCTCAGCCTCAAAAGAACTGAAGGAGGCAGGTACAGAGGACATGGATGTTGACATTCGGGAAGTTTCATTGGGCCAGGCTCCCGACGCATCGGCACACAAACTCTTTATCGAGGTGGCGGTTCAGTCGTGCAGATTACAACTGCAAGTAGGTACAGGGGCGGCAGTTTCCTTCTTGAATGCACAAACTTACTCCGACCTTCAGTCGCCCCCATTGGTGCCAGTTTACCGGCGTCTCTGCGGTTATGGTAAACAGTTCATTCGCCTACTGGCTCAATTCACTACCAACGTTACTTACAAATCAGTCACTCGGCCTCTTACTTTTATTGTTGTCAGTGAAGCGAGCTCCGCTAACCTTTTTGGATTGGATTCCTTTCAAGCTTTCGGTTTTTCTATTGCAGACACCATACAGTTGGTCTCCAAAGACGTTCCCTATCAATCATTGGAATCTTTGACCTCTGACTTTAAGGATATCTTTGAGGAGGGCCTGGGGCGTGTTTCAGGCTTACTTGACTTACTTGACTTAATTCCTTTGGCCCCTATGGGGGCATAGGGCATCCAAGAGAACTCGCCATCCGTCTCTGTCTTTTGCCATTTGCCTCAATTCTGCCCAGGTCTTACCAACTCTTTTTGCTTCCACTTCCACTGTCCTCTTCCATGTGCCCCTTGGTCTTCCTCTCTTCCTTGTTCCCTGGGGATTCCATTCCAATGCTTTTTTCTCGATGGCTCCATCTGGTTTTCTCAAGGTGTGCCCCAACCAGCCCCACTTTCTCTCTCGTATCTGGTCTTCTATAGGTATCTGGTTTGTTTTTCGCCAGAGCTCCTTGTTACATATTTTTTCTGGCCACCAGATATTCATGATGCATCGAAGACATCTATTTATGAAGCTTTGTAACTGGGTTGTTATCTTTTTATCCATTTTCCAGCTTTCACTGGCGTACAGAAGGACAGCTTTCACATTTGTATTAAAAATACGGATTTTTGTTTTGTATGTGATATTTCTATTTTTCCATATTGGATACAATTGTATGAAGGCAGCATTTGCCTTTTTAATGCGGTTTTTCATGTCATCTCCAGCTCCACCATCTTCTGCCACTATACTACCCAGATACAGGAATGAGTTGACAGTCTCCACTCGCTGCTCACCTATTAACAGGGGCACCTCCATGTTCCCTGAATTTACTCTCATTTCCTTTGTTTTGCCTGTATTTGTCTTGAGGTCAGCAGTCTCTGCTTCTTCTTTCAGCAAATTTAATTTAGCTTGCATATCAGTCAGCCTTGGAGCTAATAAAACTATATCATCTGCAAAATCCAGATCCTCCAGACGTTCGTGGATTCCCCACTGGATTCCTCGTCTCCTGCCTGCTGTGACTCTTCTCATAACAGAGTCTAGAATGAGTAGAAAAAGTGTTGGTGACAAAATGCAACCCTGCCGGACTCCAGTTGTTACTTTTATGGGCTCTGTCATATTTCCCTTGTGGAGTACGCAGCATTCGTAGCCATCATATAGATCTTTTATGATGTTTAAGATCTTCTGTGGTATGCCATACTTCCGCAACACCTGCCAGAGCACTTTATGTTTCACGGAATCGAAGGCCTTTTGAAAATCAATGAATGCCAGGTACATGGTTGCTTGGAATTCTTTGCTTTGCTCTAAGATGATCCTAAGAGTGTTAATAAGATCAACACAGCTGCGTTGTGCCCTAAAACCGGCCTGTTCTTTACGCAGTCGCTTTTCAAGGGATTCTTTAATTCTGTTTAAAATAATTCTGGTGAGGACCTTACTGGGCACTGACAACAATGTAATACCACGCCAGTTATTGCAGTCTGACAAATTTCCCTTTTTTGGGAGCTTTACCACCAAGCCATTTTTACACTCCTTTGGAGATTTCTCTTCAAGCCAAATATGCTTCAACAAAGGATGGAGCATTTTAACAGTACTTTCAATATCGGCTTTTAAGAGCTCTGGTGCTATGTTGTCTAGGCCTGGAGCCTTTGTATTTTTTAGTGTTTTCAAGGCTATCCTAATTTCGTCCATTGTGGGGCACTGCAAATTTATATCTTGATCTTCTTCAACTTCCTCTGGAACATCTCTTACCTGTTCCTCTTGGTTGTCTTCACAATTTAACAGTTCCCTGAAGTGCTCCTCCCATCTCTGTAGCTGTGCCTGTTGAGTTGTAAGCATCACACCATTCTTGTTCTTAACTGGTCCTTCATGTCTGAAGTTCTTCATTGACAACCGTTTGGTAATGTTGTAGAGCTCTTTCATATTTCCTTGTCTTGCTGCCTCTTCTGCTAATTTTGCTTGCTCATCTATCCATTTCCTTTTATCTCGACGTAGCAATGCTTTCACTTTTTTGTTCGCCTCCATGTATTCTTTATGCGCTTCGCTCTTCTGCGCTCTTGTCTTACAAAAATTTAACTTAAGTTTTAGTTCTTTCCTGTGGCTGATTTCATTCCATGCAGCATCGGAGATCCATTCCTTCCTTTGATGTGCCTCAAATCCTAAGATTTCTTCTCCCACATCTAAATAACTGTTCTTGATTTTTTGCCAGCATGTTTCAATTCCCTCTTCCATAACGTTTTCTTCAGAGAGGACCTGGAATCTGTTTTGTAGTTCAAGGGCAAATGTTTCTTTGATCTGTTGGTCTTTTAATCTTGCCACCTCTATTTTCTTGCACCTATGATTGAGCTTGGTTCTGTTTGCCACTATCTTCAGTCTGAATTCCGCCAAAACTAGGAGGTGGTCACTTCCAACGTCTGCCCCTCTTCTATTTCTGACATCTAACAGAGAGTGTCGGAACTTGCGGCTTATGACTATGTGGTCTATTTGATTTTCGGTAACATGGTCTGGAGAAACCCATGTTATCTTATGGCAGTTACGATGTGGAAACAATGTGCCTCCAATGACTAGGTCATGTTCAGCGCATGTTTCTATCAAAAGTTCACCATTTACATTCCTGATCCCCATGCCATGCACGCCCATGATATGTTCAAGCCCTTCATTTCCTGAACCAACTTTTGCATTCAAGTCACCCATTAAAATTTTTATGTCCCTAGAATTTGTTTGTCTAAGGACTCCGTTAAGCTCTGTATAAAATGCATCTTTTAATTCTCCTTTACCTATTTCAGTAGGTGCATAGCATTGAATTACAGTGACATATCGCACATTTGTTTTAAAGCGTGCGGTTATTATCCGTTCTGAGACTGGTTTCCACTCCAGTAAGCTCTTCTTGCTTCTTTTAGATAGTAAGAGCCCTACACCATTCCTATGCATCGCGTCCTCACCTGTCTGACCCACATACAGCAATACTCCACCATTTTGTGTTTGCAATTCCCCAGATTCTGGCCACCTTACTTCACTTAGTCCCAATATATCTAGTCGATAGTTCTCCATCTCTTTTTCAACCTGTCTTAGCCTCCCTGCCTCTCTCAATGTCCTTACATTCCAAAAACCGATACGGGTTTTCCTTTTCAGGCCAAAGGTCATATCCTTAAGATCCATCCTGCTGTTTCTTCTTTTAGTTTCTGTGATATGTGTTTTTTGGTGGTGCGGGTTATCAGCCCACAGCCCCCAAGTGTCCTGGTGGGGCTGCCACCTCATGGCCTGAACACCTGCCAAGGTTTTATTTCAGGGCCTTACCCCTTAGATAGCTTGTCTTCACCACGACTACAGAACGCTATCCATCCCTTCGCAGTAAGGCCTATGTGCATCAACGTTGTCCTGGTTTTCAAGGATCTTCCGCTGTCCACATTAGGGGACTGTGTCTGCTGCCACACAATCACAAGGAGGAAAAGGAAAGGAAGGGAATGTATAGGATGGGACAGAACAGAATAGGATAGGACAGGACACTAGATGGGACGTTGTGAGACACACTTTGTCTGGATCCTCTATGGAGACCTGTCCGGCTTGGGAGGCCCTGCCGGTAGTTACACCACCGCTGGTATAGCCCTCCACGTCATTGGATCACACAAACCCCCTCGCCCACACGGACAGTGTTTTGCTAAGGCGGTGTCTCCTGAGGGGTGTTTCAGGCTTGGAACCTCACTTATTGTTGAAGGCGTTGGCTCGCCCGCATTTTCTATGCGTGAGGCAGATCCCCTTGGCTCTCCGGCCTCAGGTAAAAGCAGAGCTAGACCGGCTGACAGCCCTCGGGGTTGTTCTTCTCATTTCTTCTAGTGAGTGGGCTTCGCCCCTCGTTATTGTCAGGAAACCCTCGGGAAAATTATGTCTTTGTCGCGATTTCAAGGCCACCATTAATTCCCAATTGGTGGTGGACACCTATCCCTTGCCTCGTTCTGATGAATTGTTCTCCGACTTGGCGGGAGGCCAATATTTTTCGAAAATCGATCTTTTGGAGGCTTATCATCAGATATCACTTGATGAGGACTCCAAATGGCTGGTGGTCCTCAATACCCCATTTGGCCTTTACCAATACCAGCGGTTGGCCTTCGGAATATCCAGTGGACCTGCAATATTTCAGCGTTATCTTGAGCATGTCATGTTGACGATCCCTCATTGTATTAATTACCTGGACAACATAATTGTCACAGGCCACAGCATGAAGGAACACTTGCCAACCTTCAAACCCTCTTTCTCAAGTTCAGGTACGTGGGCCTGCGTTGCAAGCTGCTTAAGTCGAACTTCTTCCAACCGTCCATTGAGTATGTGGGCTACACCATCACTCACCATGGCGTCCAGCCGCTAGGAAGTTTGGTCCAAGGTATCATCGACCTTCTGCGGCCCGCTTCGCTGGAGGAGTTACAAGCTTTTTTAGGCAAAATTGCCTATTACCACCAGTTCATTCCCAGGACTTCCACCATAGCCCGACCCCTGTACTGCCTTCTGCGCAAGGGTGTTTGTTTTGATTGGTCGCTTGCATGCGAGCAAGCGTTCACCTCCTTGAAGGGCCTCCTCACATCAGCGCCTTGTTTGGCTACTTTTGACCCCAATAAGCCATTGGTCCTGGCTACAGATGCTTCACAGTATGGGGTGGGGGCGGTCCTGGCCCATCGCAATGCGGATGGCTCCGAGCAGCCACTGCCGTTTGCGTCTAAAACTCTTAGTCCCGTGCAGGCCCATTACTCCCAGGTAAAAAAAGAGGCTTTGGCCATTGTCTGCACTGTTACCAAGTTTCACCCTTTCTTGTATGGCATGAAGTTTCAGTTAATCACTGACCGTAAGCCATTAATATCATTATTTGGCCCCGCCTCGCTGATTCCGGATAGGGCGGCCCACAGACTGCAGCGCTGGGTCTTGTTCCTCTGTAAGTACCATTATGACATTCATTTTTGCCCTACCGGACAGCATGCCAACGCCGACGCTCTTTCCCGTCTTCCAGTGGGCCTGGATCCCAAGTTCGATCAGGAGGAGATTATGTGTTTTCATAGCGGTTGATGGCTTCCCGATCACTAGTTCTAGAGTCGCCAGGGAAACGGCAGCTGACCTGGTTCTCCGGCAAGTAGTTCACCTTGTTCAGCAGGGGTGGTCGTCTCGACCTCCAGGCCAGGCCTCAGACCTTCTTCGTAATTATTTTGTTCTACGAGACCGCCTCTCAGTCTTGGAAGGAGTTCTCCTTCTGGCTACCGATGATACAGTTCCTCCTGTGGCTGTTCAAGCAAGTTTGCAAAGGGAGGTCTTCACATTATTACATGAGGGGCACTGGGGTGTCTCCTGTACTAAAACCTTGGCTTGCAGACATGTGTACTGGCCCGGTATTGACAGGGAAATTGAGCACTTGGTGGCTGCCTGTTCCCAGTGTGCGAGCCAACAGGCATCTCCCAGGTCAGCGTTCTCTTCATGGCCGCCTGCAACCCAGGCATGGGAACATGTTCACATAGATTTTGCGGGCCCGTTTCTCAATGGCTTTTGGCTAACTGTCCTTGATGCTTATTCCTGATTCCCATATGTGGTTTGCTGCTCCTCAACCACTTCAGAAGTTGCAATCCAGGCACTCGCAAAAATCTTTTCTGTGGAAGGTCTGCCAGTTGCCTTGGTATCGGACAATGGACCTCAGTTTATTTCGCAGACCTTCCAGGATTTTTTTAGGCGCTTCGGTATTCGGCACGTTTGCTCTCTCCCCTTTCATCCACAATCGAATGGGGAAGCGGAGTGCGTGGTGCACACATTTGAGACGCAGATGAAAAAGTATGTGCACGAATTTCCTGTGGAGAAGGTGTTGACGTTTTTCCTGACGGCATACCGGACCACACCAATGGGAGAACGCAGCCCCGCAGAGCTCCTCCATGGGCGCCAACCTAGGACACTGCTGCACCTCCTCCGGCCTGGTCCTCACCAGTCTTCGCAAAACGGGGTACCCGGCTTTCCACTGGGTATTTCCGTCTGGGCACGTGGGTTTGATCGCAATCCACATTGGATACCAGTGGTGGTCCTGCACCGCATTGGCTCCCGGCTCTATACCTTGCAGGTGGGGGACCGGGAGGTACGTCATCACCAAAATCAGCTACGTCCATGTTTGGGCACCGACCCTCTGACCCCTCAGGCACCAGCTTCCCCATTGCCGGCAACCGTGTTGTTTTCTCAGGGGACGCTACCGCCCCTCCCACCTGTGACTCCGCCACACTGCGATGGTTCTCAGCCTTGGCGGCCTCCAGTAGCTCCAGCACCGGCATCACTATTGTTAGAGATGCCCCGGTGAGAGCCGGTCCCCCTCGTAGGCTTGGTTTGTCAGGAGGCTGGTTCACCTGTGGTCGTGCCTTCCCCATCGTACCTGCCACTGGGTCTTGTCCGTCCCGCGGTGGAACGGGATCCGGAGTTCGACAGCTTGTCGCCCGTTCTGTTCTGGGCTCCAGTGGTGGGATGATGGGGGCCTCTTCGTGTGGGTCACTTCCAACCATATTCGAAGGTTCTGGCTCGAGATTTGGCAGATCCCCCCGACTCCAGCATTCCAATGGATGTGGAGGTCATCACTACTGCACGATGCTCCACCTTCCAACGCAGTGGATCACAGTGGCTTCACCCCCCGAAGGAGGAGGAGTGCAGTAGCCACCAGAAAGATCGCGGGAGGTGCATATCGGCACAGTGCGTCACTGACAGTAGTTGCTGCAAATAAAGTCCCGTCCACCAGAGGACACATGAGAATTCATCCACGCCCTCTGCTGGCGGAACAACATAAACTCAGGCAGCACGGGCCGTGACCAGTCAGTTTTACATCGGGCATGCCTAGCAGACAGTTCCCGGTGTACACTATGTGACGTGCGACGGACAACGTGAATCGTGTTAATACATTTACTATTGCTGGGGTTGGAGTAAGTGGTAGTTGGAGTGTACACGGTGCAGATTTTACAGGGTGGATTATTGCAGCTGTAAGAATCTATGGTGGGGGTAATGGTTTAGCAATCTCATATGTTTAATTAGAATGTTATCGAGATTAGGAGAGTGACAGAAGGCAACAGTGGTGATAGGATGAGGAAGTCACAAAGAGAGGATGTCATTCCAGTGCTTGACTTCAGAAAGTCATACTCTTGATGGAGTAAAGTGTTGAGGCATTCAAGGCCTGGATGATACTATGTGACAAAATGGGCATCGTTCTGAGCTGTTTGGAAGTGACAGCTGTATTAGTCATTGGGTGAGAAGAGGGAACATGGTTCCTGTCAGTCTTTCTGCAGCAATTTCTGTTTTTACAGTTGCTGTAGAGATGATTTTCATCTAGCTGATAGTGTTTATTCTTTCAGAAGATAATACTGCACCAGAAGGCACTTTCTGTCCATAGTTGGAGTAAAGACTGAGTTGTCCTCCCAATGGCAAATTTTGAGAAATAATTGATCAGTTTTTACCTCTCAAAAGCATCACATCAAACATTTCCATATGTGCATGTTACTTGATTTGCTTTCATTTTTAAGGTGAATGGTGATCTCTGTTGCAGTTGTGTGCATTATGTAGTTAATTTTTGTTGTCATTTGAATGGTATAATTAAAAAACTATTCAATAGTATTTCACAACTTTGCGAGGAAAATATTCCCTATGCATGTACAGTACAGCCACTTTAAAGAATGTATTTCTTTGTCCAGGTACTTTGGAAAACTGTGAAGAAACTGGTGCAGCTTCTCAAATAAATGAAAAGCCAAAATCATCCTCCAAAAAGAATAACAGTAAGTAGAGGAAGTGCTGGGAGTATTCTCACACACAACTATTTTAGTATCTATGTATGATTAGCGTTCACTTCTTAATTTGACTGAGCATTGAAATACATGGTAATAAACTGCATTTGGTTAAACTGTGCAGAAAGCCTTGCAAAATATTTTAAAATCTGATACATTACCTTCTTTAATACTTCTTGTATATTACTTACTTACTTACTCACTGGTCATACCAGACTCGAGAGTCCATTACCGCAGCAACATATTTTCGCCACCTGTCCCTGTCTTGGGCTATTTCCTTCCATTCACCTCCAATACCTAGGCTCCTTAAATCAGACTTCACATTGTCCTCCCATCTACGCCTCGGTCTCCCCACGGGACATTTTCCCTCTAAGTGCCCTACCAGTACTCTGTGCGCTGCCCTGCCCTCATCCATTCGAGCTACGTGACCCGCCCATCGCAGCCTACGTGATTTAATAATAATGATTATGTCAGGGCTTGAATAGAGTTCGTGAAGCTCTTTGTTATGCAGTTTTCGCCACTCTCCACTAATTTCATCCCTTTTTGCTCCGAAAATTCTCCTCAAAATTTTGTTTTCAAATACTCAAAACGGCTGTTCATTTTACACAGTGAGAGACCAAGTCTCACACCCATACAGCATAACTGGTAGAATAATAGTTTTGTATATTCTAATCTTTAAATTCCTACACAATATCTGTGATGAAAGTAATCTATTCAGTGAGAAGTAGCACGCATTTCCTGCCCGTAATCTCTTCTTCAGTTCAGATTCAATCTCATTTCTCGAAGTGATGTCCATGCCTAGATACTTAAATGTGTTCACTTTTTCAAACTGCATGTCTCCAACTCTTAACATTTCCTGATCTACTGCTGTTGGCATTCTAGTAGTAACCAGGTATTTAGTTTTGTCTTCACTTATCCTTAAACCTACATCTTCAATAGCCTTGATTAACGCATTCGCTGTTACAGATTCTTTCCTATCGCTAATGATGTTTAGATCATCTGCATACCCTAATATCTTAATGTATCCATTTAACTCCATACCCTCTGAATTATCTGCTGCCATTCGTACAATATATTGTAGGACTAAATTAAAAGGTAGCAGAGACAGGGCATCTCCCTGTTTAAGTCCGTTCTTTGTTACGAATTCTTCTGACTCCAATCTCCCCATGCATACTCTACCTTTTGTGTTTTTCAAACTCGCTTCTATAAGTCTAACATACTTCTTTGTTATTCCAAGTTCCAAAAGAATTCTGTACAGTTTTGATAGCAATACTGAATCATATGCTTTTGTAAAATCTATGAAAAGATTATGAACTGGTTTATTGTATTCCCATTTCTTTTCCAAAATTTGACGCAGGGTGAATATTTGGTCTATAGTTGATCTGTTCCTCCGAAAGCCAGCTTGGTAATCCCCCACAATTTCATCTGCATATGGTGTAAGCCTGCTTAGCAGAATATTCGAGAAAATTTTGGAACATACTGGTAAAAGCGATATCTCTCTATAATTACTACAATCCATTTTGTCACCCTCCTTAAAAATTGGGATCAGTATTGACTCCTGCCACTCTTCAGGTATCATCTCTGAGTTCCATACTTTAGTTATCACTTTGTGAACTACTTCCACCAATTTCCGTCCCCCATTTTTAACTAATTCTGCAGTTATGCAATCTGATCCTGGCGCTTTATGGTTTTTCAATTTGTTGATTGCATCTCTTACTTCCTTTAACGTTGGCTCAGGTATCTGGGGTTCTGCTGTATGTATTTCATACGCCTGCTCATTTCCTGCTTCCTGGTGTACATTTAATAGATGCTCAAAATGTACCCTCCATTTACTTAATATAGCACTGGGGTCTATCAGTATTCCCCCAGCATCCCCTTGAAGTGCATTTGTCCTAGCCCTATAAAGCCCTTCCTATACCCATTTATGTCTAGGTAAAGTTCCTTAATGTTTTTTGTTTTACTGTTTGTTTCCATTTTTGTAATTTGATTGTTCAAATAATCCCTCTTCTTTGCCCGTAGCCTACGACCAACTTCCCTTCTCAAGTTCAAGAACTCCTCTCGTTTTCTGTCTCCCATTATACCCCAATCTAATTGTGCTTTTCTCCTTTCCTCTACCAATTTCTTGCATTCCTCATCAAACCACGGTTTCCTCCTGTTCTTCTTAATTGTACCTATTGTGACCTTCGCTGCCTCTTTGATATTATTCCTCACAGTGATCCACTGTTTATTTACATTCTCGTCTTGATCTTTGTGTGTCCTGAGAGCATCAAACCTATTTGAAATTTCTGTCATGTACCTTCTTCTAAAGTTTTCATCATTTAGCTTGTCAGTGTCGAACCTAACAAGTTCTGCATTGTGACACCTTGATGTTGCTGTAGATAGCCGTTGGTGAACTTTGGCAACTACAAGAAAATGATCAGAATCGCAGTCTGCTCCCCTGAAAGTCCTAACATTTTCTATACTAGTGTGCCATCTCCGATCTACAAGAACATGATCAATTTGGTTTCGGGTGTGTCCATCCGGAGAGACCCAAGTTGCTTTATGAATGTCTTTCCTTTTGAAATATGTACTCTCAACAATCATGTCTTTTGAAACAGCAGAATTAACCACCCTTGTGCCATTATCATTCGAAATGTTATGCAAACTTACTTTCCCAATTGTAGGCCGGAATGCTTCCTCCTTCCCTATCTTCGCATTAAAATCACCTATGATTAATTTTGTATCATACGAGGAGAACTCATCCCACAGTTGATCTAGTTCTTCATAAAAGCCGTCTTTAACAACCTCTTCAGTGTCCTCAGTTGGTGCATGTGCATTAATTACTACTAGTCTATTCCACCTGCCGAACAACACTATAACTGATAGTCGGTCACTAATGAACCTTATATCTCTGATTGCGTGAAGCACTTTTCTATGTACTGTGAAACCTGTTCCGAAACTGTGAGCTTCCGCACCTCCATAGAAAAATGTGTAGTTATCCCTCTTTATGCTACCCTCCCCCTGCTACTGAGTTTCTTGAATAGCTGTGATGTCTACATCGTATCTATCTAATTCGTTTAGTAATGTCTGGAATGTTCCTGGCCTGTTCAAACTTTTAATGTTCCATGTTCCCAACCTGAAAGTTCCTTTTGGCCTGAATCTCTTCGAAGTAGGTTCTGCCCGGAGATCCGAATGGGAACCTAGTTTACCTCTGGAATATTTTACTTCAGAGGGATCCATGCCCATTAATGTTGCTGATTCTTGATGAATAGATTCAATAGTAAGAGAAGAAGAAACAGGGATGGTTCATCACGCCATCGCCTTCTCCCCACTGGCTGTCCGCGACTGCTTATTTTTTTGAATCCGCAGCTACCCTTCATATCTGAAGGCCGTATTCCCTATCCACAACCTGGGGACGTGCTGTGCTGTGGTGGTAGGGGCCCACGAGACAGAATACTTCTTGTATATATGAGGCAAAAATATTCTTTTGGCTGAAGGAGTTGATTAAATTTAATGTCAGACTCCAGTGAATTACTCAAAGAAATAGAGACTGAAATTTTGTGGGAATGTGAAAATTCAGGGCCAATAGAACACATCTTATTATTTAAGTATCAAAATATATGTTAGTGATCTTGTTGACAAAAATATTATAATGAAAATTCCTTGGTGGTAACCATAAACAAAAATGGGGAAGGATAACCACTCACTTGCAGCTGACGCTTTAATTAATTAATTAACACATTGTGTTATGTAAGTCCCACCATGAAGAAGAAGCTTCAGGGATGTGGAACAAGACAAGTTATACATTAACAGGCAGAAACAGACACTAGTTGCTACTTCTGCACTGTATACAACAACAAACTATGATTAGCACTACTTTAGTCAAACTGATAATCACTTCTATATAACTTTATATAGGGTAACTGAAAAATCATGCACATCAGCCTGAAGAAATGAAATAAACTGGGTAATGATGCCTTGCTACACAACTATCCACTGTAGTTTCCAAGAAAATGGGGCTCACTATTTGAAGACACAATACAGCACACCACATTCCAATTTTCTGTCAGTTTTCATGAAAGAGAAGTGGATTTTTGGTTGATTTAATTCTTATGTTTTGAGTATTCACATACATACAAGCCAAAACCATGGCTCATCAGTGAAGAAACACATCCAGTTCTGCGATTCTGAGGATGCCAACAAATTACCAAAACAGCGTACAGTACACTAGACGCAGACACCTTCAATTCCAGCACACTACAAACATGATACACAAAAAATTTTAACTTTCACATAACACTGCCATAACAAACCTGGGATTGGACAATAATCTCTCCAAACTTTTTGAGAGCAAATGCAGCATCACATACCTCACCTGAACGACTTCAGCATTCTTCACAATGGCCAGTCTTCTTATTCTCTTCTTGTCTGTGATTGATCTGCATTCAGGGAAATTAATGACAGTATTGTTGAATTGTTTGACATATGGTATCTCAATATTTCACATGAAGCTTTCAGCCTGTAAGGCCTTCATCAAAAACAGATGACACACACACACACACGCACACACACACACACACACACACACACACACACACACACACACACACACACACGCACAAGCAGCAGTTCCGGTGCACAATGGGACTGGTGACTGGGTGGGGGTAAGGAGGAGGCTGGAGCAAGGAGGGGGAGGGATGGTAGGGTAGCAGTGGCGGACAATGCAGTGCTGTTGGGGAGCACACAGGGACGAGGTAGAGAGAGGGTAGGGCAGCTATGTGCAGTCAGGAGGTTAGATGGAGGGCAGAGGAGAGGTGGGGAGGGCGTGGCGTAGTGGAAAAGGAGAGAAGTAAAAAGTGTGGGTGTGATGGTGGGCTGAGGGTTGTATAGCGCTGGAATCAGAAGAGGGAGGCTGGAAGATGGGTGAGGACAATGACCAACGAAGATTGAGGGCAGGAGGGTTACGGGAACATAGGATATATTACAGTGAAAGTTTCCACCTGCACAGTTTAGAAAAGTTGGTGTTGGTGGGAAGGATCCATATGGCACAGGGTGTGAAGCAGTCATTGAAATGAAGGACATCTTGTTTGACAGAGTGCTCAGCAACCAGGTGGTCCACTTGTTTCTTGGTCACAGTGGCCATCCATATGGACAGACAGCTTGTTGTTTGTCATGCTCACGTACAGTGCAGCACAGTCGTTGCAGCTTAGCTTGCAGATCACATGACTGGTTTCACAGGTAGTCCTGCCTTTGATGTGATAGGTAATGTTTGTGACTGAACTAGAGTAGGTGGTGGTGGGAGGATGTATGGGACAGGTCTTGCATACAGGTCTATTACAGAGGTATGACCCATGAGGTAAGAGTCCAGGAGCAGGGGTTGCGTAGGATTGGATGAGTATATTGTCGCGGAATACCATTGTGAGAGGGGTGGGCAGGATATTTTTCATTTAAGGGCATGATGAGAGGTTGTCGAAACCCTGGTGGAGAATGTAATTCAGTTGCTCCAGTCCTGGGTGGTAATGAGTTACAAGGGGAATGTTTCTCTGAGCCTGGACAGTGGGACTTCGGGAGGTGTTGGGAGGCTGGAAAATAAGGCATGGTAAATTAGTTCTTGTACAAGATAGGGAGGATAATTATGGTCTCTGAAGGCATCGGTGAGATGCTTGCTATATTTAGAGAGGGACCACTTGTCACTGCAGATGCAAAAACCATGGGACAGAGGTACTGATGTAGTCATCTTTGAAGTAGATGTCAACATCTAGGCAGGTGGCTTGTTCGGTTAAGTAGGAACACGTGAAGCAAATTGGGGAGAAGCTGTTGAGGTTGTGGAGGAATGTGAATAGGGTGTCCTCACCCTTGATCTAGTTTGCAAAGATGTCATCAATGAATCTAAACCAGGTGAGGTGTTTAGGATTCTGGGTGTATAGGAAGGATCCTCTAGATGGCCCATAAATAAGTTGGCATGGGACGGTGCCATGCGGGTGCCCATAGCCGTACCCTGGATTTGTTTGTATGTAACGCCTTCAAAGGAGAAGTAATTGTGGGTGAGGATATAGTTGGTCATGGCGAGTGGGAAGGAGGTTGTGGGTTTGGAATCCATCGGTTGAGAAAGGTAGTGTTCAATAACAGTAAGGCCATGGGCATTAGGGATGTTAATGGAAAGGGAGATGGCCTCAGTAGTGATGCGTATGATAAAGGGAAGGGAGCTGTGGAGGGTTGGCGGAGGAAATGGTTGGTATCTTTTTATATAGGAGGGTATGTTCCAGGTAATAGGTTGAAGGTGTTGGTCTACGACAGCAGAGATTCTCTCTGTGGGAGCACAATAACTGGCCACAATGGGGCATCCTTGGTGGTTGGCTTTATGGACTTTAGGAAGCATGTAGAAGGTAGGAGTGCGGGGAGTGTTATGGGCGAGCAGAAAGATGGACTCTGGGGTGAGGCTCTGGGATGGGCCTAAGGATTTGAAGAGTGACTGGAGATCATGCTCGATATCTGGAATGGAGTAATTGTGGCAAGGTTTGTAGGTGGATGTATCTGACATCGGGGGGAGTCATTCTGCCAGGAAAACCTTGCAGTTCAAAACCACAATGGTAGAGCCTTTGTCTGCAGCTAGGATTATAAGGTCAGGATCAGTTTATAGATCGTGAATTGTGGTTCTTTCTGTGGATGTAAGGTTAGTTTGCATGTTGAGGGATTTGGGGAATGATGGTGAGGCAAGGTTGGAGGTTAAGATATTCTGGAAAGTTAACAGGGAGTGACTTGGGGGCAGTGGGGGTGGATCATGGTTGGATGGAGGAGTGAACTGAGTTAGGGCTCAACATTGGTCTTTGGTTGACGGTGATTGGTAGGGCTGGTGGCAAAAAGTGTTTCCACTGTGGGGACTGGGAGAATGAGAGAAAGTCTTCTAGTCCTATGTGATTAAATTTAGGAGTGGGGCAAAATGTGAGGTCTTTGGAAAGAACTGATATTTCTGTGGGGCTAAGACTTCTGGAGGAAAGGTTCATGATAGTGTTTCGGGTCTGTTTAGAATCTGGATTCTGTGTGGTGGTGAGAGGGAGTTTGGGAGGGTACAGTAAATGAAGTAGTTCTGTGAGACAGGGTTTGTCAACTGTGAGGGGATGAGGAGGAGTTTTGGAGGTTGTTGTAGAGCTGGTGGACAGTGGCACTCCAAGGCAGGAGTAGAAAGTGAGCAGAGTGCAGAGCTTTTTGAGGTGGCATTGTGCATATTGCTTTAGTTTGTGGAGGGTAAGAGTTTCAATATGTGTTATGGGTTCCAGGAATTTGGGATTGCATAGCAGGAGAATTTTGCAGATGGAGAGAAAGTACTGCAAGTAGGTTTGGGCTTGGTTGATATGGTTTTGCAGGACTATGTTGGTGAGTTCTAAGGATTGGTGGAATCTTAACATGTGGAGCTCATTGTGGAAGAAGGGGTCACAACCGGAGATGGGTAATTTGATGGTAAGGCCATTTAAGAGGAATCCATGAGCCAATCAACAATGCAGTAACAGTATGTGGGACTGGGTTCTGGCCAGGAATAAGGAAACTTTTCTGTATTGACATAGATGAAAGTAGCAAGGACCTGTATTGGTGGAAGAAAGGTGAAAAATTACCTAAATAACGTAAAATTATGTCCGAAAAATTTCTGAAAAATAAATCCAAATACATGGGCAAAACCATGAGAAGGATGAAACAGATGCAGCAGGGGGGAAGAAGATGAAATCTGAGGAAGTTGATGATAGCAAAAGGCAAAAACTCGCTAAAATTGGCGTGAAGTCACAATGAGATCAAAGAAAAGATATATAGATGTGGGAAATAACATGTGAAAATACAGGAGAGTGGCACAGACAGTGATGAAGTAAAAGATATAAGTTTAATGATATCAGTGGGAGTAATGTGGGACATAAGATGCTGCACTGACAACCAATGTGGTCTTGTAGCCATCCATTGCGCACGGCCGAGATGGTTGATACAGTGTGGCTCATATGTAGAACATGTAGAACGATTTGTAAGGTGACAAGAGAAACACAGGGAAGAAGAGAAAGGAGGACGGGCGTTGAGTACAGTGATGCATTAGGAAATAGTAACAAAGGAAACAGCACTGGGTCAAGATTGAAGAAAAGTCATCATGCGAAAATCAAACAATGCGAAATCCAGGATGGAATGTATCAATATTATGGAAAGGAAAGTTGCCACTTACCTCATAGTGGAGATGCTGAGTCGCAGATAGGCACAACATCTGCCTATCTGCAACTCAGCATCTCCACTATATGGTGAGTGGCAACTTTCCTTTTCATAATATTGTTGCATTCCATTTTGGACTTCCCATCATTTGATTTTCACATGAAACACATTTACAACATGTGCATATGAACTACTGGCAAAATCCCATCGAATAATGAAATGTCATTGCTCTTTGGGAAAAGTCGTATTTACTAATCAATAAACTGCGCACTACTACAGATGTTGTGTGACCTCTAACTGTTACATTGATATTTTCATTTGTTGTCAGTAATACCTGTATTGCTATCTTGCAGTGGCTGGTCTAATGAATGCAATTGTTTGTTTGTTTGTTTGTGTGTGTGTGTGTGTGTGTGTGTGTGTGTGTGTGTGTGTGTTTGCAGCCTTCTTTTAAATGTGTTTCTCCATTTGTCCTTTCCTCTATGTGAGGAGTTACAATCTGTACTAATTCATGATGCTAATACAAGTATTAGAGTTATCCAGAACTTACAGCCTTGAGTCCAAGTAGTCTGATAAATTGTAGGAGGAGTGGCTAATGAGGTACTTGTTCTACTTTAGTTTTAAATAATTAGGAATTTTCAATTTCCTGCCTGGTGTTCCCCTATGTGCCAGATTATAAAACACCGCTATGAATCCTAGAGAGAGCTGCAAAGTCTATATGGAAACCATCTCTACTTCTAGTATATGATTGTGAATTGCTGAGTTCATCCTAAATTCATTCTTGTTGGTGATCACAAATACCATTATGGAGTATATGTACTGACATATAAATGTAGACAATATTCCGCCTCACTGGACATCGATCTAGACTCCATCACTTCCACACTTTCTGCAGACAGGTTTCTCACAGTCATGGCTGCTAAAAGACACACACCTAGCCACAACTTCCATCATCTAGGTGGGACACCTCCACTGCATCGGCCCCACTGATCCCTCACCTCAGCCTCCACCACTCGCCACTCTAATTTTGGATGACCTGATCAGTTACCACCTCATGTTATGCAGCATCACATCTCTTGATTGCTACTGCTCCAACTTCTTATTGCAATGAGAAATGGTCACTCTGTGCCTCTGCATATGCAGGCAGGTATGACAGGGTGGGAATACACTTGGGTAGTGGCAGAATTCCATTCACCTTGTACTCCACACTCCTGGGGGGCTCTGTGGCCATCTAGCAGTGATCGTGTGTTCCAGTGAGAAAGTTCTTTGGACACCACTGTAGCTCTGCAGTAGCAGCAGGCTCTGACTCACTCAGCTCTAGACTTGTGTTGTGTGTGTGTGTGTGTGTGTCTTGTATGTGTCTCCAACTGTTAATAAAGCATAGATATATTGCATTTACCATCTCTAGCATTCCATTTGGATATTGATATCTATGTCTCCACTAAACACTTATTATTATTATTATTATTATTATTAGTAGTAGTAGTAGTAGTTTTACTCATCCATAAATCACTTTTATGAGAATAGTTGTGGGGAAGTAAATGCTTTTGCTGTCTCTTATAGCAACAGTGGTGAGTCAGCGGGAGAAAAGCACTTCCCTCCTGTGCCTACCCCGCTTCAAGGTCAGGCTGAGCAAGCCTTCAATATACAGGGTGATTCAAAAAGAATACCACAACTTTAGGAATTTAACTCTGCAACGACAAAAGGCAGAGCTAAGCACTATCTGTCGGCGAATTAAGGGAGCTATAAAGTTTCATTTAGTTGTACATTTGTTCGCTTGAGGCGCTGTTGACTAGGTTGAAAACCAAACTACCCGAGGCAGCCCGTGACAGAGCACTTCATCACTGGCCTCCAAGAAGCCCTGATCTTACCCCCTACGATTTTTTCTTATGGGGGTATGTTAAGGATATGGTGTTTCGGTCACCTCTCCCAGCCACCATTGATGATTTGAAACGAGAAATAACAGCAGCTATCCAAACTGTTACGCCTGATATGCTACAGAGAGTGTGGAACGAGTTGGGTATCGGGTTGATATTGCTCGTGTGTCTGGAGGGGGCCATATTGAACATCTCTGAACTTGTTTTTGAGTGAAGAAAAACCTTTTTAAATACTCTTTGTAATGATGTATAACAGAAGGTTATATTATGTTTCTTTCATTAAATACACATTTTTAAAGTTGTGGTATTCTTTTTGAATCACCCTGTATATTGTGGCAGACCAAGAGTTGCAATACTGTATAACACAAAAATTAAATATTGTTAGAATTTTATAATTTGTTCATAGAATAGTGTACAGTGATGTAGATGTAAGAAATACTAAGACTGAACAAAATTCATGTACAGTGCTTTTTTTCATAATTTCACAGTCAGTAAGGAAAAGATATACAAAGCTGTAATTTTGAGAATATATGCATTTTGATATAAAAATATGAAGTAAAGGGTTTGCTACAATTATCTTCAATACTTTTTGATATTTTTAAAGAAATATGAATTTTGAACTAAAATGCATGAAAACATAGTGGATTATCCTATACCTAGATACAAGCCAGAGCATTGAAAAAACTGCATTATATCCTATATAAGAAGTATTGATGATGTACCAAATTACAGCACATTTAATGGATTTTACAAAGATACAGCAATAACAGAAGAAACAGTTTGGAGGGTAGAGCCCACACAAGGTTCCAATGAAAAACTTGTAGGAGTTATAATTAATAAGATATGAAAGTAAACGTAAAGTGAAATGTTCTTCAAGCATATATTTACAGCAGGAAAAGTTACAGAAGTCATACAATCTCAACTGGACAAGCTATTAATAATTTAGTGCGCAGAGTGGGAGCAACCTGAGAACAGAAAGGGGCGCTCTCATTTTAGTAGGAACCATTCCAGTTTGCCGGGAGAAAATAAAATGCCTACAGCTATCCTTGTGATTTTATTTATTTTGTAGCTACCAGTTTTGGGGCTTCAGTGCGCCATTTTCAGGCTATAGTTGGTGCTGAAGAGGTTTACATGATCCCTATACATACTGCATCAATGGCCAACATAACTGATTACACAGAAAACTGGTTGGAGTGCTGATACCAAAGTTTTCAGATGGTCTGCATAATCAGTAATGTTGACCATTCATGCAGTATATATAGGGATCGTGTAAACCTATTCAGCATCAACTATAGCCTGAAGATGGTGCACTGAAGTGCCGAAACTGGTAGCGACAAAATACATAAAATCACAAGGACGGCTGTAGGCAATTCATTTTCTCATAATAGTAAACGGCTGTCATCCCCAAGTCCTCATGTAAAAAGGATGGACATACAAAAAAATTCCATTTTGTTGTCCAATCTGGATGGAAATGAAGCTATATAAGCAGTCCCAGAATTGCCTTGTGGTTCATTTGCTCAGAGTATTTTGCCAGCAGTGTGTGTCATTATTGCCAGTGCTGAGCTCCACTGCAAAGTGCATTGTGATTTAACCTGAAACTGGAAACATGGGTCATTGGACAGCTATGTATGGAATGATTTGAGTGTGTTGAGAAACTTTAAAGTTATAAAAATGTCAGGAGTAACTTCCATGTGAATTGCCTTACTTGAAATGCCTCTTTCATTTCAGTCTAACATGGTTCATGTGTTGCCCATATTCTAAATCTGCATGGCAAGTGGAATAAAAATTTACCACTTTTAGGTGAACAACAAATATTACTTTGAATTATAGAACAATTAGTTACAAAAACAGAAATATGTGAGAGATGGAATTTTTAGGAGATTTAGGCTCTTAACTGTGCCAAATGGTGATTAGAGTAGTAAAAATTAACGTGCTTTATAAAAGATTTTGTGCTTGGAAACAACTGACTTCCTTGAGTATTCTTTATTATTGAAGTAAGCAATCTTTTAATTTAGTGCTGTTATTTTCTTACTCACTTTTGAATTAGAGAGTGTGATATTATTTTTAGTTTAGCTGAGCTGACATGCAGACAAGTCCAATGTAGATCCAAAGTATCAGGTTTTAGGCTACTTTCTGGATGCTCATCAAAGTAATTTAAAAGCTCTTGTGGTGAAATAGTCACAGAAACAAAGCGGCAGAACCAAGCGACTGCCCGACATAGTGGGCATGTCATGGTATTACAATTTAAGAACAATAAAAATAATGTAATTATTATATACAAGCATTAACATATTTACAGATCTAATTTCACAAGGATGGGACAGGTAGTTAGCCATGACATCGTAGTAGAAACCATCCCGGCATTTGCCTAAAGTAATTTACAAGAACCACAGAAAACCTAAATCAGGACTACCAGATGAAGACTGGAGTCTTACTCTCTCAAATACAAGGCCATTGTGCTGAAAACAGTGCTACTTCATTTGGTCTACCAAGTATGGAGTTCCACAGAGCTCTGTCCTAGGATCCTCATTTTTACTTCTTTACATTAACGATGTACCATAAATGACTATGATGAAATGTCTAAAGAATCAGCAATAGACACTTCAGTGTCTCTAAGTACTAGCTGGTTTCAACAAAATAAGAAAATAATAAATAAAAGAAAAATCATTTTCAGAAATGTGCACTTTTACTCACTTCTACAAAAATTTGTTACAGCACTATATCTTGGCAGTACACTATTGAAATCAATTGCTGAAGCTACAGTTCAAGGAATATGACTACAAAGCAATTTAAAATGGTGCTGTGATCTGATAGCTCTTGGAAACAAAGCACTCAAAAGGTTGTTATGCTCTTTGTGTGCTAAGCCAAAGTGCAAGCAGGTCAGCATACTTTCATTCATTATTTTGGAAAGACCTAATCTTCTGGGGAAACTGATCTCCCTGCAAAAAGGTTTTGAGGATCCTGAAATAAGCTCTCAGTGCTATATGCAACTAAAATAAAACTGAAATATATAGACCATACTTCATACAGCTGGAAAAAAAAATGAGCCTGCCAACCCTTCACATAACATCTTTTGGGCTTACTTTGCTCCCCTTTTTACCGTTTTTTAAAGAAATTACATTCAAAACAGGGTCCCTCTAGTGGTTTTGTTTTTCAAAATTATTTGGATAGTTAATCCAGCTTTTTGCAAAGTAATCTGTACTTATCTCTTAAAGTAACCTTTTGTTTGACCACATGAATGATGAAAAAACAGTAATTGTAAGCACAAACAAATTTTTATACCAAAATAGATTATGATTTAAGGATTTAACACAAAATTTAGTCTACAATGTGAGCTATTAGCCCCAACATCCATCAGTCTCTTCCACAGAGAAGAAACAATGTCAGCTTATCTTTTTCTGGAAGCTGAATTATTTCATCAAAGTTTCACATAATTTCTTCTTTCAGTGTTGGGCACTTCCATGATTTCTTAGACTTCTGCACTGAACTTATTGTACACTAAAGCACCAAAGGAACTGGTGTAGGCATGCGTATTTAAATACGGAGATTTGTAAACAGGCAGAATATGGCGCTGCTGTTGGCAACGCCTGTATGAGACAACTAGTGTCTGGCGCAGTTGTTAGATCAGTTACTGCTGCTACAATGGCAGGTTATCAAGATTTATTTGAGTTTGAATGTGGTGTTATATTCAATGCATGAGCAATGGCATGCAGCATCTCTGAGGTAGTAATGAAGTGGGGATTTTCCTGTATGACCATTTCACGAGTGTACTATGAATATCAGGAATCCAGTAAGACATCAAATCTCTGACATTGCTAAGGCCAGAGAAAGATCCTGCAAGAACGGAACCAATGATGCCTGAAGAGAATCATTCAACGTGACAGAAATGTAACCCTTCCACAAATTGCTGCAGATTTCAATGTTGGGCCATCAACAAGTGTCAGCATGTGAACCATTCAACGAAACGTCATTGATATGGGCTTTCGGATCCAAAGGCTTACTTATGTACCCTTGATGACTGCACGACACAAAGCTTTACACTTGCCTGGGCCCGTCAACATTGACATTGGACCATTGATGGCTGGAACATGTTGCCTGGTTGGACAGCTCTCATTTCAAATTGTATCAAGAGGACAGATGTGTACAGGTATTGAGACAGCCTCATGAATCCATGGAATCTGCATGTCAGCAAGGAACTGTTCAAACTGGTGGAGGTTTTGTAATGGTGTGGGGCATGTGCAGTTGGAGTGATATGGGACCCCTGATAACGTCTAGATATGACTCTTACAGGTGACATGTACGTAAGCATCCTGTCTGATCACCTACATCCATTCATGTCCATTGTGAATTCAGATGGACATGGGCAATTCCAGCAGGACAATGTGACACCCTACATGTCCAGAATTGGTACAGAGTGGTTCCAGGAACACTCTTCTGAGTTTAAGCATGCTCGCAGAGGCCTATTAGGCACGTATACCAGTTTCTTTGGTTGTTCAGTGTGGACCCATCATCACTTACACTGGTAATTAATCTAGGAAAATATTCCCCTTTATATTTGAAGATCACATACTGACCCACAGTGGAACAATTTCGCCAAATTCTGGATCACTCTGGCTGCGATCCACTTCAAATGTTACAGATGACTGTGATATGATCTAAGTCTCAGAAAAACCTCATCTTCAGAAGAATCTCTGAGAGAGACAGCTTCAGAATCTTCTTATGAACTACTTTCTAGATTTTTGTGACTTCTTCTCCATTTTCTCATAACTTTTTTCTGCATCACTGTTACACTTTTACCAGCAGTCACTGCAATCCTCCTCCTTCTTCTGTTACTGGCCATAGCAGTAGTTCATTCAGATCTCTTATCTTGAAGAGCTTCAATGAAAGAGTCCTGTACTGCATCTTTGCCATAGGTTCATGAAGGAAGACAGCAAAGAACTTCATCAACATTGATTGGCTGTATGCCACACTTTCAGAAACTTGCTATTAGGTTTTAAGTTGAGTTTTTGCTTTAATACAAATGGGAAGTACTGTTTCTGTAAGATAGAGTCTTTGAAGCCTTGCCTGGAAATGTCCAAATGCTGTGTAATGTGGGTCATTTTCTCTGGCAGACATGTTAATGAAATGTCATTCTTACCACAGTGCTCTAGAACATAGGTTGTCAAATATGAGGACAAATTATCGCAGTTTACAACCGCCTTTCCCTCCAGCTTTTTCCATCTTTGTAGCATCAACTTGATGAGCCACTCAGTAAATGTTTTACTGTCAAACCATCCACTATGTCTGTGTGAGAAAAGGCAGCCACTGCCACACTTTCCACTCCTGTAGAAGAAAAATGGGCTGATTTATAAACAACACAAGCAGACAAAAATTCTCCCTCAGTATTGTCAGCAAACATTACAGATACGCTGCTCTTGGAGGAACTGAGAGTGTTTGCTGAATGTTTCAAACCTCTTTTTGTGATAACTTTCTTTTTCCTAGAATCATCAGAGAGATTGGTGTCATCAAAGTTACATATATTGTTTGTTGGCATGTCTTCCAGTTCATCATGCAAATGTTCAACATATTCTCTGTGAACACACTCATCAGCAGCTCTTCTCCTTTTAATCATGGTTGCAAAGCACGCACAAAGTCCTGGGTGCCATTTGCTGAAACTGAAGAGCCACTCAAGGCCTCGACAATTGTCTTTGAATCTAACAGCTTTACGTTCCTGTCTTTGACTTTAAATCACTTGGACTGCCACTGGAGTGACAGGTATCCCAAATTGACTTGGTTTCAAAATACTTATTACAATCTGTGCTCTTTCTTCATTAGTAAATATCTGCAGGAACCCTGAATGTGAATTAATTCATTACTTTAACTTCAATTTATTAATTAAGGTTGTTCTTGGAACATTAAAAAGTGTTTCAGCTTTCCTCTGTAATATCTCCTTCCTTCAAATGTCTTGCAGACATTTTTCCAGTATTCCCGGCCTGTAATCGCAGTATTGCCTACTTCTGACAGTTCTCTTATATTTCTGTGGTATTTTCATCAATCTGAATCATTGTTCACTGCTAGGAGCACACTACAGCAGTAAAGTCCAAAATGTTTGTAGAAATGTAATAAATGCACCTTGGGGATACTTGGCGTCACTTTTGCTGTAGCTCAAAGAGTCCCTGAACTAAGACAATTCATAACGACAAAAGTAAACCAACAATGAAAAAAACCTTCCATTAAATGAAAAACTAAGATAATTTTCAGCAGCTATACATTCTGAGTAACTAAAATAATGGTGACTGATCTCTCGTTCACAGTGGCCAGTTGTTAATCCCGAGGGGAAAAAAGCAAAGAATTTCCCCACTTAATTTTTTTACACACTTTGACACATCTTTACTTAGACACTTGCAAAAAATTTCAGATGGTCAACACTTGAACAGGCAAACAAGGCAGCCAACCTAAAACTACTAGCTTTCATAGAAAAAAATAGTTCACAGATGTGTATCTATATAGTATCTATGAACCAGGAGTTATGTCTGACCCCAAAGAGCAAGGTAACCACAAATGACTGGGTATGGACCTATTCTATTTCCTCTTTACTTACCTACAACTCGTTCATTCTTTATTCCTCAGTACCGCTACGCTTCCCTTTCCTCTATATCGTTTGCCTTCAAAACACATGCCAGCTACCTGCTATTGTACAATTTTTTGAATGCCTGCTGTTGTAACAGCACACTGAACTAAGTAGTGTCATGCTGCAACCTTCCTGTTCCTGCACCAACAATTTTTCAAATATTTAATTCCAGTGTGATTTTTAACATATTCTGCTCTATTGACTATTATTCAATTGTGAGTGTTTATTTACATTCTCATTGTATGACTGCAGGTATTTGTTTATGACTGCTTGGGTTTCTTAATGTTGCATGCATCAATTTGCAATCAAACTCATTTACATACAGATATGCCCACTACTTCCTGCTTCTGTAATACATTTTCTGAACTTCCCACATACCACTCTATAATATAAAAGCCCTCGATCATCAGTTTTCACCTTCTTGTTTTTGATGTTTTTTAACAAATTTTCAGTCACGCCTTTTGTTCCCTGGCCATCCAACGAGAAATCTCTGTTCATTCTTCTTTTTTGTAACCACACAAACTCTCTGTTGCCTGTGCAAAACCACAGTCACATACTGTCTTTCTAAAAACCTGTCTGGCACATGGTCCCCCACCTAATGGGCTTACCATCCAAGCTCAAACCATACTTGACAGCCCCTGGTCCTTTCACAAAATCCTTTTACTCTGTGACTCCAAATTCCTGAATGCTACTACTGCAATAGAAACTCTTGCCCTTCAACAGTTGGAACAGCATTCTCAACAGCATCTGAAGAAGCTGTCCCAACTACTTCTATCTTATTCCCACATAGGGCTATAGCCAAGAAAAAGACTATCATGCTGATCCAACCCCCCCCCCCCTCCCCCCCCTCCCCCCCCCCCCCCACCTACTCCCACCCCACCCTACCTCCAACTCCCTCTGTCATCCACTTATAGATTCCTGACCAGGCCTTGCTGACTTACTCTGCCTTCTGCATCCTCAAAAATGTCCTTCATCCTGTATGAAACAAACTAGTCCTGAATGCCCATTCCATAACACTGTTGTCAATCTCTGCCAAAGCTCTGACCCTACAGAAGTGTCAGTGCGAAAACTAACTTGAACTTGCAAAGAACTTTCTTTCTTTTACTCATTCTCTACAGTGGAAAAATTTCTTCACCATACACCCCACTGACACCAGACAACCAAAGCTGCATACAGAACTTTGTTTGAAACAGCTCGAACTTTCCCCCAACCATGATACTCCTTCCCTTCCACCCAGTCATCCTCAGGTAATCTTTGAGGAATTCCTCACTTCTAGCCTGACCTCGCTTTCCTTTCTTTGTTGATTCCCAGTGAGTCCATCATTACTCATATCAGACACACTGCTATCCAAACCTGAAAAACAATCCAGACCTTATCACCCTTCCTGCAGACAAAGGTCCCACCACAGTGGCCATCAATTTTAGTTACTATGTCCCTGTCAACTTTCTGAAAGCTCTGCATACAAACCTCTCAACCAAGGTCCCATTCCAGAAGTCCAACATGGCCCCCAGCAGCTCCACAAGGTCTTAGGCCCACCCTAAACCTGACACCTGAATCCAAATCCCTCCTCCCACCAGCAACTCCTCACACTCCTCCCATTTACCTACCCCTAAACTCCACAGACCCAGTCCTACAGGTATTCCTACTGGTCATTCCATTATGGATGGATAAAATGCTTTCACAGAATGAAACTCTGCTTTTGTTGCCCAACACCTCCAAACTAATGTGTGTACCCTCCCATCCTACATTCAAGACGCTGCTCACTTTCTCACTGCTGCACCACAGTTCCTGCCCCATTACCATCAAACTCCTTGCTGGTCAATGTGGATATGACACCCTTGTACACCGTCATCCCCCATGTCAATGACCTTGTGGCCATGGAACACTATCTTTTGCTATGTCCTCCTGATACCAAACCCATCAATCTTGCCTAAACCTCCTAGCCAACCATATTTTGACCTGCAATTAATATATTTTCAAAGGCTAAATCTACTCATACAAACAAATCCATGGTACTGCCATGGGTACTCATATGTCACCATCTTATGCTAACTTATTTATGGGCCATCTAGAGGAATCCTTCCTATCCAGTCAATAGCTAAAACCTCTTGTCTGATTGAAATTCAGTTATGACATTTTTATTAACTGAACTCATGGCACCTTTGCTCTTACATACATAAACCAGCATCTATTCCCAAATCCACTTTGCCTGGACCTTCTCAACACATCAATAAACCTTCCTAATTGTTGAGTTCCATGTCTCATTATTAAAAGTGCACCAACCACCAATAATACCTCCTCTTTGACAGCTGTCATCTGTTCCATGTCAAAAAGTCTCTCCCTCACAGCCTCTCCACATGTGGACACCTCATCTGTAGTGGATAACATAAGTTGTTGAAATACAACAATGATCATACCTGAGTCTTTACTGACAGACAATATCCTATGCTATCCAGCTCATCAATAAACAGATCTCCCATGTTACCTCCTCCTCTGATACCAGTAAATCTACTAACAATCCACTGACATGCACCCTCTGATCACCCAGTGTCACCCTGCCCTTGGAAGGCCTGACCACATCCTCCAGCAATGCTTCGACTAACTATTGCGTGCCCTAAGATGAGGGATATCTTACCCAATATCCTACCCACATCCTCCTGTGTAGTATTCCATCACCCACAAGACAAACAGAATATACTTGTCCATCCCTGTTCCAATTCTACGCCTGATCCTGCACTCTTGTGGTCAGCCCAGGTGAGAGACTGGTCACATGCACCCACCCACCACTTACCTCAATCCAGTCACAGACATTTGTTATCCAATAAAAGGCAAGGCCATGTGTGAAACCAGCCGTTGCAATTACAACACAGCATTCTATGTAGGCATGCCAAGTAACAAACCATGTGCATGCATGAATGTCCACCCCCAAACTTACAAAGTCTGGCAAACTGCAAACTTAACAATCCAGATGTCAATGACACTGTGCATCACAACAGAAATAACTTCAACAGTTGCTTCACTGTGCGGTCCATTTGGATACTTCCTTCCAGCTCAAATTTATCTGAATTACACAGTGCGGAATTGTCTCTCAAACATTCCCTGTGCTCTCACAGTCCTCCTGGCCTAAATCCTTGCTAACCTATTCCCATTACCTCACCTTACCTTTACCTTTCTCTCTTCTGTCTACTCACTCCTTCTCCATCCAGATTGTACACTGGCTACTCCCACCACCTTTCCTCCTCCCCCCCCCCCCCCCTCTCTCTCTCTCTCTCTCTCTCTCTCTCTCTCTCTCTCTCTCTCTCTCTCGCTCTCTCTCTCTTCCCCCCCCCCCCCCTTTCTCTCTCTCCACCTCTCCCGTCCCCTTTTCAACTCTTCTCCCTTCCCTTTATTCTTCTTCTTCACCCTCCTTTCTTTTCTCATCCTCCACTTTCCTCCTCTCCCTTTCCCCAAATATCATTTTGCTGTGCCCTCTGAACTCTTTTCATCTTGTTATGTTGCCACAGAGTCATTTGTCCAAACACCTGCCTCTTTCCCACCACCCCTTCCTTCCATGCTTCCTTATCCTCTCATCACCTCTGTGAACTCAGGCAACTGCTTTCAATAAATGAATATCAATAATCAGGCTTGCTGTAGCCATTTAAGTGGATGTTTCAGTGTCTGTGTCATTGTTTGTGTGAATGTGTGTTCTATTGCTAGAAAAAGAGCTATGCCTTGAAAATTAGTGTGAATGTCGTTTCCTGTTACATGTTCCTGTGCTCCATGCATATATCCACTAAAGGTGGGTGGTTGCCTTTCCCTTGTTTTATACACTGTTTGCAAATGAGTATCTTTTGAAAAGAACCAGGCCCTATGACTAAACAAACACGTTCGTTGCCACAAAACAAGAATCAGATGGAATATCCATGTTTCAATCTAGAACAGTCTTGTATCAGAAAAGTGTTTCACACATAGCAGTTGAAGCAGAAAATACCAGCAAATTCATTTAAACCTAAAGTCGTTTCTCACAGAACAGTGCATTTACTCAGAAAAAAGTTTATTGAATAGTAAAACACAGCTTTTGTAAATGTAGTTTGTAATTGAATTTGTAAACATTCTCTCTCTCTCTCTCTCTCTCTCTCTCTCTGTCTGCCTGTCTCCCCTTTCCCCCCCCCCCCACCCAAATTTCGCCCCTCCTCTCCCTTTCTCTCTCTTGTCCTATGTTCAATACATTTAAGTATGTAATGGGTCAGAATGGACCAACAAATGCTAATGATGATGATGATGATAATGCTTATAAGACAGCTGATATTGCTATGTGTAAGGTAAATGCTTTGTTTGAAATATTATATGAAAAAACAGCTAAGTAGTAGAAGATAAGGAGCAGTAGGATCCAGAGTAGCTGTTTTTCTACTGGAGCGGGGGGACCTGCCTTGGGGGGAGGGAGGGACAGGTGTGCGCTCGCACACACGCACGTGTCCGTCCGCACATATGCAGACACAGGCAGACATTTGATGTGTGTGTGTGTGTGTGTGTGTGTGTGTGTGTGTGTGTGTGTGTGTGTGTGTGTGTGAGTGAGTGAGTGAGTGAGTGAGAGAGAGAGAGAGAGAGAGAGAGAGAGAGAGAGAGAGAGAAGAGAGAGAGAGAGAGAGAGAGAGAGAGAGAGAGAGAGAGAGAGAGAGAGACCAATGCTTTCATTTGGTAAGTTACAGAATCTTTAAATGAAAAAACTGCAAACAACGAAACGTGTCTAGCTTGAAGGGGGAAACCAGACGATGCTATGGTTGGCCTGCTAGATGGTGCTGCCATAGGTCAAACGGATATTAACTGCATTTTTTAAAATAGGAACTCCCATTTTTTATTACATATTCATGTAGTATGTAAAGAAATATGGATGTTTTAGTTGGGCCACGTTTTTTGCTTTGTGATAGATGGCGCTGTAATAGTCACAAACGTATAAGTACGTGGCATCACGTAACATTCCACCAGTTCGGATGGTATTTGCTTCATGATACATTACCCGTCTACGTCTACATCTACATCTGCATCTATATGATTACTCTGCAATTCACATTTAAGTGCTTGGCAGAGGGTTCATCGAACCACAATCATACTATCTCTACACCATTCCACTCCCGAACAGCGCACGGGAAAAACGAACACCTAAACCTTTCTGTTCGAGCTCTGATTTCTCTTATTTTATTTTGATGATCATTCCTACGTATGTAGGTTGGGCTCAACAAAATATTTTCACATTCGGAAGAGAAAGTTGGTGACTGAAATTTCGCAAATAGATCTCGCCACGAGAGAAGATCAAAATGCCCAACGGGCATGTGCTATGTATGCTGCTCAGTATCCTGGATGACATCATCCAAGTGTCCGGACCGTTTGCCGGATAGTTACGTTATTTAAGGAAACAGGGAGTGTTCAGCCACATGTGAAACATCAACCATGACCTGCAACAAATGATGATGACCAAGTAGGTGTTTTTACTGCTATCGTGGCTAATCCTCACATCGGTAGCAGACAATTGTGTGAGAAACTGGAATCTCAAAAATGTCGGTGTTGAGAACGCTACATCAATATTGATTTCATCCATACCATATTTCTATGCACCAGGAATTTCATGGTGATGACTTTGAACTTCGTGTACAGTTCTGCCACTGGGCACAAGAGATATTACGGGATGATGACAGATTTTTTGCACGCATTCTGTTTAGTGATGAAGCGTCATTCGCCAACAGCTGTAGCGTAAACTGGCATAATATGCACTATTGGGCAATGGAAAATCCACAATGGCTGCGACAAGTGGAATATCAGCGACCTTGGCAGGTTAATGTATGGTGCGGCATTATAGGAGGAAGGATAATTGTCCCCCATTTTATCGATGGCAATCTAAATGGTGCGATGTATGCTGATTTCCTATGTAATGTTCTACTGATGTTACTACAATATGTTTTGTGGTGTCACCGCCAGACACCACACTTGCTAGGTGGTAGTTTAAATCGGCCGCGGTCCATGTAGTACATGTCGGACCCGCGTGTCGCCACTGTGATCGCAGACCTAGCGCCACCACCAAGGCAGGTCTCGTGATACGAGAGTGGACTCGACCCCAGTTGTACGAGAACCAAGCAACCGACCAGTTGTACGCGAACCTAGCTATCGCCCAGTTGTACGAAGCCTTTCTCTCTCATTAGCCGAGAGACAGAATAGCCATCAGAAGTTAATGGCTACGAACTAACAAGGAGCCATTTGTATCAGTGCCTATAGCTTCGAGTATTCAAGAGAGATGTATTCCAAGGAATCAATAAAAGTTAAGTAAAAAGCATCTACATACTTTTCTTCTTATTCATTCATAAGTTCTCATGTTCCAGACTTCACGCCCGTCTGCGTATTGCCGTTCGTGCACTATCGGCCACAGCGTTAGTTTAGCATTCCTTTTCAGCAATCAACATCACGGTGTCGGTCCAGCTACCGACACTACAATTATTGGCGACGAGGGAAAAGGACCTTTTTCTGATTGCTTACATTTATTTCTGATTGCTTACATTTATTTGTGTCATGGCTTTGCCACATTCTCCAGATGTACTGTCCGAATTTTATCGCTTGCAGAATCAGCAGACGCAGGCGTTACTGGATGCCCTTGGACAGCTCGTCCAGGGTCAACGTGCGCTGCACACCGATGCGGCCGCAGCCGCTTCACCGCTACCGCAGCCACAACCTGCCGTTGCACCGCCTTTTAGGCACTACGACCCGAACCACGAGACCTGGCAAGAGTGGTCTCGCCAGTTCGCCTTTCACCTTGCTGCCTACAGAATTCAAGGTAATGAGCGGCAGCCGTTTTTGCTTTCTTGTGTCGGTGTGTCCACATACCGTGTGATAGTGAAATTGTTTCCCCGCCGCGACGTAGCAACTTTGTCATACGAGGAAATTTTGTCTGCGTTAGATGCCTATTTCAAAGAAACAGTTAATGTGGTTGCAAAACGGTATACGTTTTTTCGTACAAAACGTACGGCCGGTCAAACTAATAGGGAGTGGGTAGCAACATTGCAAGGACTTACTAGGGACTGTGCCTTTGAATGTGACTGTGGTCTTTCTTATTCAGATACAATGGTGCGTGATGCAATTGCACAGAACGTTTCTGATGTTCGCATACGGGAGCAAATTTTGAAACTAGTTAATCCCTCCCTTCAACAAGTGATAGACATATTGGATAGACAGGACACACTGGACTGTGCTCAGGAATCTTTTGAAACTTCGCCAGCTGTGTGTAACATTAACCGGCCCGCCGGGCGCGCTCGCGCAACGCGGCCCGGTCAACTGCCCTCGCGGCCGTCCGCACAGCTGCTGCCGCGTGCTAAGCCAGGTGTGCCGCGCCAGCACACAAATGCAGTGAAATCATGCCCGCGGTGTGCTACTAGACATTCGCGTGAACATTGCCCGTCGCGCCAAGCTATTTGCTTTTTCTGCAATAAGAAAGGACATGTTCAAAGTGTTTGCCAGAAAAAGCTCAGATCAGACAATCACAATAATTCCAGGCCCTTTGCTTCGCGCCGGAATCGAACCAAGGACACTCAGGCTCGTGGACCTTCGCCTATGGACATTCATGTCGTTAATTCCACTTCGTCCAGTGACACTTTCTCTAACAGTGACTGTGATCGTCCCACAAAACCTGTGCGTCGACGTCGCCGGAAATCACGTCAATTAGCAAGTGATTCTGTACCAGTGTCTGTTCCAATTGCACAAAACAGTCGCTCTTGTCGTCAGCAGGACAATAAACTTTTTGTGGACTTAGACTTTGAAGGCAAAGTGATACCATTCCAGCTCGATACCGGAGCTGCAGTTTCGTTGCTCAATCACGACACGTACAAACAACTGGGCAAACCTCCGTTGCGTTCCGCAAATGTTAAGCTAACTACATATTCCGGACAGAAAATTCCTGTGTTAGGACAGTGCAGCCTTCTTGCAACATACAAGGGACAAACAAAACTGGTGTCATTTTACGTTCTGCATTCTTCTTCTGCAGTGAACTTGTTTGGTCTCGATTTATTTAAGTTGTTTAACATGTCTATTGTAAATCAGGTCCTATCAGTGAATCAGACTGTGCCTACAGACAGTGTTTCTCGGCTGTGTGACGAATTTGCAGACATTTTTGCACCGGGCTTAGGTTGCGCTAAAAACTATGAAGCACATTTAGAACTGAAGGTAAACGCGCAACCGAAATTTTTCAGGGCGCGCAATGTTCCCCACGCATTGCGTGATGAGGTCGCAAGAACGTTACACGATCTCGAATCACAGGGTGTAATTGAACGTGTGCAAGCTTCTCTCTGGGCCTCACCCTTAGTAATTTTGCCAAAACCTTCCGGAAAATTGAGACTTTGCGTGGACTTCAAGGCCACAGTGAATCCACAGCTAGTGACTGCTACTTTTCCTTTGCCCCGCCCGGAAGATCTTTTTGCTAAACTGTGCCCGGGAAAATATTTTTCAAAGTTGGACCTAGCCGATGCGTACTTGCAAATACCGGTGGACGACGAATCCCAGCGCGTATTGGTGGTTAACACGCATCTTGGATTGTACCGCTTCAAAAGACTGCCTTTCGGGTGTGCATCCGCCCCTGCCTTGTTTCAGCAATATTTACAAACTATTTGTGCGTCGGTCCCTACTGCAGCAAACTATCTGGACGATATAGTGATCTCCGGACAGACAGAAGAAGATCATCTTGCGAACTTACGAACATTATTTCAGGTCTTGCGGCAAAATGGTCTTCGCTTGAGGAAGGACAAATGTGTGTTTTTTGCTCGTGACTTACCATACTTGGGACATGTCATTAATGCCCAAGGCATACATCCAAGTCCAGAGCACCTCCGTGCCATACAAGATTTGCCTTCCCCTCAAAATCTGAAACAGCTACAGAGTGTGTTGGGTAAAATTAATTATTACCATAAATATGTGCGCAATGCCTCTTCCATTTCAGCTCCGCTTTATCGCTTACGCCGTAAAGGTGTTCCGTTCGTCTGGACGACGGAATGTGAACGCGCCTTTCGCCAGTTGAAATCGGCGTTGCTTTCTAATACTTGCCTTACGCCATTCGATCCCCAGAAACCCCTTTTGTTGATGGTAGATGCATCGGATTTCGGGATCGGTGCTGTGCTTGCGCACAAAGTTGGCTCACATGATCGCCCTATTGCCTTTGCGTCCAAATTGCTCTCGTCTGCGCAAAGAAATTATTCACAGATAGAGAAAGAAGCTTTGGCTCTCGTGTTTGGTGTTACTAAGTTCCATGATTTCTTGTATGGTCGTCACTTTACCATCATCACAGACCACAAACCTTTGACGTCGCTTTTTCATCCGAACAAGCCTGTACCTCCACGTACAGCGCAGAAATTCATTCGCTGGTCTATTTTCCTCTCGCAGTACCGCTACGATATCTTGTATCGGTCCACTGCTAAGCACGGAAACGCCGATGCGTTGTCCCGTTTGCCTGTTGCTGAGGATAAAGCATTCGATTCTTCCGAACTTGCTTGCATGTTCATTGATTCGGAAACCGATGCAGTGGTCGAATCGTTTCCGATTGATTTTCGTCGTGTCGCTACAGCCTCAGCTGTTGACCCTGTCCTTGCTACTGTTTTACGTTTTGTTGCTACGCAATGGCCTTTGTCAAAGTCTCGGATCGAGGATCCGTTGGTTCGCCGATTTTTTGCTCACAAGGAGAGACTTTTTGTTCGACGTGGTGTTTTGTTGTTGCGTTCTGATAATGATCAGTCCAGAGTCGTGGTCCCACGTTCGTTACAGTCCTCTGTTTTACGGCTTCTTCACCAAGGACATTGGGGTATAGTGCGAACGAAACAACTTGCTCGTCAGCACTGTACTTGGTTCGGAATCGATGCTGCGATTACGAATATGTGTTCTTCGTGCCCGGCGTGTGCCGAACAACAGTCCGCACCGCCGCGGAAAGTCTTTGCGTGGCCAAAAGCCACTTCCCCTTGGCAACGCTTGCACATTGATTTTGCTGGTCCATTCTGGAATGCTCGATGGTTGGTTCTGGTCGACGCCTTCAGTAATTTTCCTTTTGTTGTCCGGATGTCTTCCACGACGTCCTCCGCCACCATACAAGCGTTGTCTGCTATCTTTTGCATTGAAGGTCTTCCGCAGACTATTGTTTCCGACAATGGCCCACAATTCATGTCCGCAGAATTCCAGTCTTTCTGCCAGGCCAATGGTATTCAACATCTGACATCCGCGCCGTTTTCGCCTCAGTCCAACGGTGCCGCTGAACGATTGGTCCGGATTTTCAAGTCACAGATGTTGAAATTGAAAGAGTCGCATTCTCGGGAGGACGCATTGTTGCTCTTTTTGTCTTCGTATCGCTCTCAGCCCCGAGATGGTCGCTCGCCGGCTGAGTTGCTCCACGGTCATCCTCATCGCACCTTGATGTCTTTGCTGCATCCGCCGCATCAGGTTCCTGCGCAGCGGCAGACTCCTGCTTTTGCTCCAGGCGACGTTGTATTTTATCGCAACTATCGAGGTTCACGGCGTTGGCTCGCAGGGCGCATTCTTCGCTGCCTCGGCCGCGCGATGTATTTGGTTTTGGGGGCCTCTGGTGAGGTGCGTCGGCATCTCAATCAGCTGCGCCTCTGTCGTCGCTCGGGTTCTGCCGCTCCCCGTCTGCTTTCAGCGACGGTGCCGTCCGGTCAGCGCCCTGGGGACCCATCTACTGGCTCGCCTCATCCCCAGGTGTTACCGACGATGCCTTCCATTTTGCCCCATGGCGACGCGCCGCCGCCGCCGCAGCAGCAGCAGCTGCAGCAGCCGCCGCCGCCGCCGACCGCATTCGACGCTTCGTTGCAGCCGCCAAGCGCCTCCCAGGGTCACGCGCCGCCGATCGCTTCCCGTGACCAGCTGTCCTCCGCCATGGAACGCCCGCCCGCTCCGGACCACATGACGTCATCGCGCGTCGGCTACCCCGAAGCCATGGACATCGACCCTTCGGTCCCTCATGTCTTATTACGGGCGCATACACCGCATGTTGACGTGCACCCTGGACTAGTTTTGCAGGCGTTTCCTAGCTCCCCTCGGACCGGATGGCCGGGTGCGGGTGGCACAGCCTCGCCTGTTGTTAGGCTCCCCACCTCATCGCATACGTCAACATGTGGTCCTCCCCACGGCGGGCGGAAGCCTTATCTCACGACCGTTCGCCGATTTGCGGGGGAGGAATGTGGTGTCACCGCCAGACACCACACTTGCTAGGTGGTAGTTTAAATCGGCCGCGGTCCATGTAGTACATGTCGGACCCGCGTGTCGCCACTGTGATCGCAGACCTAGCGCCACCACCAAGGCAGGTCTCGTGATACGAGAGTGGACTCGACCCCAGTTGTACGAGAACCAAGCAACCGACCAGTTGTACGCGAACCTAGCTATCGCCCAGTTGTACGAAGCCTTTCTCTCTCATTAGCCGAGAGACAGAATAGCCATCAGAAGTTAATGGCTACGAACTAACAAGGAGCCATTTGTATCAGTGCCTATAGCTTCGAGTATTCAAGAGAGATGTATTCCAAGGAATCAATAAAAGTTAAGTAAAAAGCATCTACATACTTTTCTTCTTATTCATTCATAAGTTCTCATGTTCCAGACTTCACGCCCGTCTGCGTATTGCCGTTCGTGCACTATCGGCCACAGCGTTAGTTTAGCATTCCTTTTCAGCAATCAACATCACGGTGTCGGTCCAGCTACCGACACTACATGTTTCACTGCATGACAGAATGGTGATGTACTTCCAACATGATGGATGTCCAGCACGTAGCTCGTGTGCGGTTGAAGTGGTATTGAATAGCATATTTCATGACAGGTGGCTTGGTCGTCGAAGCACCATACCATGGCCCGCATGTTCACCGGATCTGGTGTCCCAGGATATCTTTCTGTGGGGAAACTTGAAGGATATTTGCTATCATGATCCACCAACAATGCCTGACAACATGCGTCAGCGCATTGTCAATGCATGTGCGAACATTATGGAAGCCGAACTACTCGCTGTTGAGATGAATGCAAAATTTTTATTTTTTAAGTATTCCTTATGCATGTTCAACCAGATAGTGAAGTAATGAAACATATTGCAAAGCCCCAATGATATAGTTGTAATTTATTAATATTTTATAGCAAATGAACACCTGATTTAATTTGAAGTTTTTTCTGTATCATGAAACAAACAGATTGTTGTAAATGTAAGTTATCCCATTATTCTTTTACTGATGTACTTATTCAGTACTGAAGAATATTTCTAATTTTCTTTTTCAGTTCCAGATGTGGATCCAGCATCTTATGCCCTTGAGATTGATGGTCTTAATGACCTATCTCTCAAAATTCGACTGAACACACTGAAAAATGATTTTCCTAGACATACAGTGACTACTGTATTGAAGTGTTCAGGAAACTGTGAAAGTGGAGTAACTGAGGTAACTCAAGCAAAGTAGCTACAGATGATGATGTCAAGACAAGAAAATAATAAAGACTTGGAAATAACAAAACAAACTTTTTTTTCCATTAAAGGTCAAAGAAAATCAGTGGTCTGGAGCAAGACTAATAGATGTTTTGAAGGCTGCAGGGTATGATCAGGGTCATACAGGAGTGCAAAACATTCAGGTGGGAAATTGGAATTGCATAACATTAAACACTTGTATTTTGTTCATTTGTTGATGATGATAAACTTTCACTTTCATTTTGAAAATACTGCCATATTAACACCACAGGTATCTAACTTTCATTTATTGTAAAGTCCTGTGAGACTGCCATAAATATTCTTGTTTTAGAGTCTTTGAGAGATCTCTCTTCCTATAGCTTAGTAACAGCTAATTGTCTAAGTATGGACTGAACATCTTTGTTTACTGCAGTAATCTATACTGATATTCAAATGCAAATAGCACTGCATAATCATCCAATGTAAGAACTGAAAAATAATTACATGTTTATGAAATTAATATCATTATACATTTTTAATAATATGAATTATGGTAGACTGCCACTCACGACACATGGCAGGTTTTTAGTGGGAAACAGGCACATTTAAAAGTAGACTGTTGGATATTGTCAGCTTTCACATGAAGTCCTTCATCAGAAGAAGAAACACTCTCACATCCATACATACACAACTCAGACACACAGATAGCCTCTGTCATCTCTGGGCCAAAGTGCCTCTTTTCCTGATGAAGTGCTTTGTTTGGAAGCTGATAATAATCAACAGTCTACCTTTAAATTTGCCTACCTATCACTCAATGCCTCTGCTATGTGATGAGTAACACTGTACCATACTTCATATTGTTATTGTTATTCCATTCCCAGTTTCCCAATGTTTAAACATTTTTAATGTATCACATATGTAGTATACATTAAGTATGTAAATTTCAGTTTGAAGGATTGGATCTTGCTGTACCAGGTATGCACTATGGTACTATAATCTCTTTTGAGAAAGCCATGGATCCGAAAAGTGACATAATCTTGGCTTATGAACTGAATGGAGAGCCTCTTACAAAGGAAAATGGATTTCCCATCAGAGTTTTGATGCCTGGTATACCTGCTGGTCGTCAAGTAAAATGGCTAGGTGATGTATCATAATCCATTATACATGATGTATGCTTCCTTTTCTTTCTTTTTATGTATTTGAAAAGAAGTTATGATAACTTATTTATTATTTATCTCATACATCAGAGGTAAATTGTAATTATGATCATATGGGATATCAAGTAAAATTTGTGAGTAGATAGAGGATTTCTTGGTAGGAAGAGAGCATATTATCGTAAAGAAAAGGGGGGGGGGTGTCATTGACAGATGTAAATGTAGCTTCATTTATGCCCCAGGGAACTGTGTTGGGACTCTTGCTCTTGATGTTGTATATTAATGATCTTGCATGCTGCTAACGGATACCTCAGATTTTTTGCAGATTGTGCAGTTCTCGATAACGAACTGATATATAAAAAAAGCTCACTAATATTCAGTCAGATCTTGATAATATTTTAAAGTGGTCCAGAGATGGGCAACGTGCTTTAAGTGTAAAATTGTGCACCTCACAAAACAAGAAAATTAATATCCGATGACTACAATATCAATGAGTCACAACTTGAATCAATCAACTCATACAAATACCTGGGTGCAATAGTTTATAGGGATTTGAAATGGAATGATCACATAGGTTTAGTTGTAGGTAAAGCAGGTGGCAGACTAGTTCATTGGCAGAATATCAGGGAACAAGGGGTACTGAATGCATACCAAGAATGTAAGCATGAACGATCACTGGTTTGTCTGAACCATGGGAGAGTGCCATACTGGAAAAACTGAACTGGCTGATGCCTGAGGATAAGATACAAACTATAATATGAAAGCCTACTTACAAAATTTTATGAACCACTTTTGAGTGAGGATTCTAGAAACACATAACAATGCCATCCACTCAGTGTATAGATTGTAGATGTGGAAGATAAGAAATAACTGTAGTTTAGGCTCAGCTCTAGCTAAAGGAATGGTGTAGTAGTTAGTACACTGGGCTTGTATTCAATTTGAGCAGAGTTTGAATCACATCCAGATTTAGATTTTCCATGCTTCAACAAATTATCTCATGTTAACGCCAAGACCTTTCTTGGAGAAGAGAAAGAAACACTACTGTGACTGAGAAAAACACTAGGTAAGTGACAAAACAAGCAAGAACTGTTATAAATTGTTAAAGTTTGTACATGTTGCTTCATTGGTTCCAATAAAAGACTTACAGATGTTTCTTTGCCGAAATATTTTGTTTAATTACAGTCTAAATCAATTCAACCAAATTTAGTTTGCGATAATATGGAGCCAATAGTAAAACAGGAAACTCGTTTTCTTCTAAGACTCTGCCTAACATATACACAGACCATCACTGATTTTCCTTAGATCATAATGCTATAACTTCCAATGATTTGGAGTTTGACATTAGATTTAATTTGCTACTTGTCACATAGAGGACTAAATTCTTCATCAGAAGCAGTAACAACTGTCATCACCAGGTGCTAAGGCCTGACTGTGACTGCACTTGAGGTGAGCAAAATCTAGTTGGAGTGGTTAATGAGGATATGGAATAGGGAGAGGATGCTGGGGATAGCAGGGTAGGGCAGGGGTGAGGGAGAATGCTAGTGCTGCCTGTGGGAGCATGCAGGAACATGGTGGGGAGAGGAGGCTGCCAGGTACAGCATCAGAAGGCTGTACTAGTATGGGGGTTGGGTGGGATGGGGAGGTGCAATGCAGAGGATGGGAGGATGAGAGGAGGGAAGTACAGAAGGAGAAGGGATTATACAGAAGCTTTGGTGGGATAGAAGGTGTGTGTAGTACTGAAGTGGGACCAAGAAAGGGGATAGGCAAATGGAGGAGAGAGACTATAGAAGGTTGACGCCATGAGGATTACAGAAATGAAGGAGATATGGCAGGGAGAGTTCTCACCAGTGCAACTTAGAAAAGCTTGTCAGTTGTCATGCCCTCACAGGATGCAGCTGTGAGCTGTGTTGTTGCAGCTAAGTTGATAGATCACAGCGTGGCTTTCACGGATCACCATGCCTTTGATGTGGCAGGTGATGCCTGTGATGGGACTGGTGTAGGTGGTAGTGGGAGGATGTAAGGAAGGGACAGTCTTGCATCTAGGTCTATTTCAGTGATATGAGCCATAAGGCATGTGGTTGGGAGCAGGGATGGAGTAGGTTGTGTGGGCAGTAGGATACCACTGTGATATGGGTAGGGAGGATACTTTTCATTTCAGGGCATGATAAAAAAGTAATCAAAACCCTGGCACAGAATGTGATTCAGTGGCTACAGCCCTAGAAGATAATGAGTCATGAGAGAATTGCTCCTTTGTGGCTGGCAGTGGATATGTGGGGGATAACAGATGGCTGGGGAGACAAACCAAGGGAGACCTGTTCCTGGACAAGACTGGGAGGGTATTTGATCAGTGTAATCCTCACTGAGACCCTTGGCAAATTCGGAGAGGGCCTGCTTGTCTACATCTACATCTACATCTACATGTATACACTGCAAATCACATTTAAGTGCCTGGCAGAGGGTTCATTGAACCACCTTCACAATTCTCCATTATTCCAAACTCGTATAGCGTGCAGAAAGAACAAACACCTATATCTTTCCGCACAAGCTCTGATTTCCCTTATTTTATTGTGGTTATCATTTCTCCCTAAGTAGGTCAGTGTCAACAAAATATTTTTACATTGAGAGGAGAAAGTTGGTGACTGGAATTTCGTGAGAAGTTTCCATCGCAATGTAAAACGCCTTTCTAAGTGTCCTGCCAATAAAATGCAGTCTTTGGTTAGCCTTCCCCACAACATTTTCTATGTGTTCCTTCCAATTTAAGTTGTTCATAATTGTAATTCCTAGGTATTTAGTTGAATTTACAGCCTTTATATTTGACTGATTTATCATGCAACCGAAGTTTAATGGATTCCTTTTAGCACTCATGTGGGTGACCTTGTACTTTTCGTTATTTAGGGTCAACTGCCAATTTTCGCACCATTCCGATATCTTTTCTAAATTGTTTTGCAGTTTGTTTTGATCTGCTGATGACTTTATTAGTTGATAAATGACAGCCTCATCTGGAAACAACCTAAGACGGCTGCTCAGATTGTCTCCCAAATCGTTTTTATAGATAAGGAACAGCAAAGGGCCTACCCTGGAGAACGCCAGAAATCACTTCTGTTTTACTCAAAGACTTTCTGTCAATTACTATGAACTGTGACCTCACTGACAGGAAGTCACCAATCCAGTCACATAACTGAGACAATATTCCATAAGCACGCAATTTCATTATAAGCCGCTTGTGTGGTACCGTGTCAAAAGCCTTCTGGAAATCCAGGAATATAGAATCTATCAGAAATCCCTTGTCAGTAGCACTCAACATTTCATGTGAATAAAGAGCTAGTTGTGTTCCTCAAGAACGATGTTTTCTTAATCCTTGTTGACAGTGTGTCAATAGACCATTTTCTTCGAGGTAATCCATAATGTTCGAACACAATATACGTTCCAGAATCCTGGTGCATATCGATGTTAATGATATGGGCCTGTAATTAAGTGGATTACCCCTACTACCTTTCTTGAATATTGGTGTAACTTGTGCAACTTTCCAATCTCTGGATACGAATCTTTTGTTGAGTGAACAGTTGTATATGATTGTCAACTGTGGAGCTAATGCATCAGCATACTCTGAAAGGAACCTAAATGATATACAATCTGAACCGGAAGACTTGGTTTTATTAAGTGATTTAAGTTGCTTCACTACTCCAAGCATTTTTTTTCTACGTTTCTCATGCTGGTGGTTGTTCTTGATTCAAATTCTGGAATATTTACTTCTTCTTCTTTTGTGAAGACGTTTCGGAAGACTGTTTAGTAAGTCTGCTTTCATAGCACTGTCTTCAATAGTATCTCCATTGTTATCATGCAGAGAAGGCATTGATTGTTTCTTGACACTAACATACTTCACATACGACAAGAATCTCTTTGGAGTTTCTTCCATGTTTCAAGACAAAGTTTTGTTGTGGAAACTGTTATAAACATCTCGCATTGAAGTCTGCACTAAATGTTGAGCTTCTGTAAAAGGTCACCAATCTTGGGGTTTTGTGCCTGTTTAAATTTGGCATGTCCGTTTTGTTGTTTCTGCAACAGTGTTCAGACCCATTTTGTGTATCAAGGAGGATCAGCTCCGTCGTTTGTTAATTTATTTGGTATAAATCTTTCAATTGCTGCCGATACTATTTCTCGGAATTCAAGCCACACCTGGTCTACATTTATATCATTAGGAGTGGAGATTGTCTCTCAGGAAGACGTCAAGTGAATTTTTATCTGCTATTTTGAATAGATATATTTTTCGTTTATCTTTGGAGGTTTTGGGGGTTACAATATTCAATCTTGCTACAACAACCCTATGTTCACTAATCCCTGTATCTGTATTGCTGCTCATTATTAACTCAGGATTATTTGTTGCTAAGAGGTCAAGTGTGTTTTCACAACCATTTACTATTCGCGTGGGCTCTTGAACTAACTGCTCGAAATAATTTTAGAGAATGCATTTAGCACAATTTCGGATGATGTTTTATGCATACTTCCAAAATTAAACATGTATTTTTGTTAACATATTGAGGGTAAATTAAAGTCACCACTAACTATAATCATATGAGTCAGGGACATGTTTGAAATCAAATTCAAGTTTTCTTTGAACCTTTCAGCAACTGTATCATCTGAAATGGGAAGTCAGTAAAAGGATTAATTATTATTTTATTCCAGTTGCCATCAATGATCTCTGCCCATACTAACTCACAGGAACTATCTACTTCAATTTTGTGACGAGATAAACTACTTCTAACAGCAACAAACACGCCACCGCCAACCGTGTTTAGCCTATCGTTTTGGAACATCGTTAACTTCATCGCAAAAATTTTGGCAGAGCTTATCTCCAGCTTTAGCCAGCTTTCAGGGCCTATAACGATTTGAGCATTAGTGCTTTCTATTAGCGCCTGGAGCTTTGTTACTTTTCCAATCCAGGTATGACAGTTTACAACAATTATACTGATAGTTCCTGTATCTATGTTCTTCCTGTGTTTGGCCTGCACCCTTTGTGGCTGAAGCCCTTATTGTGTTTCTCTGGGACCCTCTAACCTAAAAAACTGTCCAGTCCATGCCACACAGCACCTGCTACCCGTGTAGCCGCCCCCTGCGTATAGTGGACACCTGATCTATTCTGCGTATAGTGGACACCTGATCTATTCAGTGGAACCTGAAACCCAAGTGGAGCAATCTGCAACCTACACAGTTGCTGAACCATCTGAGCCTCTGATTCAGAGGCTCTGTACCAGAGGTTCGCAATTGGTCCTGTTGACTATGCTGCAAATGGTCAGCTCTGCTTTCATCTTGCAAGCAAGACTGGCAGTCTTTACCACTTCTGTTAGCCACTCGAAACCAGAGAGAATCTCTTCTGATCCAAAGTGAGCACACATCATTGGTAGCAACATGAGCAACCACCTGCAGTTGGCTGCATCCTGTGCTCTTCATGGCATCCAGGAGGACCCGTTCCACATCTGGAATGACTCCACATGGTCTGAACATGGAATGCTCATTGGTTTTCTTTCCCTTCTTGGCAGCCATGTCCCTAAGGGGCCCCATAACGTGCCCAATGTTGGAGCTCCCAACTATCAATAATCCCACCCTCTGTGATTGTCTGGATCTTGCAGGCTGAGAGGTTTCCTCTGAAACAGGACAGGCGACAGCATCTGGCTCAGCAACAGCATCAGCCACAGACAGCACCTGGAAACTGTTTGTCAGAAAAACCAGGGAGGCATTATGTGTGGCTGCCTGGGAAGTCTTTCACCACAGGTGAGGGATCAACCTCAGTGTGAGCTGTAACTGGGCTCTCCACCAGTGAGGAGCAATCAGAGGACTCGGCCGCGCTGGATGTCTGCTGGATCCCCATGGCCAGCCCACAACAGTGGTGCCCATCCACTGCAGCCTCAAGCTGTGTAACTGAAGCCATCACAGCCTGAAGCTGAAAGCAAAGTGTGTCCAACTCAGCTTGCATCCGCACACAACAATCGCAGTCCCTGTCCATACTAAAGACTGTGTAAAGCTAAACTATTCAGATAAACGGACTATCGGCACATGCTGCGCAACTCTACTGTAGACCCTGATGAAAATGCAGTAACTATGTCTTATAAATTAGATTAACATGCAGAGATTCAAAAGCCTAACTACCGAAGAACTCAGGTGAAACTAAATAATTTGCCCCTGATTAGGAACTTGTAATATATCACAAAATCGATATACTTTCTGATGCAAACAAAAATGCGGGAACTGTGGCTATTATATATTAAATAAACACAAGAAACTAAACTATTAAAGCACACAGATGATATTATAAAATTTGCTCCTGGTTAGGAATTTGTAACAGGCACAAAATCGGGTACTTCCCTGTTGCTGCTTGTGTCGTGGCCGGCTACTGCTGCCTGAGATTGCTGTGGCCGCAGATAGCTAGGCTATGTGGAAGGAACTTCTGGGTGTGGAATGGATGGCAGGTATCAAAGTGGACATATTGTTGGTGGCTGGTAGGTTTGATGTGGATGGAGGTACTGATACAGCTATCCTTGAAATGGAGGTCAACTTCAAGAAAGGTAGCTTGTTGGCCCAAGGAGGATCAAGTGAAGTGAATGGGAGAGACAGTTTTGGGGTTTGTAGTGTTCCTGATTTTAAGAAGAACAGCACTGTCCTTTCTCCTTGAGTGATTTCAGATAAGTAAAAAATATTAACTGGTTATTTATATATACTGTGTGTATAGGGGAATCTCCTGTAGATTTGCACACACATGTGAATAAGGCCTAGCCAAATAAGCACCTGCGGATCAACTGAGGTGAATAGAAAATGGTCAATGGCTTCAGTGGCAGAAGAGGACATATGTCTCAATGGCAGAGAGGGCAGAAGAACCGAATTTCAAATCAACTATGCGTCTGACTTGGATTGAGTGGCAAAGTGGTTGGCGTCTGTTTACCTAGTAGGTATGGCTGCACACCTTATGTTCCAGGAACTAGCAATCCCTGGTCCTATACTCCCTGTGGAAACACTGGACAAATTTTCGATTACAAGCAATTATGATTCGTGAGAGTAGCAACTGAATTACCCCAGGTGGTAACCAATCAACCCATCAATGGACGGGAACTAGGTCTTCATATTTTGGGGGACCTGGGCTACCACGATCACAGAGAAAGTCGGAGTTCTCTCGCAAACCACCATCAAACAGACCCACTTACATCGGGACCTTCAATAACAACACATTACGACAACCAGGTAAACTACATGTCTTAACATCAGAATTAGATCGACAAAAGGTACAGATACTAGCTCTTCAGGAAACATGCTTTATATATGAAAACTCACTAGACTACGGTAATTGCCATTCTTCAAAAGTAAAACAGATAAACGAATAGGAAGAGGTGACACCCCACTCCTGGGTATGGCATTTGTTGTTCACAAGAACATAGTTGATTCGCTTGAAGAAGTCACCCTCATAAGTAATAGACTAGTGACAATGCATGTACAATGTACAAACAAAAAATACACACTAATTAATGTACATGCACCCATGAACATTGAAAATAAGAAAGATCTGCAGAAGGTAGAGCAGTTCTGTTCTAAACTCGAGAAGATTATGGCAGTAGTCCCCAAAGAAGACACAAAGATACGAGGGCGGTTCAGAAAGTAACCTCCGATTGGTCACAGTGCGGGTTGTGGGGGGAGCAGCGACGCCATCTGTGCGTTCACGCACTCAACTGGTCAGTCGGCATCAAGCCGTGGTCAAGTGAACGTCGTACCTGCGCTAGTTTAGTTTTTGTGACAGTTTGAAATATGTGCTGCAATAGAAAACCCCACCAAATGTGAAGTGCGTGCTGTCATAAGGTTTTTTACAGCCAAAGGATATTCTGCAGCAGCTATTCATCGTGAGCTTTGTGCCGTGTACGGACCAAGAGTTATGAGTGAAGGAGTTGTCTGTGAATGGGTACGTTTATTTAAAAGTGGATGAGAAAACGTTCATGATGAAGAGAGGAGTGGTAGACCATCATTGGTGACTGACGAACTTGTTCAGACAGTTGATGCAAAAGTTCGTGAAAATCGACGTTTCTCAATGTCGGAGTTGTCTACTGGTTTTCTACAGATTTCTAAGACTCTCTTGTACGAGATAGTGACAGCAAGATTGGGTTACCGTAAGTTCTGTGCACGATGGGTGCCCAAAATTCTTATCGACCACCACAAAACTCAAAGAATGGCCTCTGCATTAGACTTTCTGTCACGTTATGAGGACGAAGGAGAACCATTGTTAAACAGAATCGTGACCGGTGACAACACCTGGATTAAGTATGTGAACCCTGAGACAAAAGAACAATCAAAGATGTGGGCACATTCAAATTCACCTACCAAACCAAGAAAAGCCTCGCAAGATTTTTCTGCCAGAAAACTGATGGCAACGGTGTTTTGGGATGCCAAAGGGGTGTTGTTGGTTGAATTCATGGAACGTGGTATGACCATTAATCAAGACGTGTACTGTGAAACAATAAAAAAGTTACGACGGGCTATACAGAACAAACGCCGTGGTATGCTGACTTCCGGTATCGTTTTTTTGCACGATAACGCCCGTCCTCACTCTGCTCGCAGAACAACGGCCCTTCTTGAGTCCTTCAAGTGGGACGTTATCAACCATCCACCTTACAGCCCAGACCTGGCACCAAGTGATTATCACCTCTTCATGCATTTGAAGAAATGGCTCGGGTCACAGCGGTTTGATGACGACGAAGAGCTCAAAGATGCGGTCACAGGGTGGCTCCAGGCACAAGCAGGTGATTTTTATGAAGAAGGAATTTCAAAGCTTGTGAAGAGAGACGATAAGTGCCTCAATCGCTATGGAGACTATGTAGAAAAATAGTGCAAAGATGTAGTTGTAAGATGTATATATTAAAATATTTTTATTTAACTTGGTGTATTTTTTTTAAATCAACCGGAGGTTACTTTCTGAATGGCCCTCGTATTACTATGTGACTTCAATGCCCAGATTGGCAGAGAAAAGGAATACCGAAAGACTGTAGGCAAATTCCCAGCCCATAAATTCGTCAACAAGAATGGCATGAGACTCATTGAACTGTGCCAACAGAACAATCTGAAAATAATGTCCACCTCCCTGAGGAAACATCCTCGAAAACAGAAGACTTGAATATCTCCTATACAGTCTCTCAGAGAATATCAGATCGACCACGTGGCCATCACACACCCTTCACAGAAGGAATTTCATGACGTGCAAGTTCAAAGAGGAAAAGGCAGGCACCTGACATCAATTCCGTAACAAGATAATCAAGAGAGCCAAAGAAGCAGTACCATTGAAGAAGAATATGAAACACCCATGGTGGGACTCCACATGTGAAGAAGCACTGGAAGAACAAAAGAGTGCTTTCCAGAAATAAAACTCTAAGAAATCACTGGAGACTCAACAACATTATTTTCAGACCAGAAAGGAAGCCTCAAAAATTATCAGACAAACAAAGGGAAGGCACATGAAGGACCAGTTGGACTTGATAGAAAAAGACTTCCAAGATCACAATACTTGAGACTTTTACAGGATGTTTGCAGGGAGGATTCGAGTGTACACCCCTCAAAACTTATGTTTCTGAAAACCAGAAGGCAAACTCACGCTGACCAACTGAGATAATTGTAGAGAACTGGAAACTGGCTCGATATTTCTCAGAACTACTCAATTGCTGGAGCCCACAACAAGATGGCCCAAAGAGACTCCTGCACAAGTAAACCCAGAATCTCCACCGCCTACCAAAGAAGAAATCCATAGACACATCTTCAGACTCAAGAATAACAGGGCATCTGGAGAAGATGGTATAGTTGCAGAACTATTGAAGAACACACACCCAAATACAATAGAGGGACTCACACAAATCATCACAGACATCTGGAAAATGGAAAAGGTACCTGAAGAATGGAAATGTGCACTCATCCATCCACTACACAAGAAAGGTGACAGAACAGATGTCAGTAACTACAGAGGGATTTCTCTCTTTGAAGTCACCTAAAAAATTCTGTCCACATGCCTTATTCAACGAACACAAGAACATGTTGAACACAAAATTGGTGACTATCAAGCTGGTTTCCAACTGGGGCGTTCTTGTGTTGAACAAATTTTCAATTTGAAGATGCTATTGAAGTATAAAGCAACCCAAAGCTCTCTGACCATCTGTATGTTCGTCGACTTCGAGAAGGCATATGATTTGGTCGATCTTTGACATCTTAAAAGAACAAGGACTTGATTGAAAGACATTAATATTCATCGAGGAAACACTCATGGGCATGAAGTCAAAAGTGAAATTCATGGGCGAATTGTCAGAGCCCTTTGAGATAAAGATGGGTGTGTGATAAGGTGATGGACTGTCACCACTGCTCTTCAGCCTCCTTCTAGACAAAGTCATCTGAGAATGGGAGAAAGAACTAAAAACCCAGGACCACTGGAAACCCATTCAACTCGGATGAATGAATGATGACATCAAGGTCAATTGTTTAGCTTTTGCAGATGACCTAGCGATACCAGCGGTCTGTGAAAATACAGCGATCAAACAGACTGAAGTCCTCAAGGAATGCGCTGTGAAAACTGGACTACAAATTTCATTCGGGAAGACCAAGATCATTTGCATTAAATTCGACATTCAGGAACTGAACACAAAATACGGGCAGATCAAACCAACAGTGTTGGAAAAGGAAGCACAGACAGTTCGGTTACAAAAGCTCAAACAAGCATATGGGAGAACGCATGAAATCTACAACAAGAAATGTATGTCCATTCATACAAAGATCAAACATTAAACAACAGAAAATCCAGGATGGAATGTAACAATACCAGAGAAGGAAAGTTGCTACTCACCATATAGCGGGGATGCTGAGTCGCGATAGGGCAGGAGAGAAGGTGTGGAGGGGGAAGGGGATAAGTAGCGGAAAGGAGAGAAATAAAAAGAAATTAAAAGTCTTGGTGTGGTGGTGAAATGATGGCTGTGTAGCGCTGGATTTGGAACAGAGAGGGGGCTGGATGGGTGAGGACAGTGACTAACGAAGGTTGAGGCCAGGAGGGTTACTGGAACATAGGATGTATTCCAGGGAAAGTTTCCATCTGTGAAATTCAGAGAAACTGGTGTTGGTAGGAAGGATCCATATGGCACAGGCTGTGAAGCAGTCATTGAGATGAGGGATATCATTTTTGGCAGCATGTTTGGAAAAAGGGTGGTCCACTTGTTTATTGGCCACAGATTGTTTGTGGCCATTCATAGAGACAAACAACTTGTTGGTTGTCATGCCTACATAGAATACAGCACAGTGGTTGCAGCTTAGCTTGTAAATCACATGACTAGTTTCACATGTAGCCTTGCCTTTGATGGGATGGGTGATGTTAGTGACCGGAGTAGGTGGTGGTAGGAGGATGTATGGGACAGGTCTTGCATCTAGATCTATTACAGGGGTATGTGCCATGAGGTAAGGGGTTGGGAGCAGGCTATGTGTAAGGATAGAAGCGTATGTTGTGTAGGTTCAGTGGATGGCGGAATACCACAGTAGGAGGGGTGGGAAGAATAGTGGGCAGGACGTTTCTCATTTCAGGGCATGACAAGAGGTGATTGAAACCCTGGCGGAGAATGTAATTCAATTGCTCCAGTCCCAGATGGTACTGAGTTACGAGGGGAATGCTCCTCTGTGGCTGAACTGTGGGACTTCGGGAGGTGGTGAGAGACTGGAAAGATACGGCACGGGAGATTTGTTTTTGTACAAAGATGAGAGGATAATCACAGTCAGTGAAGGCTTCAGTGAGACCCTGTGTATATTTAGAGAGGGACTGCTCGTCACTGCAGATGCGATGACCACGGGTGGCTAGGCTGTATGGAACAGACTTCTTGGTATGGAATGGGTGGCAGCTGTCGAAGTGGAGGTATTGCTGGTGGTTAGAATGTTTGATATAGACGGAGGTACTGATGTAGCCATCTCTGAGGTGGAGGTCACCATCTAAGAAGGTGGCTTGTTGGGTTGATACCCCTCATCTCAATGACTGCTTCACAGCCTGTGCCATATGGATCCTTCCCACCAACACCAGCTTTTCAGAATTGCATAGATGGGAACTTTCCCTGCAATACATCCTCTGTTCCCGTAACCCTCCTGGCCTCAACCTCCATTAGTCACTGTCCTCACCCATCCAGCCCCCTCCCTGTTCCCATTCCAGCACTACACAGCCATCATTTCACTTCCACATCCAGTCTTTTAATCTCTTTTTATTTCTCTCTTTTCCGCTACTTACCTCCTCCCCTTTGCACACCTTCTCTCCTGCCCTCCGTCTAAACTGCAACACTTCACTGTCCACCACTCCCACCATATTATCACTCCCCTTCCCTGCCCCAGCCTCCCCCTTACCCCCACCCAGTCGTCACTCCCATCATGCACTGGTGCTGCTGCTCGCAGTGTGGTTTCAGTTCTCTGAGACTGGAGACATGTGTACAAGTTGCGCTTGTGAGAGTGTGTGTGTGTGCATGTGTATATGTGTGTCTACTGCTGACAAAGGCCTTTATGGCTGAAAGCTATAATTGTGTGAATCTTTTTGTTGTGCCTACCGCGACTCAGCATCTCCACTATATGGTGAGTAGCAACTTTCCTTCTCAGGTGTTGTTACATTCCATCCAGGATTTTCCATTGTTTGATTTTTGGCTGATGGCTTTTCTTCGATCCTAACCCTGTGCTGTTTTCCTTGGTAACTACTTTCTTTTGCATTGCTATACACAATGTTTATCCTTCTTTCTTTTCTTTCCTGTGTTTGTCTGGTTGCCTCATGAACCGCACTGCATGCTCTAATTATGAGCCACACTGTATCAACCATCTCAGCCACGTGCAACAGATGGCCTCGAGACCACGCTGATTGTTGATGCAGCATCTGATTGTTGATGCAGCATCTTACGTCCCACATAACTTCCGCCTATATAATAAAGCATATACCTTCAAACTGATATCTCTCCCTGTGTCAGTTCCCGTATTTTTGCGTGTTATCTCCTGCACTTTTTCGGTGCCACACGTCTTACATCTCTACCTACAAACCCCTCCCCACCCACCACACTTTCCCCGTTCTACCCCTGTTCGTACCCACTAAATCCACCCCATCCAGTCACATCTGCCATTCCCCTTCTTTACGCTTATCCGCCCTCAAACCTACTACCCACAGTAATATACATATATTTATTAATGATTAGTTATTCTCTACTTTGACCCATGTGACTTCTCACCAGTTTTAGTGCGTTTTCGCCTTTCACTATCATCATCTTCCTCAGATTTAAAAGCGTTTTTTCCCCTTGTGCATCCATTTTGTTATTTTCCTATTTTTGACACGTATTTTAGTGTATTTTTGCGTAATTTTTCGGACATAATTATACTTTCTTACTTAATTTTTCGCATTTTTTGCACCACCATGGATCCTTGCTCCTCCCATCTGCATCAATACAAGAAAGTTTCCTTATCCCTAGCCAGATCCCAGTCCCAAATACTGTTCCTGTGTTGTTGCTTGGCTCATGAAATCCCCCCTAATGACCTTACCATCAAATTACCCATCTCTGGTTGCCACCCCTCCTTCCACATTGACCTCCACCTGTTCAGATCCCGCCAATCCTTAGCCCTCAACAACATAGTCCTGAAAAACCATATCAACCAAGCCCAATCCTCCTTGCAGTTTCTTCTCTATATCCACAAAATTCTCCTGCTATGTAATCCCAAATTCCTGGAACCCATAACACACATTGAAACACTTGCCCTGCAGGAACTTGAGCAACATGCGCAACACCACCTCAAAAAGCTCTCCATCCTCCTCACTTCCTATTCCCGCCTCAGAGTACCACTGTCCACCACTTCTACAACAACCTCCAAACCTCCCCCACGCCCCCTCATAGCTGACAAACCCTGTCTCGCATACCTACTACACTTACCCCAAGCTCCAAAACTCTCTCCCACCACCACACAGAACCCAGAACCTCAACAGACCTACAACAGAGTTATGAACCTTTCCTTCAGAAGCCTTAGTTCCACAGAAATATCAATCCTTTCCAATGGCCTCACCTTTTGCTCCACTCCCAAATTCAACCATGCAGGACTAGTTAAAGACCTTCTCTCCTTCTAGTGGCCCCTACAGTGGAAACACTTCTTCGCCACTAACCTGACCAATCAGACTCAACCAAAGACCAATATTGAACCTTGACTAACTCAGTTCACTCCTCTATCCAACCATGATCCACCCCCATTGCCTCCAAACCACCCCCTGTTAACTTTCCAGAATATCTTAATCTTGAATCTTGTCTTACCATCATTCCCCAAATCCCTCAACATGCAAATTAACCTTACATCTGCAGAAAGAACTGCAGTCCACCATCTAAAAACTGATCCCGACCTTATAATCCTACCTGCAGACAACCACCACCACCATTGTTTTGAACCGCAAGCATTATGTCGCAGAAGGACTCTGTTGTAAACTTTGTTTTATTTTTTCCACTTGAAGATAAGTAGTTGTAAGTGCAATATAAGCTGCACTACATGTCAGCAGTCTGTGAGTGGTTTGGTTCTGTATAATTTGTGCCTATCTGAAAGTCAGGGAAGCTTACATGGGCTCTTGCATTCTATATATGGGGCTTAACAATTTGTGAAACTTATATGGCAATGTATTGAGTGCACTTTCATTTCTTTTTATTTTACATAAACAGTAAGTCAGGGGTGAGTTTTGTTCTTCTTTGCATGTTTACAATACATTGAAACTATTTATCAAATTTTATAAATTAACCAAAATATTTAAAGATGCTTGTGATGTGTACAGTAGCAACGACATAAAAATATAATTATCAAATCAGTATGCGTACGAAATTTGTAGAAATACAATTGATAATTTATATGTGCACCTATAGTTTTGCATCTTTTGTTTTAAAAATTGTTTTTCTGTTTCATTGTTGTTTAAAAGTGTAATATCCCATTCTTTATCTATCTTCATCTTGTAAAGTGTGTGGATGTACTGCAATGCTCACAAACTTTCCTCATCTATAATATTATGTATAGCTTATGCAGAGGAAATTATTCACTAATTTCTGGTTGTTTTTCATTGCTGCAACTTCTGGACTTTCCTTTGTTTTTTGCTGTACAGGACGCATAATTCTTTTGGAAGACAAAGAAGATTCTCTGTAACATGAGCACCAAGAAGGAAGAAAGAGGAAATAAAACTGAAGAAAGAATAATGATGGAGGTAGTTGTCTTTCTTTGGAGCAGACATGCAGAATACTGGAAAACAATCTTAATTAAAGGATACATAATGAAATATCACATGCATAGAAAAGCTGAATAGAATATTTTGGGGAGTTATCTTACAACTGACCATACACTACTATAGTATAAGGCATTATCATTAAAACTAAGTAAGACTATTGTAATCATAAAAGCTAACTATGTGCAATAAATGTTCCTTGAAAAGAAAAAATATTGTATAAAGGCCCATAATATTTGTTTATATTATCATTAATAATTGGTTCTCAGACTGGCAATTTATGGAGTGTCACCTAAAGTGAAGACTGGATTCTGGATTAAATCCGTTTGGGATAGGCTACAAATGAAGCATAAACTCACCAATCAATTGATGTACTACGGAAATTTCATGTAGCATTGTTTCACTTGACCCAGGGTATCACCAAATAGGAAAATAAATTCAAACAAATAGCACTTCCACAAACCCTGATACACTCTGTTTATAATGCCTATTTATTGATATTATATCCTTAAGATTACCATAAGAATTGATGCATGCTTTGTTACATTCCAACATTTTTCTCAAAGTATTCAAAATACTATAAGAGAAAACATGTCAGATGCCATTATTATGAGAGACAAAAATTCATGATCATGTTTGTCAATCACATAAGAGCCTTCTTTAAAGGTAAATTCCACAGGGACAAATTTGTTCATTATTTCTGCAGAAGACATATATCCACATGTACAATGGAGTTAACAATTCATTTTCATACACAATATTTCAATGAATGATATAGTGTGCATGAATTCCAAACAGTGAGCCCATCTATGACCATAACACTCATCACCTGATCAGCTGTCTGAATATTGTGGAGAAGAAGTGAACTGTCCACACTGCTCTGCACCTTCATATGCATCTTGCACCAATTCCATTGGGAAAGCTTCCAAAATATTTTATCCATGATTCGTTCAAAATGTGTAGCAGTTTGGAATTTTTTCATCATTAATATTCAGAAACTGCTTCTCTTCTTTATTTTTGAGCTGGTATTTTAAAATATCAAAGGCTAAATTAGTACTTGGCATATAATTGAGATTAACAGAAGACTGATATGGATTTGTGAAACCATAAGCCACCGTATAGTAGACTGAGGTGACAACAGTCATGGGATAGGGATATGAACATATACAAATGGCAGTAGTATAGTGTACACAAGATATAAAAGAGCAGTGTGTTTATGGATACACAATGGTAATTAACAGACATTGATCTTGGAATAGTAGTTGGAGCTAGATGCATGGGACACTCCATTCTGGAATTCATTAGGTAATTTAGTATTCTGAGACCCACAGTGTCAAGAATGTGTCAGGAGTACCAAATTTCAGGCATTTCCTTTCACCATGGGCAACGCATTGGCAGACAGTCTTCACTTACCTACAGAGATCAGCAGCATTTGCATAGATTGTCAGTGCTAACAGACAAACAACACTGCGGAAATAACCACAGAAATCAACATGGGATGTACGACAAACATATCCTTTAGAGCAGTGTGGTGAAATTTGGCATTAAGGGGCTACAGCAGCAGACAGGCTGTGTTGACATAGAATGGATTGGGCCCTCTGGTGCAAATGGACCAATCATTGATGGGAAATCAATTTGGAGACCATTTGCAGACATTTGTGGACTTCATGTTCCCAAACACTGATGTCATGTCACCAGACCACAATTTGAGCAAATGATTTTGCCAACCAAATTTCCCAACATGAATTCCATTGAACATTCATGGGACATAATAGAGAGGTCACTTCATGCACAACATCCTGCACTGGTAACACTTGCACAATTATGGACAGCTATAGAGGCAGCTTGGCTCAGTATTTCTGCAGGGCACTTCCAATGACTTGTTGAATCCATACAATGTTGACCTGCCACCTACTCTGGACAAAAGGAGGTGTGACATGACATTAGGAGGTATCCCATGACATTTGTCACCTCAGTGTAAAATAAAGAATAATATCCTGGCATCCAAATCAGGGTACTACATAAACTTTAGGGTGGATGTATTACTTTGTTAATAGTTGATATCTTTACAGCAGACAACAGTTCTTCTGTTTTGATTGACATGTGTGAAACAATGACACAACTATGAGTCCAATGAACATTATCGTAGAAGAGATACACAGGCATTTATGTAAAATATTTATTTTAGGGCATCAATAAATCTCACAATTCTGCATTTTTAAACAATGAAAACTCCAGGTTGGAATATGAATAATTTTAGGAAAAGGATGGATTGCTTCTCACCACGAAGATGACACATCGAGTTGCAGACAGGTATAACGAAAAGAAAGTTACACATTTAGCTTTTGGCCAAAGCCTACTTCAGAAAAGAAAACAAAAAACACACACATTCACACAAGTAAATACACCTTAAGCACACGAGACTGCCATCTCCAGCAGCTCAGACCAGAATGCAACTGTCACACTGAACGGCACTCTGAAGAGGGGGAGGGTAGGGGAGTGGTATCAGAGCAGCTCAGGCCAGAATGCAACTGTCACCTTTAGTGGCAATCTGGAGTTGGGAAGGATAGGGGGAATGGTATCAGAGTACGGGGAAGGGGGTGGGGGGTGTGAGGAGAGTGTCTGTTGGACCGTGCAGGGACTAGGCATGAGAAGACTGCCAGGTGAAGCATTGGGAGGCTGTGGGGCAGTGAGGTGGGGGTGGGGTGAGGAGAGTGAGGATGGAAAAGGAGAAGAGCAGAAAAGAGAAAGATGGTTGGAAGCGTTGGTAGTGGGCAGCTTAAAGCAAGGGTCATGGAACATGGATAGGGAGGAGGTGATAGGACAAGGGGTGAAAACTGTTGGATGATGGGTGTGGGGACAGTAGATTACTGTAGGTTGTGGCCAGGATAATTTTAGGAGCAAAGAATGTTTTGTAATGATGACTGCCATCTCTGCAGTTCAGAAAAGCTGGTGGTGGATGGGAGGACCCAGTTGTCCTGGGTTGTGAAGCAGCCAGCCATTGAAATCGAGTATTTTTTGTTCAGCTGTGTGTTGTGCCACAATGTGGCCTACCATGTTATAGGCCACAGTTTGGCAGCAGCTGTTGCTAAGTTGCACCTCAGTTTTTATCTAAGTTTTCAGTTTATTTTTATAGCCTTCCTAGAGATCTGTGAATTATTGTAAGATGGACACCCATCTAATTATTGAACATGGGGCCAGTGTCTGACATGTGCAAAGACAGAAAGCATTGCTGTTCAGAGACAAATGACCAAATCATTTATTAATATCTCCTGCATGGGATGGCTGCAAAATACATTAAAATGATTGGCTATTCACCTCAAGGTCGCTGATTGCTATAAGCGAGTACAAATTATGACTGAATGCAACATGCTTTATGTTGTTGTGTCTCTCCACAATGATGTGCTAACTCCGCTGGATGCTGTGGTAAAAAATCATGTAAATTATTGAGTTTGGAGAAAGTAAATTTAAAATAATTACCAAGGTTTTAACAAATATGACATTTAATTACTCTAAAACCAGCAAACAAAAATAGAACTTCCAACAGAGGTCTTACACTGCAGATCGGTTTGCTAAGACAGTCTATGAAAGACAGAGAATGTAAGAATGACTGCTGCTCCTTTTCAAAAACAAGAGAACATTTTTCTTTGCTCTTTTTTTCAGCAATAAAGGCCTTTTCAGTATCAATGACCAACAATTAACCTCTACTATAGTGCCACGGAATACAATTATTATTAGTCACAGAGAATATTACAGAAAAAAATGTGTGCAGGAGACAGGCTATGTACAACATTAATGAAAATATATGGCTCCTCTGACAAGTAACACTTTATCACTTCCTCAAAGGCTTGAAGCTATTCTATTACAAGAGAGTTCTAGACTTTGACAAAAAAAGGGATGCTTCATAAATTTTAATTCTATTAGAAGGCAATTTGATGGCTATCACTCTCAGTAGTAAATGCATAGGTTATGCTCATTATACCAGTAGGTGGTTGGTTTCTATTTAACAGTGACACAAGTACAAGAAGAATAAGAGAAGTGGTGCATTCACAAGATTATCTGTACTTAAGTAAAGCATCATTATTTATTTCTTTAAAAGAGGTTCAATAGTGAAACTGCAGCAAGCAATGATTGAGGGTGTGGAGGCACCTTTCTTGGTTAATTATCTCAACATAGCTTTAAAACAAGTGTTTACTGAGTTGTTACACTTCAAGGCGAATAACTGTCAATAGGAAAGTATTTTTCATTTCAAGAAATTTCTCCATTACATTAATGACAAATTTAAATCTTGATTTTATACAACAATAAGCAGTCTTTATGTCCTTACAACTGTTGAGCTGAGAAATACTTGACTGAATACAATGCAAAGTAGACTCAATGTCTTCCTTTGTCTGAACAGTGGTAGATGAACTGATAGAATTTTGACTGATTAGACTCATTGACTTTAGATGGCACGGTGAATTTAGAAAATTTTTATTGAATAAAATGCAAAACTGACCTGTTGTCTTCATGTACACAGTAGCATCAGGATCAGCATGGGACAGGAGGCTGGGCTCCCACCCCCCCCCCCCCCCCCCTCCCAAGTGTTCACATCAGGAAAGTACCATCACATGATGAATTCACTGGCAGCAGCTTCCATAGACAGCTCCTCTAATGTCATTAAACAAAACTTCCAGTTTATTAACCTATTCACGATATGCCACTACAGGGACTTATATTATTCACTGTTTTCCTGTTGCACTAGTATTTATGTTTGCTGGCTTTGCAAACTACTTAAACTAAAAGTAAACTGATTTATTTTTGCCCCTACTGGAGTCCACAGTTAATGTTCTTTTATTTATCCTAAATACTTTGCCACATGCTCCACAAGAGTGTTCTTCCATGGCAGATGTGTATAGCCCATGCAAAAAAAAAGTAGTAACTTGTTTGTACACTCAACACAATGCGTCAACAATCAGGTTTGAAGTAGAGCCCAATATTGTCTGCTGCCATTAATCACAACCAACTCTTCATAGGAATACTACATAAAACTGTGGTGTGAGTGCTTTTTACAAGTGTCTTTGTTATTAGTGTCTTACAGATTTACAGGATTTTGTGTTTTCGACAAACTCAACCCTCATCTCCACACTGCTTACAGCTGGGCAGAGGTGACTACCCCTTCACTGTACGCATTCACATTTTTACCTGCACTTTGCTTTGACTTCTGTGGGACAGTTTCTTGTACATAGCATTATAATATGTCGATTTCATTCATCGAGTGTATCACGTTGAAGTATAGCAGTCGCACATTTATGCACTTGTATTCTTTAATAAAACTACAATTTATTTTATTCTACCCCTGGATCATGATAATCTCTACACTTTCACCTTTTATCATTTTTTTCTTTTAAAGAGTAATGATAGGATTCACACAGATTTTTAAATATGGGCACTGTTCTTTATTGACTGTGTTTCCAGTTGTGGAATTTACTGGTCAGACACTTGCATCTTGACCCAGTACTCTAAACAACAGAAATAATTACACAGAAAGGTTTAGGACACAAGGCTTTTTAGACTCATACATAATGTAGTTTAAGGTACCTAACTTATTGGACTGAGATACAAAACAGCAATTCGCAAAGAACATGAAGAACATAAAGGATCAAAGCATAAAAAAAATTTCCTAATTACTTTGCATGCCCAAACTTTTAAAAAAGGACCGCTACCTAAGTTTAACTTTTGATACCATGTCAACTCTAGCACAAATAAAATAACTGAAACAACATTACAAGTAGAAAATAAATCATTACTTAAATCTAAAGTGATTAAGTGAAAATACAACTTAGTAATTTACAATCTAAGTAATTATTTTACTTGCTTTGCTACTTAAACTAAGGAATGTCTATGTGCATATTTTTCACACTGTAATTTCAGTCTACCCACAATACCTGGCTATTGATAGGAGATTTTCAATTTGAGGCAGTTATTAGCACTAGGTCTTTGTATAACCAATGGATAATGGTTTTTTCATATTTTCTCCCATGTTCAGGCTTTGGCTGATCTAATATGTTCACTGTTAAGTAATAAAATAAACCTACGTGCCAAATCGATATTCACAGCATAAAGAAATTTACAAAAAGAGCACAAGATAGCCAACTAACTACACGTGTTTCTCTTTATACACTTAAATTAGATCATAGCTTGGACCTACAGTGGTAGTTTTGATGACTCAGTCTTACATAGTAATCAGGAAAGTTCATATTAGCATACAATGTGTTTAAAATATGGGATTAAATGGTCGTATTTTTGCGAAATTTTTCAGATGTAATTATAAATTACTTATGTAATTTTTTGCATTTTTCCACCACCATAGATCCTTGCTTCTTCCATATGCAGACCTACTACTGTTCCTGCGTTGTTGCTTGGCTCATGGAATCTGTCCCCCCCCCCCCCCCCCCCCCCCCGCCCCCCCCCCCCCCCCAAGGCCTTACCATCAAATTACCCATCTCTGGCTGCCACCACTCCTTCCACAATGACCTCCACCTGTTCAGAGTCCCCCAATCTTTAGCCCTCACCAACATAGTCCTGCAAAACCATATCAGCCAAGCCCAAACCTCCTTGCAGTACCTTCTCTCCATCCGAAAACTTCTCCTGCTATGCTTTCACAAATACCTGTAACCTGTAACACATATTGAAACGCCTGCACTGCACGAACTTGAGCAATATGCACAACGCCACCTCAAAAAGCTCTCCATCCTGCTCACTTCCTATTCCCGCCTTGGAGTACCACTGTCCACAACCTCTTCAACAACATCCAAACCTCTCCCACATCCCCTCATAGCTGACAAACCCTGTCTCGCAGACCTACTACACTTACCCCACCCTCCAAAATTTCCTCCCACCACCGCACAGAATCCAGAACTTAAACAGACCCACAACACAGTCATGTATCTTTCCCCCAGAAGCCTCAGCCCCACAGAAATATCAGTCCTTTCCAAAGGCTTCACCTTTTGCCCCACTCCCAAATTCAACCACGCAGGACTTCTTAAAGACCTTCTCGCCTTTCCCAGTCCATACAGTGGAAACATTTTTTCACCACCAACCCTACCAATCAGACTCAACCAAAGACCAATCAATATTGAACCTTGACTAACTCAGTTCACTCCTCCATCCAACTGTGATCCACTCTCACTGCCACCAAACCACCCCCTGTTTATGTTCCAGAATTTCTTAACCTCTAACCTTGCCTTACCATCATTCCCCAAATCCCTCAATGTGCAAACTATCCTTACATCCACAGGAAGAACAACAGTCCACCATCTAAAAACTTATCCTGACCTTATAATCCTACAAAGACTCCACCACTGTTGTTTTGAACCGCAAGGATTACCTGGCGGAAGGACGCCGCCAGCTGTCAGGTACTTCCACCTACAAACCATGCCACAGTGATCCCATTCCAGCAATCCAGCAGGATCTCCAGTCACTACTCAAATCCTTAGGCCCATCCAAGAGCCTCTCCCCAGAGTCCATCTCTCTGCCACCCCCTGCACTTCTACCTTCTACATGCTTCCTAAAGTTCATAAACCTAACCACCCAGGATGCTCCATTGTGGCCAGTTACTGTGCCCTCACTGAGAGAATCTCTGCTCTCATAGACCAACAACTTCAACTTATTATCCAGAATCCATCCTCCTCATATAAAAGACACCAACCATTTCCTCCACCAGCTCTCCACAGTTCCTGTCCCTTTACCACACGGTGCCCTGCTCATCATAATTGATACCACCTCCCTGTGCACTAACATTCCTAATGGCCATAGCCTTACTGCTATTGACCAGCATCTTTAATGCCAAACAGATTCCAAACCAACAGCCTCCTTCCTGGTCGTCATGACCAACTATATCTTCGCCCACAATTACTTCCCCTTTGAAGGCATTACCCACAAACAAATCTGGGATACAGCTATGTGCACCCTCATGGCATCATCCTATGCCAACCTATTCATAGGCCATCTAGAGGAATCCTTCCTAAACACCAAGAATCATAAACTCCTCACCTTTTTCAGATTCATTGATGACATCTTTGCCATCTGGATCAAAGGTGAGGACACACTATTCATAATCCTCCACAATCTCAACAACGTCTTCCCCATTTGCTTCACTTGGTCCTACCCAACCCACTAAGCCACCTTCCTAGATGTCGACCTCCATCTCAAAGATGGCTACATCAGTACCTTCATCCATATCAAACCTCCTAACCACCAGCAATACCTCCACTTTGACAGCTGCAACCCGTTCCATACCAAGAAGTCCCTTCTGTACAGCCAGCCACCCGTGGTCATCACATCTGCTGTGACACTCTCGAAATATACCGAGGAACTCACTGAAGCCTTCACTGACCATAATTATCTTCCCAACCTTGTACAAAAACAAATCTCCCATGCCTTATCTTTCAATTTCCCACCATCTCCCAAAGTCCCACCATCTGGCCACAGTGGGGCATTCCCCTCGTAACTCAGTATCAACCTGGATTGGAACAACTGAATTACATTCTCCGCCAGGGTTTTGATTACCTCTCATCCTGCCCTGAAATGATAAATGTCGTGCCCACTATACTTCCCACCCCTCCCACAGTGGTATTCCACCGTCCACTGAACCTACACAATATACTCATCCATCCTTACACAGTCCCTGTTCCCAATCACTTACCTCATGGCTCATACCCCTGTAATAGATGTAGATGCGAGACCTGTCCTATACATCCTCCCACCACCACCTACTCCAGTCTGGTCTCTAACATTACCTATCACATCAAAGGCAGGGCTACCTGTGAAACCAGTCATGTGATCTACAAGCTAAGCTGCAACCACTGTTCTGCATTCTATGTAGGCTTGACAACCAACAAGCTGTCTTTCCACATGATCGGCCACCGACAAATTGTGGTGAAGAAATAAGTTGACCACCTGGTTGCTGAACACACTGCCAAACATGATATCCTTCATTTCAATGACTGCTTTGCAGCCTGTGCCATATGGATCCTTCCCACCAACACCAGCTTTTCTGAATTGCACAGGTAGTAACTTCCCCTGCAATACATCATACGTTCCCGTAACCCACGTGGCCTCAACCTTCATTAGTCAATGTCCTAAACGATCCAGCCCCTTCCCTGTTCCCATTCTAGCACTACACAACCGTCATTCCACCACCACACCCAGTCTCTTTATTTCTCTCGTTTTCTGCTACTGCCCCCCTCCCTCTCCCCTGCCCTCAGTCTAACCTGCAGCACTTTGCTGTTTGCCACCCCCACCATACTATCCCTCCTCTTTCCCACTCCAGTCTCCTCCTTACCCCCACCCAGTCGCCACTCCCATCATGCACTGGTGCTGCTGCTCGCAGTGTGGTTTCAGTTTCCTGAGACTGTAGTTATGTGTGTGTGTGTGTGTGTGTGTGTGTGTGTGTGTGTGTGTGTGTCGTGTGTGAGAGAGAGAGAGAGAGAGAGAGAGCAGAGAGGAGAGACGAGAGAGAGAGAGAGAGAGGGGGGGGGGGGGGAGAGGGAGAGGGAGAGGGAGAGAGAGTCTATTGTTGACAAAGGCCGAAAGCTATAATTGTGAGAGTCTTTCTGTTGTGCCTGTCTGTTACTCAGCATCTCCACTGTATGGTCAGTAGCAACTTTCCTTCTCATAATATTGTTACATCTCGATCCCTGGATTCCCATGATAGTTTCATCTTACTGTTAATTCATGGACTTTCACATCAGGAAGTACTCATTCATAGATTGTTACAAAACAAAAATAATGCATCACATCACTGGATAATACACACACATATATACATTCATACACTAAAATTTACAAAACATCATCTTTAGTGTAATCCTTGTCAGTTTAGAATTTCCTTCCTGAATATATCTTTTTAAATCTCTATAATGATAGACGTCTTTAACCTTATCAGAATTGGGGTAAGGAGGAATCTTTACAATTCTGAAAGGGCCGTAGCACAGAAGTTGCACTTCTTGTTTTTGCACTTCAGGAGAGATCATGATGTATGTGTCTGTAATAAAATTAAATCTCCTACAGAAAAGCTCTGAACACAGCCTAGCTGTCTGTCATATGCATTCTTCTCACTTGAGCTCTAATGTTCAATGAAATAATTGATTGATATATTTTGTCCCCCCAGGTGACTTTGTTATTAGTTACTTGAGGAAGCAAGTTCACACATTTGTTTCTCTTCTCCTTTCTTAGCGTGAAATCATCAGGAGTGCATCCTATGGGGAGGTTCAGTAATCTGTTCATTACCTACTCAAAGAGCAAAAAAATTTGTACACACTGGGGTTCGTTGGCTCAGTGCTTACATTTGTATAAAACTGTTATATTTGCTGAAAATTCTACCAGAGGGATGTTTGATGAAAAAAATCTTAAATCAAAATTTGCTTTATCTTACATTCTGCTCGAAAGAGTCACCATATCTTACCAGTAAAGTCCGAGGGGTCATCAGATAGCATTGCTTTTGGTGTACTGAAACAAGGAAAGTAGTCTTCCTTCAGTCTTTTGACAATAGACCCTGCCGACGGACATACATAGGAATCTGCACGACACGGAACTCTACCACATCAGCTGATGGATTATCTAAGATCCGTAAGAAAAACGTTCCATTAAGACTGGTTGTTCGCACTCCAGGCTCATCGACGTATAAACTGGCAAAACTCTTGGCCTCTCTGCTACAGCCACACATGGGAAAGACTTTACACATACATTAAGATCTCAGGACATTTAATTGAGAAGCTGAAGAAACTAAAACTTGCACCAAATGATATCCTGGTCAGCTTTGTTGTTGTTTATTTGTTTACAAAAGTTCCACTCAGGGACTCTCTGGAGCACATCAGTTCCATCTTCTCACAAGGAAATCATTAACAGAGTTCTGAGCCTTGCCGGCAAGGGATGACATTCTGCTGGAAAGTAATCATATTGAAAAAGCATTTACATTATTCATTAGTGCATTGTCAGATACATTTAAAACTTGCTGCCCTAAAGTAATGAGAAAAAAATAAGGGAACTATGAGGAAACATGGTCTCACATCAGTGCATAACTGGTTCACACCTGCATTGTATTGAAGACCGAAGACTCTGAGCAGAAGATCCGGGACCTATTAGATCCGACATACTGAAAACTGAGCACAGATCCGACACAGCATATCACACGGAATATGAATTGGTTAAACAAGATGTCTTCTCTACTTCCATAGTAAATTTTATGTTGGCATGGAGACTGTTAAAGTGTCTTAGGAAGTCAATGAGCTGTTCTTCACCGTGGCGCCACACAATGAAGGTACCATTGACGTATCTATACTGCATTTTAGATTTACGAGGTGCCAAGTCCAGTGACTGTGCTTCGAAGTGTTCCATGAAAAAAATTGCCCACCACTGGACTAAGAGGACTACCCCTGGTGATGCCTTCCAGCTGTTCATAGAAGCTGCCATTCCACATGAAGGCATGCATGAAAGATCTTTGTGATGTCTTGTGATTTCCTATGACAAATCAAAAAATAGTGAAGCCGAAAAAGCAAACTACGTAAGTTTGAGGAACAAATACAAGCCAGAAATTAGGTTGAGCAAGTGCAAGACAAATGATGATTATATTAATAAGTCCCAAAATAAATGCAAAGCAGCCTGGACTGTTATCAAGACTCATCTGGGTGGAAATAAAGATGTTAACAAAAATAATTCATGTGATGCTTGTATCACACCGGATGATTTCAACACCTTCTTCATTAATGCTGCCAGCATGAATAACAGTGCTGCAAATGAACATATCCATAAATGTGACAACAACCATATCTCAAATAATAGAGATTCATTTCTACAAAATTTTGAGGATATGGTTCCTGTGTTTAAATGGAAAGAAGTAAAAGTAACAGATATTAAAACTGCAATAGCAAAATTAAGTTACTCAAAATCAGAAGACATTTATGGTGTCTCCAATTTTGTAATAAAAAAAAATAGCAGATGTAATAGCACATCCACTCTGTTCTCTTATGAACCAGATGTTTGTCAGTGGCTGTTTCCCTTCATCCTTAAAAATGGCAGTCGTTACTCCATTGCACAAGAAAGGTGACAAGTCTTGTCCTAATAATTACCGTCCAATCTCCCTTGTACCCATCGTATCAAAAGTAGTGGAATATTGCATACAGCTCCAAATCAGTCAACATCTGTCTGGGAATAATATTGTTAGTGAATCTCAGTATGGCTTCAGGTCCGGCCTGTCAACGGCAAAAGCAGTTGAAGATGTTGTTTCATATATATTGTCATTTGAATCAGGATTATCAGTTAATGCCACTCTTGTGGACCTCAGCAAGGCATTTGACTCTGTCAGTCACAGGATACTACTAGAAAAATTGCACTGCTATGGTATTAGAGGCTCAGAACTATCTCTGAGCAGATCCTACCTGAGCGACAGAAAACAAATTGTGCATTTTAACAATATAAGGTCAAATGTCTCGGATATCATGCAGAGTGTACCACAAAGCTCTGTGTTTGGACCTTTACTTTTTATAATATTTGTAAATGACTTACCCAGCACCATGTTATGTAAATTCACACTGTATGCAGATGATACAACTTTTGTTACAGCAGGGAAAGATTTAGGAAAATTAAACGAGCAGCCATCAAGTGGTTCCAACTCAATGACTTGCATATAAATCATGATAAAACTGTAAGTATTCTCTTTAGCTTGTGTGTTAAGAGTGATAAGATTGATTGTGTCTCAGCTAAACTACTTGGGATCCATCTTGACTCAAAATTAACGTGGAAGAGTCATACCGATTATATTTGTACTTAAGTTAGCATGTGTGACATATTTGTTAGGTAAACTAAGGTCATGTGTTAGTGGTATGTTATTACTCAATGCATACTATGCCTTTTTCCACACCCATTTAACATATGCCACTTTGTTGTGGGGAAACTCACCCGGAGCAAAACAAGTTTTCATTTGGCAAAAGAAGGCAGTCAGATGCATCCAAGGAGTCATAAATAACAAGTCTTGTAGACCATATTTCAAAAATCTAAAAATACTAACAGTTCCAGCCCTCTTTATACTAAGTTGTCTGATACACACAAAAGAAAACCAACACAGTCACAAACTATGACAATCTATCCATCACCATGACATACGTATAAAACAGCAAATTGACATCCCAGTTGCTAGACTAAAGAAAACCAAGATAGTTACAGGTACATGGGAGTAAAATTATTAAACATGTTGCCAATAGAGGCACATAATGTGTCACTGAATGAGTTTAAAACTGTCACAAAGAAATGGCTTAGAGAAAAAGCTTTTTATACAATAGAAGAGTTTATAATGTGCACTAAAGATGATCTTAAGTACCGGTACTAATATAGTTTCACTTAGATTAAACTTATACATGTAAATATAATGCAAATACCTTGTGCAGCATCAAAGACAAATTTTTGTATCTTATTAGACAATAATGATCTACAATATATTACACCATTTCTGTTGGTTATATAAACTGTATATGTACACAAATGACATCAATTGCATTTTTTAATGCCTAAAGATGGATAATATAAAATAAATAAATAAATAAATTAGCTTCCTCAAATAAATCACTTACATTAGCAACTGTGGATTCTGAATTATCAACAACAGAATCTGTTTTGTATATAGCCGGATTGACAATGTTGTCACCATCTCAGTATCAGGTTCATTTCCAGCATTTCTGGTTTCTGAATTTTGTGACAATTTCAATCTCACAGAACATCATAATATTTAAAAAAAGAATTATTCCAGAGTCTGAATTCTCCCATTCAATAATGATGCACAGCAACAACTACTGACTATTACAGATTGACAAGCTGGATGCTTATCTAAGTAATAGAAGACTGTCTAGCACAGCTATGCTGGCATCCATAACCTTTTCTTCACCATGATGTACCCTGTTGTACAAAATTTTCCTTGTTGAATCATGGTAAGTCTTACATTGATATAAAGCACCTTTCTATTCTTCTTTTTTCCAACCAGTTTTTTCCTCTCATGTTTGGTTAGATAAGATACATGAAACAGGAAAGAACAAACATAAAATACTAATACAATTATTTTTTATCATGCTGCACACTGGATGCCACAATGATGTATTGCACTTCAGTTTCTAGCTTAAGCTTTTACTTATTTTTATAATCTTCCTAAAGATCAACACATCACTGTAAGATGGATAACCACCTAATTATTGAACATGATATAGGCAAAGATCGACAGCATCAACGTTCAAAGATGAATGACTGAATAATTTGTAACATCTCTTGTATGGAATGGTTGCAAGGTACATTAAAATGATTGGCTGTTGATTGCAGAGTTGCTGATTGGTAGGAGCAAGTACAAATTAATGACTGAACACAATACACGTTCAGTCATTGTGTCTCTCCGTAATGATCTGCCAACTCTGCTGGATCCTATAGCAAAAAAATTATGTAAATTATCCAATTGGGAGGAGATAAATGTAAAATAATTAAAAACGTTTTAACATATATATGTTAATTACTATAAAATCAGCAAACAAAAACATAACTTCCAGCAGAGGACTAACACAGCATGTCTGTTTGCTAAGACAGACTATGAAAGACGGACAAAGTGAAAGAGACTGACTCACATTCCTTTTCAAAAACAACAGAACCTTTTTGCCTACTGCATTCTGTTTCGGCAACAGGCCATTTGAATATTGCCGATTATCAATAAACCTCTACTATGGTGTCACAGAATACAGTTATTATTATATACAGAGTCCACTACAGAAAAAAAAAACACATATATAGGAGACTGGCTCTTTATGAACATTAATTGAAATACCTGGTTCCTCCAATAAGTAACTTCACTGCTCATCCTGGTGGACAGCTGGTTGGCTGTCATACAAATATAAATCTGTGGAATGATTGGCAGCAGAGCTGGTATATCACATGGCTGCTTTCACAGTATTTCAGCCTCTGATGTGGTAGGATAAGCCTGTTATAGGACTGGAATAGGAAATGGGTTAGACATGTCTGGCACCTGGGTCGTCCATAGGGGCATGCTCCATGTGGCAAGGAATTGGAAGTGTGAGTGGCACAGATATGGACTAGAATGTTGTGGAGGTAGGGTGGGTGACATGTTCCCCAAAATCCTCAACCCAACAATGCTGAACACTCCATTGTAGCTAGTTATTGTATCCCCACTGAAAGGATTTTGGCACTGATTGACAAACACCTCCAACAAGTTGCCCAAAATATAACTTCTCACATCAAAGATACCAACCACTTTTTTCACTGTCTCTCCATCATCCCCTCCACTTTACCTCCAGAATCCCTATGCATCACCACTGATGGCAATTCCCTATACACCAACATCCCCCATGTCCATATCTTACTGCTACTGAAGAATGCATTTCCCAACGTCCTTCAGACTCCAAACCCCATACCTCATACTTCTAACTAACTCTATCCTAGCACGCAACTACTTCTCCATTGGAGGGAAGGTATACAAACAAATCCATAACACAGCCACGGGCATCTGCATGGCACCCTCCTATGCAGACTTGTTTACGGGCCATCTAGAGGAAATGTTCCTACCCCTAGCCTCCCGGAACGGTGTGACGTCATAAGCGCGTGACTGCGTGTGAGATCGCTCTCTAAGTTTTCATCTATTTTTAGGTTTCAGATATATATTTTAACTGTTTTTGTGATAATATTTACTATATAAGTGACTTATTAGTGGTTTCTTCATTCACCTCTGCATTTCTTGTGTTGTGGCCTGATATTTGTGAGTGTTTCGTATCGAGCAACTTAACCTCTTACCCGTGTTTACATTCTGCGCTGACCAGTTGCAGCTGTAGCGGCGCATCGAAATCTAAGTACTAATTAATTGTTTGTGTATAGTAGTTTATTTAGGAACTTTAGTAGTCTTCAACCGGTGTTCTTGGTGTTTTCTGGTGAAATAACTTCAGAAGAAATTTTTGCGAACTGCTTTCAGCTTCGTTACTGTCATTAGACGTTTGATTTTCTTTCTGTGTTAGTATTTTGTTATATTCTCATTTGTTGTTGATTAATACTGTCAATAATAGTAGTTACTTCCCTTGTAGAGCAAGTTTGTGATAATTGTAGTCAGTTTTTAACATCTTCTTATTGTAGTAGCGGAACTATGACCAACTGTCAGAGTCTAGTGGAGAGGAATCTCTAGTAGCTGTAGATGTAGGAACTATGCAGCACACCTCAGCAGTTACGGTGGCTAGGTCAGTTGCAAAGTCTAAGAGAAAGAAGAAGGTTCTGCTGTTAGGTAGTTCTCACGGTAGAGGTGTAGGCCAGCAGTTGCAGGAAGTTTTGGGGAGTGAGTACCAGGTCACCAGCATTATGAAGCCTAATGCAGGATTGGCTCAGGTGACTTTTAACATAGGGGGGTTATGTAGGGATTTTACTAAAGAGGATCAGGTAGTGATTGTGGGTGGGGCTGGTAATAGTATTGATAGGGATGGGGAGTATGACATAGATGGTGACCTGGAAAAGATAACCATTCAGACTGGCAACACGAATGTGCATTTCATGGAACTGTTTCAGCGTCACGATCGGCCTCATCTTAATACAGCCGTCAGGCGTAATAACATGAGACTTGGGGGTGCGCTGATGACAGAAGGCATGAGTCACATTTCAGTGGTGTCGGTGGAGTCTATCAGTAGGACAGGTTTCACTAGACATGGCCTGCACCTCAACAGGTATGGGAAGGGGAGGTTGGCAAAACTTATAGGTGACAGCATAGGTGGGGGTGGTGGGATCACTCATGGGAAAATTCCGGTAGTTGTGGGTGTTAGAGCTGTACCTTTTTTAGATTGAAGTCAGCTGATAGGTATTCCTGCTTAAGGGAAGTCTCTCTAACAAAGAAATCACTTTCTACAAAGCTTGGGTATCCGATTAATGAGGAAATTAGTATATTTCATCAAAATATACAAGGTATTAGAGATAAAGTTAGTGAACTGCTTATAGATGTTGACTCTGAAATTATTGGTATATCTGAACACTTCTTAAATAAGGAGATAATTCAGAGGCTTCCTTTACCAGGATACAGGTTGGCTGGCAGCTTTTCTAGGAGCTCTTTGCGGTGTGGGGGAGTAGTCATGTATGTGAAAAATGGTATCCCATTTGAGTCAATTGATGTTTCAAAGTACTGCACTGAAAAGGTGTTTGAATGTTGTGCAGGTGTGGTTAAATTTAGTGGAGCTAAACTTCTTACTGTTGTTATTTATAGATCCCCAGACTCCGATTTCACAACATTTTTGCTAAAGCTAGAGGAGCTTCTTGGTTCACTTTATAGGAAATACAAAAAGTTAGTTATATGTGGTGACTTCAATATTAATTGTATAAGTGATTGTGCAAGGAAAAGGATGCTGGTAGACCTCCTTAATTCATATAATCTTATGCAAACCGTATTCTTTCCAACGAGAGTGCAAGGGAACAGTAGAACAACCATAGACAATATTTTTGTTCATTCGTCATTATTAGAAGGGCATTCTGTTAGCAAAAAGGTGAATGGCCTTTCAGATCATGATGCACAAATTTTAAGTCTAAAAGATTTTTGTGCTGCAACACATGTTAAATATAGTTACCAACTTTTTAGGAAAGCTGATCCAGTTGCTGTACAGACTTTTGTAAACCTTATCAAGGAAGAAGAGTGGCAAGATGTTTATAGTGCTGATACAGTAGACGATAAATATAATGCTTTTCTCAAGACTTTTCTCGTGCTCTTTGAAAGTTGCTTTCCGTTAGAACGTTCAAAACAGGGTACTAGCACAAACAGGCAGCCTGGGTGGCTGACTAAAGGGATAAGAATATCTTGTAGAACAAAGTGGCAATTATATCAAAACGTTAGAAACAGTCAAAATCTAAATGCAGCAGCCAATTACAGACAGTATTGTAAGGTGCTTAAAAAAGTTATTAGGAAGGCAAAAAGTATGTGGTATGCAGATAGAATAGCTAAGTCTCAGGATAAAATTAAAACCATATGGTCAGTCGTAAAGGCAGTGGCTGGTCTGCAGAGACAGGTCGAGAATATAGAATCAGTGCGTATTGGGGATGTCCGTGTTACTGATAAGTCGCATATATGTACAGTACTTAATAATCACTTTCTGAATATAGCAGGTGAACTAAATAGAAACCTAGTCCCAACAGGGAATCATATAGCGCTCTTATAAGAAAGTGTTCCGAGACTGTTACCTGAAATGCTCCTCCATGATACTGACAAGAGGGAGATTGAGTTAATAATTAAATCACTAAAGACCAAGAACTCTCATAGATATGACGGGGTATCTAGCAGAATACTGAAGTATTGTTCCACGTATGTTAGCTCAGTACTTAGCCATATCTGTAACTTTTCCTTTAGGAGTGGTCGGTTTCCTGACCGATTAAAGTACTCGGTAGTGAAGCCACTTTATAAAAAGGGAGACAGGGATAATGTTGACAATTATAGACCTATTTCTATGCCATCGGTGTTTGCTAAAGTTATTGAGAGGGTTGTGTATACAAGGTTACTGCAGCATTTAAATTCACATAATTTGCTGTCAAATGTACAGTTTGGTTTTAGAAATGGCTTAACAACTGAAAATGCTATAGTCTCTTTTCTCTGTGAGGTTTTGGACGGATTAAATAAAAGGTTGCGAACGTTAGGTGTTTTCTTTGATTTAACGAAGGCTTTTGACTGTGTTGACCACAAAATATTACTGCAGAAGTTGGAACATTATGGAGTAAGGGGAGTAGCTTACAATTGGTTCGCCTCCTACTTTAAGAACAGAAAGCAGAAGGTAATCCTCCGCAATATTGAGAGTGGTAATGATGTTCAGTCCCAATGGGGCACTGTTATATGGGGCGTTCCCCAAGGGTCGGTGCTGGGGCCACTGCTGTTTCTTATTTATGTAAATGATATGCCTTCTAGTATTACAGGTGATTCAAAAATATTTCTGTTTGCTGATGACACCACCTTGGTAGTGAAGCATCTTGTGTGTAATATTGAAACATTATCAAATAATGTAGTTCATGATATAAGTTCGTGGCTTGTGGAAAATAATTTGATGCTAAATCACAGTAAGACTCAGTTTTTACAGTTTCTAACCCACAATTCAACAAGAACTGACATTTTAATCAGACAGAATGGGCATGTTATAAGCGAGACGGAACAGTTCAAGTTCCTAGGCGTATGGATAGATAGTAAGCTGTTGTGGAAAGCCCATGTTCAGGATCTTGTTCAGAAACTAAATGCCGCTTTATTTACCATTAGAACAGTATCTGAAATAAGTGACATTTCAACACGAAAAGTAGTATACTTTGCATATTTTCATACGCTTATGTCATATGGTATTATTTTTTGGGGTAATTCTTCTGATTCAAAAAGGGTATTTTTGGCTCAAAAACGGGCTGTTCGAGCTATGTATGGTGTAAGTTCGAAAACCTCTTGTCGACCCCTATTCAATAGTCTGGGAATTTTGACATTGCCCTCACAGTATGTATTTTCTTTAATGTCGTTTGTTGTTAGCAATATTAGCTTATTCCCAAGAGTTAGCAGCTTTCACTCAGTTAATACTAGGCAGAAATCAAATCTGCATGTGGAATGCACTTCCTTGACTCTTGTGCAGAAAGGAGTGCAGTATTCTGCTGCATCCATTTTCAATAAGCTACCACAAGAACTCAAAAATCTTAGCAGTAGCCCAAACACTTTTAAGTCTAAACTGAAGAGTTTCCTCATGGCTCACTCCTTCTATTCTGTCGAAGAGCTCCTGGAAGAGCTAAAAAATTAAGCAAATTCCAGTGTTACATTCTTGATTTTCTTTATTTAAACTAACGACTTGTCGCCTGAATATGTTTCTTATATTTAATTTTATCTGTTTCTACAATCGTGTTATATTTCATGTATTGACTCGTTCCATGACCATGGAGACTTCTCCTAAATGTGGTCCCACGGAACAATAAATAAATAAAATAAAATAAATAAATAAACCCCTGGTCTGGTTCAGGTTCATTGATGGTGTCTTGATGATCTGGACTCGGGGCCAAGATACCTGTTCTCATTCCTTCACAACTTCAACACCTCCCATCCACTACAATTGGTCCTCTTCAACCCAGTGTGCACCTTCCTGGATGTTGATCTCCTCTCCTCTGATGGCTCCACATTAAACCCACCAACCACCAACAGCACCTGCATTTTGACAGGTGAGATCCTTCCATGCCAAATAATCCCTCCCGTACAGCTTGGTCACCCAGGGATGGCATATCGGCACTGACAAGAGCCACCTTGCCCAGCATGCTGCAAGTGTCACCAAGGCCTCCACTGAGAGGCACTATCCCCGAGACCTAGTCTGCAAGCAGATCTCCTGCTGTTCAAATAACGTAAGGGTTTGCTGCCGGGTGACGTCTTCGTCCACCGCCGATATTTCAATAGGAGCTCACCCTGCCATTCTCAAGGCACAAATGCCAGAATGGCAGGGTGTGCTCCTGTCAAAATATCGGCAGTGGTCGACGACGTCACCTGGCAGCAAACCCGTAAGTTATTTGAACATTCAATTCGCTGGGAAAAGTTAAGGTCTAACAGATCTCCTGCTATTTCCCACCACATCATCAATTCTCCCACTACCTCAAAGAACCCACTACAAATGCATGCCCCTTCATCACCCAGTACTGCTCTGTACCTGCCCAATTTGACCACCCAGCACTTCCCATTACTGCCCTGTCACAGGCATATCCCACCTCATCACAGACTGGGCCACCTGTAAAAATAGCCACACAATATAGCAGCTCTGCCGCAATCATTGCATAGCTTTTTATATTGGTATGATGACCAACCAGCAGCCACCAAGATGAATGGCTACCGTCAAGCTGTAGCCAAGCGCATGGTAGACCACATGTGGCACAATACGTAGCTGAATATAAAATATTTCATTTCAATGGCTGCTTCACAACCTAGGCCATCTGGATCCTCCCCTCCACTGCCACAATTTTTGAGCTGCACAGATGGGAGTTATCTGTACAACATATTCTCTGCTCTCAAAATTATTCCAGCCTTGACCTAGAGTAACAAACTGCCCCCACACCCTCCCTTGAATAGTTTCCACCCAATCTGTCCTATCACCTCCTGCCTTTTCACATCCTCTCATCCTCATTGTGTGCTAGCCTCTCCCAATGCACCCACCCATCTTTCCCTTTTCCTACTCCTTTTCCACTCCCCCTTCCCTGAAAGCCCCCCCCCCCTCCATCTCCCTATCTCCCTGCCTCACAGTCTCCCAACACTTCCCCTGGCAGTCTTCTCATGCCTCCCTCCGGTCCTACCAAAAAGTACCTTCCCTCCCCCTCCCTCCCCCACTCTCCCCCTGCCACCCTCCCATCGGTGCCACCCGTATAATGTTATCTCCCCCCTTTCTGTGCCCCACTCCTGATTGTTGCTTAGCATGACAATTGCATTCAGATCCAAGCTGCCAGAGATGGTGACCATGCGTGCTTGCTTGTGTGGATGTGTGTGTTTTTTCTGAATAAGGCTTTTGCCAAAAGCTAAATGTGTAACAGTCTTTTCGTTGTGCCTGCCTGCCACTTGACATGCCATTTTTACGGTGAGCAGCAGTCTACCCTTTTCCTGCTTCATTAATTCTGCACTTTTGTGTGTTGTTCGACATGGCAGATACATACAGGATAAAATTAATACCTGGCTGTCTATGAGTTTTCATCATATTTCTGTTGATTGTTCCTCTGTTCTGTAGGAAGCAGCTCTCTAGAGGAAGAGGTTTTCTCAGCCAGATATTATGTATAGTTTTGATTTCATGCTTCAGATACTTGTTTTTAACTACCTTCATGACTGCATTTGCCTATAATGTGCCACAAATTTTAACTTTGTCATTTTTCTTTGATCGCAAGACATAGAATTAACTGGTTACATCTTGGATCAGCTACTTTAGGCAGAGTACAGAAGACAAAAGAACAGTGCACTCTGCATACTTGGTCTCCAAAACAGTTGCGTGGTCTCGCAAGATTGGAAGAACAGCCAATCTTAACAGACTGGAAAATTGCTGGGAAAACTAAATGTAATATTAGACACATGCTAGTTGAGTACATTTAGTTGATATGTATGAAATAAATGGGGAGTAATTATCATCTGAAAGATAGCTGTGACAGTGAGGCACAAGTTGCTATTGCTACTATTCAGGATAGATTTTCACAAAACATGCCTGGTTGGGATGAGTCTGATGATTCAGTAACATAGCAACTGTTCTTCCAAACAGATACCCACTATGAGATGCAAAAGGAGAAAATGTTAGATATGGGAAAGGTAAGTAAAATAACCTTCTCCGTGAGACTGTAATTTCTTAATGAAAAAACTAACATGTAAGTAAGGAATCTGATATTTGGATGTATGAGTTTGTTCTTATGGAGATTTACTGCATCAACAAGAGTGACTTCACAAAGTTAGACAGTTATTGCCAACGTAATTACTAATATGTGTAACTATGAGTCACATGTAGTTTAGACAGAAATATCTGATCATCATGGACAACTAATCAGCTTTTGCAGAAGTAATGACACAATATCCGAACCAAAACGAACAACCAAAGAAATTAGGATCGTCAGTAAACAAAATATCAACATCTTTAGAACAATGTTAAGTAAGGAAACCTGGAATGAAACCCTACAGGCATAGAGTGTAAATGAAAAATATGATGCATTTATTTCAACAATTAAATACCATTTTAATGTAGCATTTCCCAAAGTAAAGAGACAAGATCAGACACAGTGGATTACCAGTGAAATACTAGAACAGTGAAGGAAGCTGCAGGATCTGAAAACTATAAAATGTTAAAAAAGAAGTATAGAAAAACAATAAGAGAAGCAGAAGCAAGAGCAATTGACACGACCATAACAAACTCAAAAAACAAGGCAAAGGCAGCTTGGAATGCAATTAATGCTGAAAGAAAAATGGGTCAAACAAAGATGAAGGTATTAGGTCAATTAAAATAGACAACACAGTGGTCACAGATGGTATGGAAATAGCAAACATACAGCATAATAACTATATCAGTGTAGTAGAAAACTTAAAATTGGGAAGCAATAGTCAAAAACAGAAGAGCGTTAAGGTACGAAAAAGATCATGCAGTACTATGTTCTTAAGAACAGTCACAGAAGATGAACTATGGAAAACTATACAGAAACTGATGTCCAAGAAATTGGCTGGTGATGATGAAATATCAAATCATGTAATAATAGTAAGTGACCATATAATAACACCACTGCTGAACATAGCAAACTGTTCATTCAGAGATGGAATTTTTCCAGAAAAACTGAAGATAACAAAGGTGGTGCCAGTGTATAAGAAAGGGGATGACAACCCCAACTACATACCAGTTTCACTTATATCAGGTTTCTCAAAAAACATATAAATGCTTATGTATACCAGATTAGTTAATTATTTGGACAAACATAACATTCTCATACCCTCACAACATGGTTTCAATAAGGGTAAATCTACAGAATCAGTAATTGCCAGTCTAACAGAATACATTTTACAGTTCTTAGATGAAAAAAAGGTTGTCTCTGCAATGTTTCTGGATCTTTCAAAATCATTTGACACCATTGACCATGAAATGCTGATACAAAAATTAGGCAACTATGGCATTCGAGGGCAACCAGGTGAATGGATAAAATCATACCTGTGCAACCGCAAGCAGTATGTAGCATTAGGAAACTCATACCAATCAGAAACCAAACCCATCACATATGGAGTGCCGCAGGGTTCAGTAATGGGACCATTGTTATTTAATTTGTTTGTTAATGATATAGGTGTTGAGGAGGAAGGAAAGAAATTATTGTATGCTGATGACATGACAATACTAAATAGTGACCAAAATATGGACCAGCTTGAGAGAACAGCATACATATCTGGAAATGTCACAGCTCAATGGCTGTTGGAAAATGAACTGGTTATAAATCTAAAAAAGTCTGTGTATGCAGTGTTTAAAAACAAGGAGAAGGCTGTAGACATGGATTTAGAGGTTGGTGGAACCAGACTGGAAGAAGTAGAATCTGCTAGATTCTTAGGTATTCTTGTGGATAATGACCTGAAATGGAATAAAACATATTAATAATGTCTGCAAGAAACTGAGCTCTGTCATATTCTTAATGATGCAGCCATCACAGTATTCAGACAAGAACCTTCTGTGTACAGTGTATCATGGACTTTTTGAACCATACTTACAATATGGAGTGACTATGTGGGGAAACTCAAACAAACAAGAGACAAAACGAGTGTTCACATTACAAAAAATAGCAATTAGGACAATTTTAAGAAGAAAGACCTTTGAAATGTGCAGAAACTGAAGTTAGGTATCTTAACTTTTTCATCATTGTCTACATACAAAACAATAACGTACATCACAAAGGTAGCGGGGACTGGATTACAAATGCCAGTGTACACACCCACAATACAAGAAGGAAGAATGAAGTACAGAGCATACCCCACCAACTGGCAATGCTAGAAAAAGGACTCTGGTATCAGACTACTAAGAAGTCTGCCTAAAAACCTGCAAGATAGTGTACTTGACAATGACTTTCCAAAGAAACTTAAAGACTATCTCATTGAAAAAGAGTTTTGCAGTGTTGTAGAATACTTATGCCATTAAATTTGTTTATATTGTTATTCATTATCAATAATGTAAAAATGTAAGCTAAAGAGGTAGAAAAATAAGTGATAATTAGATTAGATTAGATTAGATTTACTTTCATTCCAATTGATCCGTAGTGAGGAGGTCCTCCAGGATGTGGAACATGTCAGAAAAACAACAATACATGACAAATATTTAAACTAAAACAAATAAGCTAATGTACCATTCCACAGGTCCCAAGTGGAATGATCGTCATTTTTTAATGAACACTAAGAGTCATTTTACAAATACTATTGCACTGGATTTAAAATAAAAAAGTTTTATATTTATTTATAAGGTAAGAAACATGTAATACAACTACTGTAATACTTATTTACAATGAACACATTACTGCACTGAAATGGTGCAGAAGTTAGATTATACTTACACACACACACACACACACACACACACACACAAATTTTCAGTGAACACATTACTGCACTGAAATTGTGCAGAAGTTATGTTGTACTTATATACAAATCAGTTGGTTTTCCTCAGAAATTCATCAATGGAGTAGAAGGAGTTGGCCACCAATAAATCCTTTAGGCTTCTCTTAAACTGAATTTCATTGGTTGTTAAGCTTTTTATGGCTGCTGGCAAGTTATTGAAAATGTGTGTTCCTGAATAATGCACACCTTTTTGTACAAGACTAAGTGACTTTAAATCCTTGTGAAGATTATTCTTATTTCTAGTATTGATTCCATGAATTGAGCTGTTGGTTTGAAAAAGTGATATATTTTTAATGACAAATTTCATTAAGGAATAAATATATTGGGAAGCTGTAGTTAGTATCCCTAGTTCCCTAAACAGGCTTCTGCAGGATGTTCTTGAGTTCACACCACATATAATTCTTACTGCACGTTTTTGTGCCCGGAAAACTTTAGCTTGGCTTGATGAATTACCCCAGAAAATAATCCCATATGACATTATGGAATGAAAGTAAGCATAGTATGCCAGCTTTTTCATTTTTATATCCCCTATGTCTGACAAAATTCGCATTGCAAACAGAGATTTGTTAAGACGCTTCAGCAGTTCTGTGATGTGCTCCTCCCAGTTGAATTTATTATCAAGCCGTAATCCCAAGAATTTAACACCGTCCACTTCTTCTATCTTCTTGTCATCATATGTTAGACATATACTCTTGGGACACCCCTTACAAGTTCTGAACTGCATGTAGTGTGTTTTTTCAAAGTTTAGTGACAAAGAATTGGCTAGGAATCTAAGACTACACTTGATTTGCTATTTATTGCAATGTTTGTATCATCAGCAAACAAAACAAACTTGGCATCTGGTAATGTTACTGATGAAAGGTCATTGATATACACAAGAAAAAGTAAGGGCCCCAAAATGGAACCTTGTGGGACCCCACATGTAATTAGTTCCCAGTTGGATGATGCCTGATAGCTTGATACATGTCTCTTTCCTAATAACACCCTTTGTTTCCTGCCAGAGATATAAGATTTGAACCATTTTGCAGCATTTCCTGTTACACTATAATATTCTAGTTTACTTAAAAGGATATTGTGATTTACACAGTCAAATGCCTTTGACAGATCACAAAATATACCAGTTGCCTGCAATTTTTTGTCTAATGAATTAAGTACATGTTCACTGTAAGTGTAGATAGCCTTCTCAATATCAGAACCTTTTAGAAATCCAAACTGTGACTTTGACAGTATGTTATTTGAGATAAGATGGTTATAAAGACGACTGTACATTACTTTTTCGAAAATTTTTGAGAATGCTGGCAACAGTGAAATTGGACGGAAATTTGATGCTATTTCTTTATCTCCCTTCTTAAACAGTGGCTTAACTTCAGCATATTTCAGCCATTCGGGAAATATTCCACTGATAAACGACTGGTTACACAGATAGCTTAATATGTTACTTATCTCAGAATCACATTCTTTAATTAACTTTGTTGATATTTCATCATACCCACTAGATGTTTTTGATTTTAAAGATTTTATGATGGACATTATTTCTGTTGGGGTAGTGAGGGTCAAATTCATATTATGGAAGTTACTTGAAATGTCTGGTCTAAGGTAATCCATAGCAGCATCTACCGAACCTGACAACCCCATCTTTTCAGTAACAGTTATAAAATGTTTGTTAAAAAGTTCTGCAACACTATACACATCTGTCACCAATGCATCATTTACTCTTAATGCTATTTGTTCCTCTTCATGTCTGGTTCTACCGGTCTCCTCCTTCACTATATCCCATATTGTCTTTATTTTGTTATCTGATATGACTATCTTTTCCTTGTAATATATTTGCTTTGACATCCGTATTACAGTCTTTAATATTTTGCAGTATTTCTTATAATGTGCTATAGCATCAACATTGGAAATGTTTCGGATTGACAGATACAGTTTTCTTTTTGTTTTACAAGATACCCCTATTCCTCGAGTAATCCATGTCTTCTTTGTAGACTTTGCTCTAACCTTGGTAAGTTTTGGGGGAAAGCAGTGTTCAAATAAGGTAAGCACTTTATTAGCAAAAATGTTATATTTTTCATTCATGCCATGAGCACTGTAAACATCAGTCCAGTGAATGTCTCTGAGGAGTGTCCTAAAATAATCAATTTTTGGCTTACTGATTACCCTCTTGAGCTCAGATTTAACAGATTTTATATCCTGTTCAGTATTAACATTTAACAGAAGGAACTGCATGTCATGGTCTGAGAGGCCATTGACTATTGGTTTTGTAATATAATTTTGTTCATTTGACTTTTCTATAAAGATATTATCAATGGCTGTTTGTGAGCAAGTGGTTATCCTAGTGGGGAACTTTACTGTGGGAATTAAGTTGAATGATAGTGTTACTAACTCAAATAGGTTCTTATTGGGAGAGTCTTTAAGGAAATCTACATTGAAATCACCAGCAACCACTATTTCTTTGTTTTTGGTTGTTAAATGGGCCAGTACAGCTTCAAGGTGGTTTACAAACAGATTAAAGTTACCTGCAGGTGCTCGATATACACTTAATATTATGAAAGATTTTTTGTGAAAATCTAATTCTGTTGCACATGCTTCCATATGCTGTTCTAGGCAAAATTTATGAATGTCTATGTTCTTAAATTTATGACAGTTCCTGATGAATGTGGCAACTCCTCCTTTCTCCATTTCTGATCTACAATAGTGAGATGCTAACCTAAACCCTGTAACACTTAAAAGTTCTATACCAGTGGTCACATGATGTTCAGAGAGGCAGATTATGTCAGCTGGGTTTGAAGACTCTAATTCATCTATGCAGATAGTTAATTCATTAATTTTATTTCTCAGTCCTCGAATATTTTGATGCAATAAAGATAGCTGACATTTCACATTGACTGACTTAAAATTGGATGGAGTTAAAATATCTGCTGACAGTTGAAAATTCTTAACCAATGGCTGTTTATGTTGATGTAATAAGCTGGAATTATGTTTTTTGATTTCTTTCTCAAACTGAAGGTTTGTCTCATTTCTAACCTCTCTTAAAATTTGTTTTCTTTCTGTCCTCCCTACCCTAAAAAAGGGTCTTTTCTGAATCCTATAACCACTGGTATTTTACCACTCATGACAGTGCCTCCCCCCTTTAACTTTCCTGCTATTTCCCCAGCCAATTTACCCTTCCCCTTCCTGTTGAGGTGAAGGCCATGCCTAGTATAATCCCACCTACTGACAGAATCAACATGAACCACACCAATGTGTGACCCCGCACCCGACATGAGCAGCCGTTCCAGCTCCAAATTAACTCTCTTGACAGAAGAGTTCAAATGAGGTCGGTCATGGTGCCCAAGAACAGATACAAACTCAACACTGGTATGCCTCGATGCTGATGCAATCTTCGCCAGGTCACACTCTATGCTGTACCCAGGATCTCTGTCAATACTGTTACCTGCCCCACCCACTATAACCACGGTGTCTTCCTTTGTGAAATCTTTGCAAAGTGATCCTAAATCCTCTGTCACCTGCTCCAGACCAGCACTAGGTTTAAAAAAATTGGTGACCTGGTATTCTGATCCTAGTTCATCCTGCAAGAGTTGGCCAACACCTCTTCCATGGGAACTACCTAACAACAACACTTTCTTTCTCTTTACTGATTTCCCTACATTCTTACTTTTCAATTTGCTGCTGAAAGTTTGTTGTGCCCTGTCTACACCTGTAACTGCTTGAGGCTCACCAGCTTCTAACTGAAGCAACAGGTCAAATCTATTTTCCACATTCACCATAAAGCTGTCAGACAAAGTTCTAGGCCTGTTCCTCCTGTTGCCTGTTGCCACTTCCCACCTCTCTTTACCCTTCTCCCTCCTTAACCTGTCAAGATCTCCCCTGGCCTTGTCTAACTCAGCCTGAAGGGCAGCAATTTTCCCCTCCTGTTCCAGTATCTTCCTATCTCTACTACAAATCCTACAAAACCACTGATGAGTCTCATTTACTTCCCCTATTCCCACGCCACTACAGTCACCCACATGGAAAAAACTACAGCACCCATCACACCAAAGCCCCGACCTAACAATTCTACGGCAAGTCAAGCACTTTTCACTCATGATAAACGTAATAATTTATTAAGAATAAGTCAGTTAAATTACAGATAAACACGAAAATATGGTTACACAAATTTGGCCTATACGCAACTGTGTGTAAACAAAAACAAAAGTGCAAAGTTTCTGAAACAACAAGTTAAACTTTACGCTACTTTCCGGAAATGCTAGTTAAATAATGAAGAGGTACGCTAAGTTAAATTGCTGGAGAGAGCAAGGAACAACTAAACGAAATTCTATAGATTTGCTGCAGCAGAACGTAAACAGAAAATACGACTGTACGGTCTTTTTGCGTTTTCTGCTATATTACGTAATGAGAAATGAAACCTTTAATGGTACACTTAAACGGCACACTAATACACTTATTTACCACGTAATCAGTACTAATCTATGTGTTTTATAATCTAATATAACTTATCTTTACGAGAACACCAAACCTCGCGCTAGTCGCTTGGCTGCAGGGCTGCCAACCAATAATGAATGTTACTACTTTGACATATCCTATATTACATGTACATTTACTGTACACAATGTAATCTTACAGGATCAAATAAAATTCAATTCAATTCATGTGACATATTAATCCTTTGTTGCATTTCTTTGATTTATTCATTTCTTTCATAATTTAGTTTTATTGGCTTCTAATCTCACACTGTAATTTTTGCAAAATGGGTCCTTTCACGACGTGTAATAGTTGTATGTTGTGGCAGGAAATGGATGATCAAGAGTTGACTATTAAATCTGGTAAATGGTTTATATACTGTTGCTGCACTTGCTGCCACTTATGTACCACACACCATGTCAAAAATGATGCATTTTAGAGAGGTATTTAATGTGGTGTGTCATTTAAACTGCATATTTTCATTGTACACAAGTGTAAATACGAACCCACCAAAGGTGACATGTTAGCTTCAGAAGTAACAAGTAATGCTATGCCTTCGCTTGTAATCTAGGTTGTCACAAATATTTAGCTGTTTTTTCTGTGTGTGTGGTTAGCCAGGAACTTAAGAGTACAGTTTAAATTGCACCATCTGAATATTTGGAACATGCAAGCTTATAAATTTCACTAATGTGCTCCCGCACAGCCACTCCCCCACACCCAAACAGAGCAGTGAAATTAATAATCATGCATGTCACAAATATTTGGCATTTTTTCTGAATATTTTCCATTTTTTTAGGGTATCATTAGGCTGGGACCAAAGATCACACCTTAAATTGCTGTGAGTCAAATAACATTAAATGAAATGTGCCATAAAACAGGGTAACAATGGGACACTTTTACAGGTTCTTTTGTCTCTTGTTAGTATTTACCTAGCCAGTTCACAGACATTGTCTGCGTAAAAATTGATCTTCCTCATGGATATGATTCTAATTTATGAGAAATGGAAATATACTAAATGCCCTTAATCGGTGTTCCATTCTTACCCATTCTACATCTACATCTATACTTTGCAAACAATTGTGAATGGCATGGGACAGCACTTTTTCCAATTTGAAACACTAGGAGAAATCAATTTTTCCCATTCTTACACATCAGTCATTTATTTATGAACATTGAGGCAAAAAAAAATGTTGTAATAATTTATTACAGCTATTTCTCTGAGGTTAATGCAGTAACTAAGGTCCTTCCCGCCACTTCAAAACAGGAAAACGTAATTAGTGAACCAATCCTGAAGGGCGTGATCATCAAATTAACCTGATTTGGTTTGGCTGTAACGTGCTTTGGAGAGTCCATTTGGTCCAAGTCTTCCAAATTTTCTCTGCCTCATAGTTTACATAATGTGGAGAAATATCCCTTGCTGCATTTCCACACACCATTACCAGTATTGATGTGCACCCCACAGACTGCAGCTCCTTCTCATTTCTAGAAACAGCATAGTGATCAACAGGATTTGAATGTTTCTTTGATTCTCCAGGTGCAATGTGTTGTTTGGAATTCCAAATGTTGATGCTGCTTGTTGAGTCAACCAAGTTTTGTTTTTGATAGCTTGTAAAGCATCATTTGAGCTTTATTCTGTGTAATTATTGTTAGGTTGTATTCCAAAAGCAGTATGTTATGTATTTCTGGTGATCATCGGTCAGTTAAGATACTGAAAAAAAAAAAAAAAAAAAAAAAAAAAAAATGAAAACTTCAAACAACATTTGGGGTTGACTTACCAACAGACCCAAAGTTACCCCACTCTTGGCTGACTTTTTACAATTGTGAGGTTGTGAAGTAGTTTATGCAAATCTGGTAACAAATACTTGCTCAGAAAGTAGAGTATATTACTTTTCTGTACCTGATTTCCTGCATATAATCCATCTCTAAGTGGACAATCTGCCAACAGAAGTAGAAAAACTGGAGAATTGATGGAAACAGTCTTCTGGCAGAAGAAATGAAAGGACCATATACTAATGCAGCAAAGGTCTCCAGTATGCCAATAAATGAAACTTCCTGGCAGATTAAAACTGTGTGCCCAACTGAGACTCGAACTCGGGACCTTTGCCTTTCGCGGGAAGTGCTCTACCATCTGAGCTACTGAAGCACGACTCACGCCCGGTACTCACAGCTTTACTTCTGCCAGTACCTCGTCTCCTACCTTCCAAACTTTACAGAAGCTCTCCTGCGAACCTTGCAGAACTAGCACTCCTGAAAGAAAGGATATTGCGGAGACATAGCTTAGCCACAGCCTGAGGGATGTTTCCAGAATGAGATTTTCACTCTGCAGTGGAGTGTGCGCTGATATGAAACTTCCTGGCAGATTAAAACTGTGTGCCCGACAGAGACTCGAACTCGGGACCTTTGCCTTTCGCGGGCAAGTGCTCTACCATCTGAGCTACCGAAGCACGACTCACGCCCGGTACTCATAGCTTTTACTTCTGCCAGTACCTCGTCTCCTACCTTCCAAACTTTACAGAAGCTCTTCTGCGAACCTTGCAGAACTAGCACTCCTGAAAGAAATGCGAAGGTCCCGAGTTCGAGTCTCAGTCGGGCACACAGTTTTAATCTGCCAAGAAGTTTCATATCAGCGCACATTCCGCTGCAGAGTGAAAATCTCATTCTGGAAACATCCCCCAGGCTGTGGCTAAGCCATGTCTCCGCAATATCCTTTCTTTCAGGAGTGCTAGTTCTGCAAGGTTCGCAGGAGAGCTTCTGTAAAGTTTGGAAGGTAGGAGACGAGGTACTGGTAGAAGTAAAGCTGTGAGTACCAGGCGTGAGTCGTGCTTCAGTAGCTCAGATGGTAGAGCACTTGCCTGCGAAAGGCAAAGGTCCCGAGTTCGAGTCTCGGTTGGGCACATAGTTTTAATCTGCCAGGAAGTTTCATATCAGCGCATACTCCGCTGCAGAGTGAAAATCTCATTCTATGCCAATAAATGATAGTAACCCAAGATCAACTGTCAGTTCTTGTGCTTTAACATCAACATCTTCGTGCAGCAATGGACTTCCTGCACAAAGAAGCACCCTTCTCAGTTCTTCTAAATTAGCCCCCTTGATATATTTTGGCCTTATAAGCACATTTTCTGTGGTGTCTTGGACTTCCCATCCACTGATATTGTGGTCACTCAGTGTCATTCCTGGCTTAACCTTGCAACCTTTAACATGGCAAGCCACTTCCATATTTGCAAGAATTATGTCTATATTTGACATTGCTACAACCCTCCCTTCTGAGGTTGGTGGATTGTGGGTTGTATGCAATACCTCTATACATTGTGTTCCCTGATGGCTTTTTCTAGTTGCCTTCCACAACCATCATTCAGGCAGCTATGCACAATACTGGCTTCACTTTTGCATCAATGGTGTATCCAAGAGAATTAATTCATCCTAGGTGGCTATTATCATTTAGCATTAGCAAATACTTGGCAATCTTATCATTAAGTTGAAAATACATGTAAACAAAAATGCAGCTCTCTTTTCTGGTTAACATTTGCTCACAGATTGCCTGTTTTGATCAATACTGTGATTTTTTTTACTCTACTGGTCTTATTAAACACTATTATTAACACCATAAGATATTGATCCTGGGTGACTATCTTGCCAGTTATTGGCATATTAAAGACCTTTTTGCTGCCTTAGTATATAGTCATTTGAGGCACAATACATCTAACTCCAACTCCTCTGTGACTTTATTAGCACTTCTCATACATTAAGCTGTCCTATTTGTGTCTGCATTAGGGATGATGGTATATACTGGACAATCTGTGCAACTTCACTCGGGCTTGTACACAACCTTGCATCATGAGCCGTCTGCAAAAGGGGTTCGGTTGTGCACAGTTGCATTCGCACCCTATATTGAGTAAATAGCCAACCTAAGTACAGCAGTGAATGAGTTGAAGTATTTCTCTAAATCACAATCGTTCACAAACGATTTACACCGACTACAGTTATGAATGAAAACTGTTTTTATTTTACTAAATCACATCCACAAAACAAATTGATGGCCACATGATACTGTGTCGGTGGCTCTTAGCTGCACTGACCTTACTGCACCGACAGACCATGATAAAAAGACCTCGACCTTTGTCCCTAATCCTCTCTCCTGTGTCCAGTCACATGACACTACATTAGTCAAATATATCATTTCTAAACATGGCCATCATGCATTTACAATGTTACAATATTAAAATATGTAAAACTAAATACCTTCTATTATTTTGTAGACAATCATCAGATTATTTACATATTTAAGGGCACTCCACTTTTTGGCAGTTTCACCCCTCTTCTTTTGTTTAATCATGTCTTTGCTTAAAAGGTGTGGCATACAAAATACTCATTTTGCTCTACATAGATCGAAAACTGAACAGTACCTCCACAATAAAAGACAATAACTTATTATTCAGAGGTTCTCAAATATCATTACAACTTAATTTTTATATAAAGCATGTTCTTTAATGTCCAAAATATTATCACTGCTACTATGCTTTAAATTTGAGTTTTGAACTATTTTGAAGAGCTCTTATGTTTATGGAGTACTCCTATTTCAGTGATCAGGTACCCAGAAAATCCAATGATTAGCAAGGCAAGCACACCTTACATTATTAACATTTGTACCAAGTTATGCACTGAGACATAGGCAATTATGTAACTAAGTAATTCAATGTGAAACTGTTATATGCTGCCTCCTCTTTTTATCAAGAAGGTGACTCCATAAATATATTGACTTGTGCTTGCTACACCCCAACTGTTCTTCCACAGCAAACATTACCATATCTAGCAAATTATTTATACTATTACAGTATCCCTTGTAACCTCACATCTGTTCATTCTTATCTGTAATTTCATGCATTATAACAAAGCACTTGTAGTACCATTTATCTAAACATTCTTCTGGCAGAAACCTTTATCAATAAATACTCCAGCTTTTTTTATTTATTTATTTATTTTACATCTATTGGCAGATTGGCCACTTTGATGTGGATTATATCTAGGAAATCAGGTACAGGAAAAGTAATGTACTCTAATTTTGGGTGTGTATGCCTTACCCGATGGTAGCACAGAGGCTTTTCTCTGAACTACAAGGGGCATGCACAAGCAATGACTGCAGCCCTCTCCAGTCCAATTACAAAGAAAGAGTTGCTAAATAAAATTTAGTTTTAATTTCAAATTGCACATTTGCATTGGATGAAAAATTATGAGTCTAATGATATTAGTAATGAGTTGCTCAATTATTAATTCCAGAGTTGATAAAATTAACTGAGTAATAAATGGTATTAAACCAGCTTTTCCCAACAATGTTCAAACCATTAAAGGCAAGCCTATCATCTCATGGAGGTGGAGATATTTTCCTGACCATGGATTAATTATTCCTAATAATTGGCAAGATAGCAAAATTCTGCAGGGACTTCTGAGCCATTACATTGAATTTCAAACCACAACTACCACAAGGTGCAAGGATACGAAACCTTCCCATCTTTGCAGAATTGGCACCACTTCAGTCCTGCCAACTCCAGAGCTATTACGCCAGGCTACTGACAGTTGGAACAAACTGTAACCTCGAGCCTTACGCTGGCTATGTAGTCCACTTTCTGCTGACACATTCCTACTGTGGTATGGCATCCAAACTGACAAAAGTGACGACAGATGCTCTCACCACTACAGTTGGTTGCAGTTTGCGGTCAAAGCCACCTGTGTTAGTTCTGCAATTACTCAGTAGATTGTTCATAATAATTTTGGTCATGATTTCCTACAGATGAGTTGGCGTAAGTGATTTGTGATAGTTGCAGTGGGCTGGATGCAGCAGCTCCGTGGCTCTGTCTGTACCAACAACATATCATGATTTTGTAAACATCTCTATGGCAATATGGCAATGCCTCAGCGTTGTCAAAGCTTTGCAGGGAGCTACTGTTTTTGTCTGTACCCATGAGCACTGTAGCTGGAAGCAGCAGTATGGACGGTCAAGGATCTTCCTACACCATCTCAACTACAGTGGTGCTTCCTCTAGCATCTCCATCGATAGGTATGATGAAGCTATTCATGCTTTCATGATAAATTAGTTCATGCTGACCCTGCCTGAGCTTCATTCAGACACAGATCTCTTGGCTATTAACTGTTCCAGTAAGATTGTCAGCTTGCACTCACTCTCTAAAATGGGGCTCGACAAGTTATTCATACTTTATTTCATGTAGTCAGTGATTTGTATTATTTTATCTTGACCTGCAACAACATGTTTTCATGCAAGGTTGATGCCTAAATGGGAGCATATTACCCACAAATAGAATGTTTTATGCTCAATACATCTGCATTTTTACTTGTCTGTCTTCTGGTCTTGCAATGTCACCCATGGGTAGCGGTAAATACTGCTGCTTGCAATCCAGCAAAGGGTGAGTGCACAACCTGTTAAATGGCTCATCTTCACAGGGGTTTTGTTGCACACTGATGCTTTATGCCCTTACATAAATTACTATTAAGCTGGCCTATGAGGTCAGTCAGTGAAGTACAGATATATAAGAGTAAATTGAACAATGAAATCTAGAATTTTTTTATTTATTTATTTATTTATTTATTTATTCATCCGTGGAACAATAAATATTGTATGGATGTCGTCAGATTACAAAACATGAGCACACATTTACGTTTACAATTAAACAGGTTTCTCATATTTTGTGTAGTTTTTATAACTAGTCATACACATATTTATGATTTACATAATATTTTGGTGATAATGTCATATGTTGCTAATAATCTACATCTATGTTAAATATTCTTTTACAGTATAAAAACTTTTACTTACTAAAAAGGTTTTAAGCTTTTGTCTGAAAGTGAGGGGCTCATTTATTTCTTTAATTTCTTGTGGTACTTTGTTGTATAGTTTTATCCCATTGTAAAATATACTTTTTTGTGTCTTTGCCTTGTTCTTTCTATCTAGATGGATGTGGTGACAAGCTCTTGTTTCATGGTCATGTATTAGGCTGTTTGTGTTGTACATGTTAAGATTTTTCTTAATGAACATTATGTTCTGAAAGATATACTCACAAGAAACAGTTAGAATTCCTAGCTTTCTAAATAATTCTAGACAGTGGGCCCTGTTGTTGCTATTTGTTATTATCCTTATGGCTCTTTTTTGTACTTTGAACACAGTTTGTATGTTACTGGCACTTGTTCCCCAAAACATGATCCCATAGCTGAGGACTGAGTGTAGATATCCGTAATATGTTATTTTAAGACAGGTATTATTGCATACCGGTGCAAGGATTCTAAGAGCATAGCATGCTGTGGATAATTTCTTTGCCAAAATGTTGACATGGTTTGTCCATTTCAGTTGGCTGTCTACATTCATCCCTAAGAATTTGGTACTTGTTACACATTCTAATTCATTATTATTAACTTTTATTCTAGTGGCATTGTGTTTTTTGTTCAATTGGAAGTTAATATAGTTAGTTTTCTTTACATTTAGGGTTACTTTATTTTTTAATGACCAGTTGTGGACATCATTGAGAGCCTCGTTTGCTCTTTCTGACAGTTGTGTTGGATTTTCACCTGTTATTACTATGTTGCTATCATCAGCAAAAAGTATTTTTTCGCCATGTCTGATACTTTGTGGGAAGTCGTTAATGTATATAAGAAACAATATTGGGCCTAATACACTTCCCTGTGGGACGCCTATATTCACATTTTCTGGGTCAGACAGGTGTTTTATAAGGGAATTGTTTGAAACTTGTGATATCTCAACTCGTTGAACTCTGTTTTCCAAGTATGATTTGAACCACTTCTTTGTCACACCTCTTATTCCTATTTGCCCTAATTTATGAAGTAAGATTTTGTGGTCAACTGTATCAAAGGCCTTGGACAAGTCTAAAAAGATACCACTTACATTTTCACCTTTGTCCAGTGGTTCTAAAATTGCTTTAGTGAACTGTGCTATAGCATATTGTGTGCCTGTTCCGGGCCTAAAACCAAATTGGTCATTGGAAAGAAGATTATATTTATTCAGGTAATTTAGCAGTCTCTTTTTGACTAGTATTTCTATTATTTTAGAAATGATAGACAGTATAGAGATCGGCCTGTAGTTCTCTACATTTTCCACATCTCCGTTTTTAAGGATAGGTATAACTTTTGCTTGTTTTAGGTACTCCGGAAAGTATCCAGACTCGAAAGATTCATTAATTATGTCTGTTAATGGGCCCTTTATGGAGTCTATACAATCTTTAATTACGCAGACTGGAATTTCATCAAGTCCTACTGAAGTTTTATTTTTTAGTTGGTGTACTACTAGTGCCACTTCCCTTTCTGTAGTTGGCAAGAGCACCATTGAGTTTGTTGGCTGGTTCTGAGTAGGTAAATCATACGTATCTGGAAATTTCTGCTGTAATTTTTTTGCAATACTACTGAAATATGAGTTTACAAAATCAGCTAATTTTTTAGGGTTACCTACTGGTACATCTTTGTTTTTAATATGTGGATTGAGGTCCTTTTTAGCAGAGTTAGATGTTTCCTGTTTGACGATGTTCCAGGCTGCTTTGCTCTTGTTTTCAGCTTCAAGTAATATTTTGTTGTTTGAAAGTTTTTTTGCGGCTAGCAACACCTTTCTGTAAATTTTTCTGTACTTTTTGTAGGATTGCAGAACTTCTGGGTTAGACTGATTATTTTTTATGGAGTTGAGATATCTAAGAGTTTCTGAGGATTTTTTGATACCTGTAGTCACCCACTGATTTCTCTTTGTAGTTTTAATTTGATAAAGAGTTTTGGGAAACATCTCTTCAAATCTGAGTTTAAAAATTGACATGAACTTGATAAATTTCTGATTTGCGTTGGTTTCCACATAGACTTCCCTGCAATCTTCATATTCTAGCTGGGATTTAAACTGATGCAGGGCTGATTTGGAAAACATTCTTTTGTATGTACAAAGTTTAGGAGGAGTTTCTACATGAATGTTAGTTTTTAAGATCTGGCAGAGGTGGTCTGCTAGGCCCAGGTTTTGGACAACAATATGACATTTTTTACTATCAATATCTGTAGCTACATGATCTATAGATGAGGAGGATTCTTTCGTTATTCTAGTTGGACAATTAACAAGGGAGGATATTCCGTAACAGCTTAGAATATTCACATATATGTTGCTAGCCTTATCAGGCTTCATCATATTAATGTTTAAGTCACCACAGATAATTACATTTGCTTTTGGTCCAGAAACCCTGTCTAAGCTTTGATTCAGTTTTGAGAAAAATATATCAATGTCTCCACTAGGAGAGCGGTACACACAAAATATGACTAATTTTTTTGCTATACCAGGTCCTATTATTTCAACAGCGGAAAGTTCGAAATGTTTGTCCTCACCTAGATCTAAAAGATCATATCTTACTTTAAATGACATACCTTTTTTTACATAGATACATGAACCTCCACCATTCATTGAGATTCTGCTATAGTAACATGCAAGGTCAAATGAGGCTAATGCAATGTGTTCAATTTGCTTCCCTTTGCACCAGTGTTCAGTGATACACAAAATTTGGCTATCAAATTTTTCCAATTCTACTTCTAGCTGTTGTGCTTTGTTCTTTATGGCTTGAATGTTTTGGTGAAACACTGTTAGGTATTTGTTTTCACTTATCTTGGTGGCACCTTTCCCTTTAGACCTGATGCTAAAAAATCCTTCAGATGAGCTGGTGGCATGGTTATTCTTCTGTTGATGACAGTGGAGGTGAGTCTGTTGCCGGTTTGACTTGGAAGTTGGTGTATCTGAGGGTATCTGCCTTATGTTAGTCTTGTAACTGAGGCCGGGTACCAAAAATCCTGCAGAGTTGAAAGTTTCCTGGTTCTTGTGCTTCTTCTGTTTGCTTCTGTTACTGATGATGATGGTGAAGCTGGTGAAAAGTCTTTCACTGTTGAAGACTGCGGAGCGGCCAATACTGATGAAAGGTCGTTGGCTGTTGGCACATCAGGCGTTTTTTTTCTTGTTAATGATGCAGTTGCGTAGTATGTAGCTGCTTCTGCTGAAGCTGCTTTGGAAACTTCTGTCCTAGTTGACTCATTTATCTCAGCTGTTTGTGACGAAAGTGGAGATTCTAGTGCTGGACCTGTTGTCAGTGATTCAGTTTCATTTTCTTGTTGGAAATTTTCAGTTGCTGTGTTTGGTGGTGGAAGTGGTATGGTCGTGCTATTCTTGTCCTTAACTGCCTTCACTGCATTAAGGATTTCTCGACTAATGAATGATTTTCCGAGTTTATTTCTGTGAAGCCCATGCCTTGTAAAATGACTTCTCTCTGTGGATGGTACGTCCACATATGTGGCATTTGGGAGGCTTCGGCAGATTTTCTCAAATTTCCTATTAGTAACTGTGATTTCTTTGTTGACACAGGATTCTTCTATAAGATCATGTCTTTGTGGGATACTGGCAATGAAGAAGTTAACATCTGTAATTTTCTGTAATGTACTTCTTAGAGCTCTTGTGGCGAGTTTGCCCTCGTTCCTATAAACATCATTAGCACCTCCTATTATTAGACAGTTGCTTCCAAGCTTCAAAGAATGTTCACAGTCTTTTAAAACTTCGCGCAAGGGGGCCCCAGGTTTCGTTATTCCACTAACCTTGAATATAGTTTGCATGTTACACAAAATGTCGGCTAAGCCCTTTCCATGACTGTCTGAAAGTATGAAAATATCTTCTTTTTTCTTCTTACCTGTATTGGTAGATATCTTGTTTGCACGATAAGTATGTTCCATGTATTTTATGGTATTTCCTTTCTTGTTATTACAGGACTTCGTAGGCCTACTGAAGTGATTTGTGGTCGCTGCATTTGATGAAAATACTTCCTTTCTTTGGCTCTTTTCACATATTTCATATTCATCACACGTTAAAAATTCAAACTTATTTGCTTGTGGGAGACGAAAGTTGTTTCCGTTACGATTAACACGACAAAACTTTTTAGGCCTAATAAAGTTACCGTTTTGTTCGTTTACAACCGTTTCACTACCCTTTGAATGGTCTATCACTTCTTCCAGCTTCTGTACACTATCTATCACTGATTCAAGCTTCTCTACATATAGTTTAGCTAACATAAGATCATATTTTAATGAAGAAGTCGTGCATTCTTCTTCGCATTCCGTTTGTAAACACACGATATGGCGATAGTTACAGTGCACATTTCCACAGTCACAGGTCATGTTTTTTTCCTCTAAGACATTTAAACATTGACGATGGATCCATTTCTGTGACCACGAACATAATTTAACACCATATTTCACCTTCTTACTGCATTTTACACACACAGGATTTAAAAACTCGTAATTATCCGCGGATCGGTTTATTAGTACGTCTACACGCGCCGCCATCTTTCCTGAATATTTAGCACACATTAGTTTTGTATCATTGCATTATTCATAGAAACTTGCTCAGCTATGTATGACGGTCCTACACACAATGGTACAATTGAATCTATAATAGTTTTAACACAGCAATTGTAGACAATAAACAGTTCACTACATTACAGTTACCATAATTCTACTATGTTCACAGCTCACAAACTTATAAATGCAGGACTAGCTTCTGAACAGTCCTATAGGCCTGATCCTGCCTGCACACCAAAGACCATGATCTCTGCTTTGCATCTCTGTCCTGCATTTTGTCATGTGACACACTGCTCTAGTGAAATTAATGTCCAAATACCTGACCATCATTCATCTAGAAACACATTTTGCTATATACAAATACTTAAACCAAATACATTACACAGTTCTGTACACACTTAGTCTATCACATACTATTATATTTTCTCATTACAATTATTTTTATTTTAATACATTGCCTGAACAGGAGCAGCAATCACTTGTCAAAACAAATACTTTAGTCTTTCTTGCCCATTTTGCATTATGTTATTCATACTTAATACTTAAACCAAATACATTACACAGTTCTGTAAACACTTATTCTATCACACACTATTATATTTTCTCATTACAATTATTTTTAATTTAATATATTGCACGAACTGGAACAGCAATTGCTACTTTATTCTTTCTTGCCCATTTTGCATTATGTTATTCAAATTCTTCTACAATTATTAATACATAAATTTGTTATTAAATGAACATAGAAAATGAAATATTGGTACAAATTATCCATTCAGACACTTGTAGCTTTATATATTTGTGGATGACTCCGTTTTAGGTGCACAGTTTCACCTGTTATATTACAGTATGTAACATTCCCTTGTTGCCTCATATCATTAAGATTTATTTAGCTATCAGAATAGATGAGATAGAGTCCTGTGCCATGAAGGTTGAGGCAACAGAAGACTGGCAGATGAGACTGCTTATTCCAGCTAATAGGGAATCAGTGGTACACAGTTCAGTTAATCACACCACGCATTCATAGTTGTCAGTCCACATCCATTTAATTTAGGTTATCACTTCTGAATCTACAAGATGTCTTTATGCTGTAGTAGGCATCAGATCTTCCACACTAGTGAGTTGCATGCTTTCATAAATCTGTCATGGGTCTGTTCTGGTCTGTCTTGTATTGCTTACTTCCTACTTCTGTGTAATACATGTTTTTCCTGCATAAACTGGGTCTGAGCCTCATACTGTTTTTGTTGCGGATTCATATCCTGTACTGGCACATCTTTTACTTCTGTTGGAAGCACATTATCTTCCTCATGTTGTGTGCTATCCTAGTCTACATGCAGCTGCCCACTTTCTGTCACCAAATTCTATTTGCGTATATCATATGTCACTACTAGCTCCATCCATGATTTTGCTTCTCTGTTACACCACATAGTTCTGAATTTTTGCTAAAAAGATCATTCCTGGTTTTTCATCATAGAATGAAGCTTTGTTACAGTCTGTGCTTCAGTTTACTCTTACACAACAGAGCATATTCCTGAACTATGTTCAATTTCTATACTAAAGTCAAAATTGACCTCCATTCACTATATTTATACAATCCAGCGTTTGGCTATGCCTCACAAAGATAGATGCACTAAAAAAATCCATGGCTCAGTGAGAAAATCTCCATGATATCCATTCAACTGGGTGATGCTGGAAAGACCTGGTGATGGAGAGATAAATATCCATCCATTGATGATGAAAATCATAAGCAACTCAGAATCACACATGAACAATTGTACAACACAGATCCAGTTAAGCATCCACTGGAGCAGTAGTGGTTTTCCTAGTAAAAGTAACATTTAAGTAAATAAATTAAAAAATAAACTGGCAGACTGGAAGGATCTGCAAAGAATAATGCCACAGATTGCTCTGTTTTTAATACCCACCTTTAACAGGCCTCTACAATGGGACAAGTGCATGAAAGTGTGGGCGATTTAAAATTGGTCAGGAAAATATTTATGAGACTGCTAATGAACAGGAGAGCTGCCCCTCACCGAAAATGCTGAAAAACATGATTTTGATACATCATTCGGTTGTTGTCACATACCTGCACATGTGCATCTTCCACATGCTCTATTCAGAGTGCTTTGTTGTGTCCTTATATTTGAGTGAGTGCAAACAGATGTATTTAGTGATCAGCTGAATGCAACACAAAATGGTGCTCATGATACAACTGAATTTGTCTCCTGTTGATCATTATGTGATGTACAGTTCATGGAGAACTTGTCCATAACTGTTTATGAAATAGTCTAAGATTAGATGTGTTTTGGTAAAACCTTCAACAAAGGCTGCAATGCAAAATTTAGTGGCAAAAAGGTGCAAAATGGGCTCTGTAGTGAATAAAAACTGTAACTATATGAAAAGAGTTAGAATACCAGAAAATACTGCTTGAGTAAGGAAAGCCTGAAGAAAAAAGTCCAATGAAATCTCAATGCTGTTTACCTGTGAAAGTGGGAATTAAGAGATCGTTGTGTCAAAACATTATCAAAAAGAAACTGGATCTACACAGTGCAGTCACATTATTGTGACCACTGCTTAAGTCTGATGTCAAAGTGGAATGACCACTGACAGACAGCAGGTGGCAGCACTAGCAGTGGAGGGTATGCAATGCATGTTGGGGAGACATGGAAAACAGTGCAGTCATTGTTGTAATGTGGAAAAGGAGAAATTTATCTGATGTCCAAAAGGGTATAATCGCTGACTTTTGGGCCAAGGGTGGAAGCATTTCTGAAATGGTTAAGTTTGTAAACAGTTCACATACCACAATGGTTAAAGTGTACTGTGCATGGCAAAATGGCATTATCCATAACTGGCACTAGGGCAACTGTGGTGCACCAAAGGCCACAGATGACAGGGTTAAAGGATGGCTGTAGAGAAGTGTACAGGCAAATAGATAAGCAACTGCTACCGGCTAACCTCTCAGCTGAAGCAGGGGGGTACCAATAGTGTCTCCTTGATGACCATTCAGCAAACATTGCTGGGTATGGGCCATTGCAACAGGTGCCTAGTTCAGGCACTCATGATCACTACTGTGGTGGCAAAGGCTGGAATCTGCACGCTAATACCACAACTGGACATCCACTGAGAGGAAACAGATGGCCTTTCAGATGAAAAATGGCAGTTGATGTTTACAGCATGAAACGCCTGAAGTCAAACATCCTGCAGCAATCATCAGAAGGGCCCAGGCCAGAGGAGGGAGCATGAAGGTCTGGGTAATGTACTGAGGCAATCCCTGGGTGATCCTGTCATTCTGGATGGCACAATAGATCAAGACAAGTATGTGTCTATTCTTGGGCACCACATCCACCCCTACATGTGGTTTGGTTTTCATCAGCGTGATGGCATCTATCATCAGGGCAATGCAACATGTCACACAGGTCGCAGTGTATGTGCATGGTTTGAAGAGCACCAGGATGAGTTTACTGTACTCCCCTGGCCGGCAAACTCTCCGGATTTGAACCCCATTGAGAAACTGTGGGGCCACCTCGATCAGGTTGTTTGTGTCATTCATCCTCAACTGAGAAACCTTGTGCACCTGGCCACATTTGAGTCAGCATGGCTCCACATCACTTATCAACTCTCTCTTTGCATGTCTCGCAGCAGCCCGGAAAAGGTGTTTTTCAACCTTTGGACAGGTAGTCACATTAATATGACTGGACAGTGTACATTGTTACAAATTTATTGTTGTTCATGAGTGAATGGTTCCATGCAAACTTTCACATGTACCATTCTTTCTTCAGATGAGGTCTGTTGAGCCTGTCAGGGTATGTGGACTCAATGAACATGTGCCATCATACATCAGAAAAACCTCATCATTACTCTGAAGAGCCTTTGCATAAGATAGGTGTTTGGTATGCAGTATCTGGTGTCTGCATCCTTTTCACCAAATTGTTAATGCTAACCAATCTTCTTCTTTCTCTTGTGTCTTTGTCATGCATCAGTGCAGGGTTGGTATTGTTATGAATGAATCTGGCATGGTTAGTTTAAGGAGTGGCCAGATGCCCTTCCTGTCACCACCTCATTATCACCACACCCTCCAAACCCCTGGAAAGTAATTTATGTATCCCAACTGCCTGCAGTGTTATTCATATGAAAATGAGCGAAAGATTTCTAAACGTTTGTGAGTCATGTAACTGAGGCAGGACTTGGGTACCAACTCAGTATTAATGTAGTGGAATGTGGGGAACTGCCTAAAAACCACATACAGGCTGGCTGACACACCGACCTTCCTCGTTAATCTCCCAAGCAAATTCAGTCTGGGGCTGGCACACTTCCCCAACCTGGAAGTTGTACTTTAACTCACATAGCTATCCAGGCAGGTTATTAATGCAAACCAGTATATCCAGAAAATGTTTAATCTGTATATGGATCAAGTCACAGAAGATTAACGACTGTATAAATAGTCTCTGTACATCCATCTTTATACAGTTGGTTGCGTGACTTCGGCTGTTCAGTACAGAATGTTGCAAATACATGGTCTGTTATTATGATGGACATGGCCAGTGTCTGGGCCACCATTTGGAGGACTGTGATGATTGCATCATTGTGCAAACGCCATACTGCAGTGCAAGATAGGGCATAAACAAAATAAGTTGGTTTGAATCAACACCACATTCACTACTCTAAGAGTTTATGCCCATATCTCCACGGACAACGAGATACAGTAGGTGATACTCATAGTGATGTGGGCTCTGGTTTGAATGACCACAGCACAGTAGGGAGGGAGTAGTTTGACAGCTGAAGGCAATACAAAAACGCATATCTTGTGTAACTTGTAAGCTGCAGCCAGCACTTCTGAAATGATCATAGTTGATATATCAGGTCAGTGCAGCCAATAACTCCATAAATATACATATTCAAAGTCAATAGCTTCTCAATAGAGCAGCAAAATAGCTGCACAAACAAAGTATCAAAGAAAGCAAAACAAGTCTGACTATGCGCTGCCAGAAGCAAATCGCATAAAACAAAGAAAAGGAGAAAAAATGTAGCATACCAGTAATGAATGAGACAGCTTACTAAGATAGTGACAATGTATGATACACAACATGTGTCATGTGGAAATTATGTCAGCCACCTGACAGCCTGTTTATCAGTATTTCTTAATACGTAATTTTCTTCTTTTCTCTGCATATTTCCAAACAATCGATCCCTTGGAAAGTACTTGTAGCTATGTTTTTCCCCAGTCCTTCTTTATTGTCTTTACTGAATGAATGGAATACCTTGCAGTTCCTGAAAACCTCACACGCACCCTTTTAATGAGATTTTTCCGTTCTAGGTTGCCTCTTCTTACAAAAATTTAATGAACTGCATATAATCACATGTACCTGATTATGAAGGACTGTCACTGCAACTATTGTGTGCTAAGACTGTGCTGCCATGCTGAGTTGTACACATACAACAACGAGAATGCTCAAAGTGCAGAAATTGGCAAACAACAGTCAACTGAGTTGGCTACCCCTTCAAAACAATGGGATGGGCTCACCCAGCACCCAGGAGGGGAATGCACTTTTACATTATTTTGTGCAACCTCTACCACAGCACAGTGTGCATGTGAAAGACTAAGGACAATGTATAAATTCATGTGTACACATGCTGCCAAGTCTCTTACAATTCACACAAGTATTAAATCCACAAAAACTTTACAGATGGAATGCCTACCCACATTACTGTCCCCCACAGCTTTAGATATGATACAGGCTGAATTTAAGACATACAACAGGCAGTTATTTGTGAAATATTGCAAAAAAATGACTAATTTTTTAGCTATTGTGTCTAACAATGTGGTGTACATACATAATAAAATAATATTTACTAAGAAATTGTTTTATTTCCCCTATTCATCTTGTCATTCAAATGTGAGTTAATCAGTCATTCAACTTCATGAAGCATCATCGGAAAACAGCTTCAGCCACCAGACAGAATAATAAAAAAACTGCACAGTCAAATGTAATTACTATTAAACCCCTTCATTTCACTATTATAATTTATTACCATTTACAGTTTTTTGGCAGTTTGCTTATGTTCAGTTTTATCCCAGTATTCCAAAACACCCACTTTTCAAGAATAATATTACGCAGATTTCACAGATATCTCTTGTCTAACAATTCCCACAGGGCAATATTTGAACAATTACACTCTTGCTCCCCCCCCCCCCACCCCCACCCCCACCCCCACCCCACCCCCATCAGGAGCCCACTTCTACTCTTAAGTTATGTTTACATAAGTCTAATTTATGACCCACTATCATAACATGGCTGTCAGAAACTTTTACAAAGTGTCACACACATATCCTATTTTCAACAACTGTGTCTTAACTACCACAGGGTAATATTTAAACAAATAGACTCTTTCCACACACTGTTTATGGTGTGGAGGTTTGGCCTCCATTTAGCACACTCTTGATACATGAGGTATATAGTATCAAAACCAGCCAAATCACAAAATTTATGAAAATGAGTTCAAGTTATCAATTCAAAGTAGAATTATATCACTATGAGGTGAAATGAGAATATGCTTCAAAATCTGCCATATCCTTGTGTTGCAGAGCATTGAATTCTTGCTGATGAAACAGAATGAGCCAAGTCTTGCAGCTAATGAATTCATAACTGGCCATGTCAAGGAACGAGCAATGACATTCACAGCATTTTTGTCTTGTGTTGTCAGATTATGCAACAATGTCACTGCACCTGTAGGCAAAGTAATTCATTATATTGTATTTTCTTTAGAGTCAAAATATTTCATTTGCATGTTGGCAACACAAATCTTTCAAGTTGTACTATTTCATTTGTATGTTGGCAACACCATCCTTTTGCACTAATTTCCATAATTGTGGGCTTTTTACTGTAATTGGTATGAAAGCAATACACTTTCCTGTGTGCTTGTTTTTTGTCATTATTGTGAAGTATAATGTGTATGTTTTGTCAATAGTTCATGTGAATTGCCTGATATTGTAACATAAATGAGAAGAAGTTGAAGACTTAATAATACTATTCAGTATGTCTGAACAGTGCCTATCATAATAATGATTCTATTAACATGCTTGATTATTTGTGTTCAAAATCTAAGTGAACTACACTTTTAGTGAGATATATCCTATTTTGCATTCTCCTCAGTTTTCTAATGTTCTTCTTAATTGTTATTATACAATTTATGTTGAAATGCTTTTTTTGTGCTATGAAGAGAAGTAATTATTACAATGTCACTTTATTTTCATTTAATTGCTTTTCTCACCAGTGTATAGACTTTAAAAAGAGTACAACTTTATAAAAGAAGAGTAAAATTATATAAAACTGCAACAAAAATGCCCAAGCCAAATCTTAATTAACAAAAAATTGGGTTCATTATGAATCACACTACATAAAACAGTAGTAGTTAAATATTAAACCATTACAGATGTAATTATGAAGAAGAAACATTTGTGACCACCCGTGTTTTGTTCATACATGTTTTACATCCAGACCGAAAAATATACCTTCAGTGACTTTGCTGGTTTTGATGCTAGAAACCTTACATATCAACTGTGCTTTATACAAATTACACAGACATCCCATGTGTCCACATTCAAAAAATCTCCACAACCCAGTTGTCAGAACAAATAATAAATCTGAGTAGGATATCCAAATGCCTTCATCTTCACGCTGACACATCCCTCTTCCACACTGCCACTAGAGCTACACTACGCCTTAGTGTGCTGTAGTCACGACACCACTGCTCTTCTGAGGAGGTGACACCAGCACTGCCCATGTATGACAAACACAAGCTCACATATCACTCACACACCAGCAGAAGCAGTGATCCTCTGTGGGTGGGTGTTGGAGCATTGGAGATCATTTCAAGGAAATATTAGAAACCCATGTACAATAGAAATGGCCAATGTTAAAATGGGTTATTGCAACAGCTTCATGTAGATAACTATTAACTTATGGATCTGGATATAACGCATGATTTTGATAGTGATTTTTAACAAAACTGAGATGTTGACACCTAATACTGAACAGCAACTTTTGTGTATAAGAAGAAGACAACCAGGGGAATAGTAATTTTAGTATCCCCACCAGCATACATCAAGATGGATGTGAATGAGCTGATGTGGTTATCAAAGCAGAAAAATATAGAATGCTGTCACAGAGGGCACACATGACCCATGACATGGACAGAGCCACTGACCTAGTTGTTTATCTGTGGGCGGTGACAGGCCTGGTTCAGCTCAATGATCTCACACCAGCCATGCTCTGTTTCCCATGTGCTAGTGACAGTCATTCACATTAGTCAAGTATATGTTTATTTCCCTGCTCTATCTCTATGTGGTGTTCGATCTCTCTGCTCCCCAATAGTTTAACTCGCGCATTGATTTTCGTTCCCTACTCTGGGGTTCACCTCTCTCCTTGTTATCTAGTCACTGTCAGCTTGCATAGTTTACAACTATGCTGACAGTGATGTTTCACGGCATTGTCACACCTTGTATGGATACTAAAGTAATGCTACTGTAAACAATGATATGCCTGTTTAAGATAACCAAGTCCCAATTCTAGAGTAAAGATCTCGAACAAACTTATATGTCAGATCACAAGCCCAGGGGCGAATGAAGTTACTGATAGCCATTCTATAATGTGTCCTGATATTCATCGAGTAGAAACTTTTACATCTTCTGTGGCTAAAGAATATGATTTCAACCTATGATTTCTAACTGTGGAATGGACTCTTAAAAGTTTGACCCTATGGAGGAATGTTTAAAACATTTTAAATGTTACTAACGTGCAAGTGGTATATTAAAGCAAGTGAAACATTTTTTTGCCAAAATACCACAGATACTAAGAAAAATAGCCAACATAAACTATTCCCTATAAAAGATTTTGAGTATAAAACACATATATGTAGCATCACAGCCATTTGGAATTTGTCTACTGGCCAGAGGCATAATTAGGCTGGGCAGATGAAGTAGCTCCCTGGGGTGGCAGATTTTAAGGGGGGGGGGGGCTTATAAGCTGTTATAATTTCTTTTAAATATTTTTTTCACAGCTCTTAAACATGGAATGCGAACTTAACTTATAATGAAAAGGATACGAATACATGAAATAATCAGCTCAAATTTGTTGAATAGTCTGGTCAGGCAAGAGAAAATGACAGGTTTTGTTTTAATAATGGCATTACATCATGACAATGTGATCATTATTCACTTTATTCACTGTTGTACTTTATCATTTGGTAGGAAGGCAAATTTTTTGCTTACAACAAAGTTTTGTGATGGGGGATGCCACTAACACTTTCATAGAAATAGGCAGTCTTGACACTCAGAAATGCCCATTCACACTTCAACAGCTGGCATTTGCATTTAATTAGAAACTCTAAAGAGTGCAGTTGTTTAGTGTTTATTTTATGAGTTACATTTTAATATTAATTAAAATGGGTGACAGTCAGAGAAGACTAAATGGTTCTCAGTACCTGAAACTTGAGAAAGATAAGCAATAAAGGAAGAGGAAATTGTGAGGAAGAGTGCAAAAATCAATTTACTATTTAAAAAGCAAAAAAACAACCAGCTATATCCAGGTCAAGCTTGAGGCTAAAAACATCAAAGGGTAACAACGTGCGATTTAATAATGTGGCAAACAGTATCAAAATTTGTGCAGCAAGTGGTTTACCTAAGTTAGGCATTTCGAATATTAGAAACAATAATAATGGTGTGGTAACAGTCATTTCAATTGATCCAAATGACCAATAGAAAGCAAATGATGATACTGATTCATTTTCTGATGATCCTGTGAAATGGGTAATAAATTCATTCTTCTCCATTTGTATTCCTAAACAAGCTTCCATAGCTCAGAATATGAATTGTGATTTCAATAATTCATGCAGGCAATATACTGACTTTCCAAAGTAGACTTACTTAAATAAAGGTTAGTTTTTCAGAATCTTAAGGAATTCCAAGGAACAGTGAAGACTACTTTTCATATACTCTTAAAGAAAGGATGTAATTATTTTGTGTCTCATGTACATTGTTTAAGGGAACATCACAGTTTCCAAAACCTAACGAGAGATAATGAATGGGAAAACTGCCAGTCCTGATTAAAGGCCCATGAAAAGTCATCTGAACATAGGAAGTGTGTGTTAACTTTAGAAGCTAGAGCATGAATCACAGAGAGGACAAATAAGAAACTAAAATCTCAGCTAGAGACAGAACTAAAATATTGAAGGGACATGTTACATTGAGTTGTTGCTGTGGTCAAAGAGTTTTCCGTACGAGGTCTATCACTCAGGGTTGCAAGTAAGGGTTCAGGTCAACATGTTGCGGTAATTTTGAGATGGCACTACAGTCAATAGCAAAATTTGATCCTTTTGAAGCTAAATATATAGAACTTTATGGAAACAAAGGAAAAGGGAACACATATTTTTCTTTTCAAATGTATGAAGAGTTTATATCAGTTCTAGCAGGAGGGTGGTGAAGTATAGGGTCTTTATAATTAAACTTTCAGTACTTGGGAGGACCCTGTCACTTGAGAGGGCCCCTATGAAAAAAGAGTAATGGTAGGACAATTGAACTTTGTGGAAACATTTGTAAGGACATGTGGAAGAGTAATAATGAATAAACTACTGAAAGAAACCCATTTTAATTTTCACATCAGCGGGTAACATTTGTTAACTGCATACCATGTTCACATTCTAGGTTACAAATGTTGCCTAGTGTGACAGCCATCTGCATCCACAACAGTCTTGAACCACGGAAGATATTTATCTACTGTTGCCCAAAATACCACAGGTAGGATGTTGGATACCTCCCTCACTATGCTCATCTTCAATCTCCAATGTGTGTTAGTGTCCCATTGATGAACTCTGTCCTTCATGTAACTGCACAGCCAGAAATCACATGGGTTCAAATCTGGTGAGCTTCATGGTCACATAGTTTAGAACAATCAACCAGTGATTCAGTTTTCTCCAAATGTGTTACAGAGCAACTGATTGACCTTACAAGCAATGTTAGGTGGAGCTCCACCATGCATCAAACCAATTGAGTCCAAAGCACCTCTCACCCATACAGCAGAGATCACATATAATGAAGCAGATCACAGTAATGCATGCCATTCACACTGCATGTCCTTGATCCTCGGGGTCTGAGTTCCATTGTCTTACCTGTACCAGTGCCTCACAGCAGCTCATGACACTAACACTACTAACAACACAAATGACTGTAGTGCACAGTCTGAAGATCTTTCCTATAGAGCCAGGTACCCTTAGAATAAATAGTTTTCCATGTACACAGGCTCAAGTAGCAAAAGTTAAATTATAACCTCTGTATATATTGTACAAGAAGTGAAAGAAACTAAGTACTTTTCCACCATATTAGACTCCATCCTCAAGTGTTACACATGTGGATCAGCTATCTTTCGTTATAATGTTTTTATCATAAGATGGATTCCGCTAAAAGATTTATCTGTTATGTCCCAAAGTTAGGGAGCAAAATTGAAGAATTAACTGATTACATAAATATGATTTGGACCTTCATTTATGCAAGGGTCAGTCATATGACAATGCAAGCAAGCAATATGGCTGGTACTTACTCAGTTCTCCAAACCAGAATTAAACAGATCAGTCCTCTTGCTGTGTATATCCCATCTTTAGCTCACTCCTTTAACTTAGTAGGATTGTGTATTTTGCTATGCTTCAATGAGCCACTGGAATATTTTGCAGTCAAAATTAAATAATTCAGTCTCTGTAGAACAACCTTCAGAAAAACACTGGTCAGTGTCTCACAATGCCTGCTATAGTTTCATTGTTAACTGAATAGAGAAAATATCAGCTTTGGAAGTTTTTACGACAATGAAACTCACAAAGCTTGAGTGTATATGAGGCAACAGAATGTTGAGCAGCCTGGAAACTGTGATATTGACAATGTTATTGAACAGATTTAATGCTACAAATAAAGTGCCAAGCTTGTTGTAACTTTTGAAGGAAAGAAAGATCTTTGGCTGTATAGATTCCTGGTCATTATAGAAAGATTTATATCTGAATTAGAGAAAAGAAAAATATTGTTGATGAGATTTTAGGAATTTTCAGTTCCTAAGTAAATTTCCTGGGTGAGACAACAATGAACTATTGAAACGTACTAGGAAAGTGCAAAATTGTTACAAAGATGACTTGGAAGAAATTTTGAGTAATGAGGTTCTTAATTTTAAAGCATATTTGGATACCAATGAAAAGAAGACCCTCTCCCTAAGTACACTGTATAAGTACTGCGTAAAAACCGTGTTCAAGAACTGTTTCCTAATTTGGAGATTACACTATGAATATTTTTATCAACTACTGCAACCAATTGTTATGCTGAGCTCTCTTTCTCACTCCTCAAACGACTCAAGAACTATTTGTGATCATCCATGTCACAGGATCTAGTCAACAGTCTTGCTGTCCTCTCCATGAATGCTAACATAACGCAACAAATGGTGTATGAAGATGTAATATACAAATTTGCTGCAAAGAAAGCATGCCATAAACAGCATAGTCTGACTCAAGTGTGATGGGTTCAATATGCATGTATTAATTATTATTACTTGTTATTCAGTTACGCACAGTTTTAAGTTACTTGATTTAAATCAAAATGAGGACAGAGTGCTTTTCTCTGCCAAGTGGTGGCAAATAGCTAAATGCACACAAAGATTCACCTGTGTAGAAGCACCCATTCAATACAGTTAGAACTGAGAAAAGGTTTTCTTCTGCCTCTCTATAGTTTTAATTATTAGCTTGTAAACTATGTAGGCAATTTCATTGCTTTGCTGGAGTACTGGGTATTCTACATAAACAAATTGCATTTCAGAATCAAGATGATTGAAGCCAATGGTATATATGACATACAAGGCTGCAGTTTTAATGGAACATCTGGTAATGGTGGAAGGTGGTACCACACAGCAACTCTCTTCTGAAAAAAAGGGACTGAGAGCCATATTTTAGATTGTGTATCTCTTGGTGGAAATCTACTCCCATATTGTAAGCTGTGCAGATGACATGTCAATCTTATTCTATGGAAGTGAATCTAATGAGCTAGAATCTCTTGCTATCAGTGGTGTAACAGAAGTAACAAAATACTTCAATGATCAGGGACTCAAGGTGAATGTCACCAAATCCCAACTACTGACATTTAAAACAGGCAGTTCTCAACACAACAATATGAATAGTGTGTGTAATATCTCTGCCACATAAAATGGTAACTGTAAGTTCCTGGGTGTGTATGTTGATGAAAATTTGTGGTGGACATACCACATTAATTTCGTATGCGGAAGTCAGTAGTGCCATATATCTCTTCAGCCAGCTCGCAAAGATAGTTCCTAGCCAAGCACTGAACTTAGTATATTATGGAACACTTTACCCCTTTCTCAATTATGGAATTGAACTATGGGGCTGTGCAGCTGATATACATTTAAAAAGAATACCACTACTACAGAAAAGAGCAATAAGACATATACATGGGATGGGACATAGAGATTCATGTCGTGAAGTGTTTGTGGAGCACAAATATCTGACAATATACGGTAGTCTCCATACATCCTCAAAATAGTTGTATTTTTTATAAGTCAACCAACAGAAGCTATCAAGGGCAGTGATGTACTTAATCACAACACTATAACTAAAGTGTAGCTATTTCTGTAACAGGACAATGTTAAAAATGACTGATAGAAGTCCATATATCAGTGGTTTGACTTGGTATAACAAGCTACCAAACGCTCTAAGAACGTACATGGGAAATGTTTTTAACACAAAATTAAAATCTTTTCTAATAGAGAAATGTTTATATTCTTTCAACGAATTTTAAGATAGTGATTGCAACATGAGGCATTAGCATATCAGCTGCAATGTGATAAATGTAAAAAATAGGCATAAGAAGCAACAGCTACAAGATATAGTAAATTTTATAAGAGTAAATATAACCATAGCATTAAGTCTGATGTTTGCAAAAGCCATCATTACGATGGCTCCACACAAAAAAATGTAAATAAATAAATGTTATGCTTCTGATTCATTGAGATGCTAGAGTAGAGACTATTCTTCAGGTCGTCCAGTGTGGCATCGAATGTAATAAGACCTGCACCAAGGCGGAAAGACCTGCCTTGTAAGGGACCTCCCAGCAAATGACGCCAAATGCTCATTTCATTTTTCATAACAAATTGCTGTCCAAGTCAGGGGGATAGAAGTTCAGGATATATATGACTTAGAAATAGTTTTAATGGAACATTTGGTAACAGCAGGAGGAAATGCCACACAGCAATATTCAACTAAACAGAAGGAACTGACAGATAACATAATGCAATTTGGGCAGATAGGCATAGTGTAGTTGATCTTTGTTAACGCACACTTCAACACAGATGGAATAGGTATTATGCACAAGTGCTACATGACGTCTGTTCAAAAAATCCTGGAACTTTGTCCACAAAATTTTTCTATGCATAACATTTACTTATTGTGCATGGTCTCCTTCAAAATACACCACTCCCAACACCATTTCCACTTCCAGAAGCATCATTGGTACACCTCTTACTGGACCATCCAAACTGCCATCTGATTTCGTTTTTTGTGCAATAGTCAAGTGCCAACAGCGATGAATGTGTGGGTGTGTTATCTGGATGCAAGAGCCATCAATTGTCTTGACACATTTCAGGCCGTTGCCTTATCACATTTTCTCACAGGCGCCACAACACATCCTGATAGTACCATCGATTAACAGTTTGTACCTGTGGCACAAATTCATGGTGAACTAATCTTTCAAACTCAAAGAAAACTATCAGTATGGCTTTGACATTTGACCTTACCACAAAAGCTTCTTTTGGTGGCGAACCTTTTGCAACCCATTGTGAAGATTGAACCTTGGTCTCCACATCATAACTGTAGACCCATGTCTCATCACTAGTTATGATTCTCTTAAGGAGCATCACATTCTCATTTACACAACCCAAAAGCTCTTCACAGATTGAAGGGTGAAGGTCTTCCTAGTCTTGCCTCATGAGCCATAGGACAAATTTGGCAGCAGCAAGATGCAGTCTAAGATGCTGTGTCAGGATATCATGACATGATCCAACTGAAATGTTACATTCTTCTGCAATCTATCTGACAGTGAGTCTTTAATTGGCTCACAATTTTGTTGAAATTTCTGACATGAGCATTGTCGGTAGGCGATAAAGGGCATCCTGAATGAGGGTCACCCTTAGCTATTTTTAGGCCATTTTTGAACCGTGTGAACCATTCGTAACACCAAGTATGGCTTAAATACTCATCACCGTGGGCTTTCTGTATCGTTTGGCGTGTCTCTGTAAAGGTTTTCTCAAGTTTGCTGCAAAATTTAATGCAGACACATTGCTCATCTAATTCTGCCATCTAGAAATTTGCAAACTGTGTGACACAACATTCTACTCAATACAGCACTGAACAACAACTAATAGATGTACAATAACGAAACTTCTGGCTGTTACACATTAAACATAGGTGTGTGCACAGATTCCAACTGCATTTTGCCCCAATTCACCATTGGCACAACACTATGAATGTTCCAGAATTTTTGAACAAACCTCATTTTAAAGTTGGCAAAACATATTTACCTCAATCTACGTCCATGTTAAAGTGATATGCTACACATCAAAATTCTGCATCGACATGGGTAATACTTGAAGGAAGTAATGTGTTGAGCAGACTTATACTATTCCCTGTTAAATATTTCATTCTGCAGTTTGCCTACTGGAGGAAAGGTAACAAGGAAACATGAAAGTTGACTGGCATAGGAGAGAGTCAAGACTGATGAAGGTTATAAACTACGTTCTGTCTGCCTATAGTTCTAATTCTCTACCTGCAAACTATGTGGAAATTCTTAACATGTACTCCAATGAAGATGATACAAGTATTACACAGTAGTAGTGCTATGTATTTTTCCTATTAGCAAATAGTGTTTACAATACATCCCTGCTATGTACTATCACTGTGGTGTAAAATGGCAAGCAAGCACCCATTTCTTCGCTTCAGTGCTAGAAACTCTAGTTCTATACAGAAGAGTAAAGAGAAAAAAGTGTGTTTTTTGTCCGCCTATAGTTTTAATAATTTAACGTGGAGATCAATTACATGATCTCATACAGCTGATATACCCATATAATATAATGTATTCAGGGTGTATTTATTTTGTCTCCTATGAAGGCCTTTATGGTTGAAAGCTCATTTTCTAATAGTCTTTTTGTGATGCCTATTTGTGACTCAGCTTCTCCATTATGTAGTGTGTAGCAACTATCCTTTTCATAATACTGTTTACAGTGAAATTGATACGTATCAAGAGTGTGCTAAATGAATCCCAAAGCATCCACAGTGTAAATGGTACATAGCAAAACTATATTTGTTGAAATATTATCCTGTGGTAACTGTTAAAAAAAATGAGATATTTGTGTGTAATTTGGAAATCTTCTGACAGTCATGTTAGTAGAGTGGGTCATAAATTAGACTTATGTAAACGTATGTTGAGAGCATAAGTAGGCTCCTGCTGGGGGAAGGGTGGGAGGAAGGGGAAAGGAACACGAGTATATTTATTTAAATATTGCCATGTGAGAATTGTTAAACATGAGATATCTATGTAATTTAGATACAAGGGCATGCTGAAAAATAATGCCCCTGAATTTTTTACGTGAAAAAACCATTTTATTCTATATAAAAACAAAGATGAGGTGACTTACCGAACGAAAGCGCTGGCAGGTCGATAGACACACAAGCAAACACAAACATACACACAAAATTCTAGCTTTCGCAACCAACGATTGCCTCATCAGGAAAGAGGGAAGGAGAGGGAAAGATGAAAGGATGTGGGTTTTAAGGGAGAGGGTAAGGAGTCATTCCAATCCCGGGAGCGGAAAGACTTACCTTAGTGGGAAAAAAGGACAGGTATACACTCGCACACACACACACACACACACACATATCCATCCACACATACAGACACAAGCAGACATATTTAAATATTTAAATATGTCTGCTTGTGTCTGTATGTGTGGATGGATATGTGTGTGTGTGCGAGTGTATACCTGTCCTTTTTTCCCACTAAGGTAAGTCTTTCCGCTCCCGGGATTGGAATGACTCCTTACCCTCTCCCTTAAAACACACATCCTTTCATCTTTCCCTCTTTCCTGATGAGCCAACCGTTGGTTGCGAAAGCTAGAATTTTGTGTGTATGTTTGTGTTTGCTTGTGTGTCTATCGACCTGCCAGCGCTTTCGTTCGGTAAGTCACCTCATCTTTGTTTTTATATATAATTTTTCCCAAGTGGAATGTTTCCCTCTATTATATAAACATTTTATTCTTCATGTCTACATATTTGCATACCTCTACCACTAGAGAGCTCTGAACTGTAGTGCATAATATGGTCATGTGTGGGTAACTATGTATGTGTGTGAGAAAAAGCATGCTGTAATCACGTTTGGAATTCGAAGAGCTTCTCCACACACGGAGCACTCTCTCCTTCAGCACGACAAATCCAGACCATACAGGAGCACTGGGACATCTGCAACAATCCAGTGACATGGGTTCACTGTCAGCAGTCATCCTCCATACAGTCCCTACTTGGCCCCATCCAATTATTACCTGCTTCCAAAACTCAAAGAACACCTTAAGGGCATCACTTTGATAGTGCTGAAGTGGTGCAAGCACAGGTGAGGTTGGGGCTCTGACAAGAAAGTCAAACATTCTACAGTGATGGTATCAACAAACTGGTTCTCATTTGGAGAAATGAGGTGACTCTGTTGAGAAATAAATGTGTTGACATGAAGAATAAAGCTGCAGAATGCAAATAACATTTGCTCTATTTAAAAAGCTTTGAGAGTTTTCACATATAAAGTTTGAGGGCATTACTCTTCACCACATGCCCATAATATTATTCTTGAAAAGTGCCTATTTGAAGTTCTGGGAGAACATTTGGAAAGAAATTAACCCAAAACCACAGTAACTTGTCAGAAAAATGTAAATAGCAATAAATTATAATAATGAGAGGCAGGGGTTCATAATACTTGCTTTACACTGTGCAGTTTCTTTTATTAACCTGTCTGGGGATGATAGATATTCTCTGACAATGCTTCATGACATTGGTCGACTGATTAAACCATATTTATATGACAGGTTGGGTTGGGGAAATAAAACAATTTTGTAAGAAATACTATTTTATTATATATTTATATACAATGTAAATCACAACAGCTTCAAAATACAGTCATTTGTTTTTGCAATATTTTGCAAATATTTGTTTTTTGTATGCCTTAAATTTTTGCCTGTATCTCACCCAAAGCTATGGGGACAGTAACATGCATAGGTGTGTATGACTGGTTGGTTTTGGGTATAAAGGGACCAAACTACAGGGTCATCAGTCCCTTTAGGTGTGTATGGTTCAATGGGTGATGGTGCAGCAAACAGGTGTATGTCCTGGTCTAATATATCCACTAGTGCTGCATCAGAGGGCTGCAGCACTGTTGAAAAATGAAAAAAAAGTAAATATTCAGAAAATTACACACAGCAAGAGAGAAGAGTGGACTAACCCTTACATTCATTCAGATGTATATTCTTATTACTCTGCAAGGGGACAGTAGCTGATATCTGATGTTCATCAACTGATGTACAGAGCACCACTGCCATCTCATGATGATGATGCCTACCGTTCCTGAATGAGTGGGGTACACACTGCTGCACTCATATACCCCATCCATCTGTTTACCTCTCCCACCATTTTTATGCCACACAACTGGTCTAGGAATGTGAGGATGTATGAATCTGGCAGTCATCGTTTTCCCAGCTAATAGAAAGAATTTCCTGGCAGTTTTAAGCCACAAAATTGGTGTAGTGATGAGGAGGGTGGAGTGGGTATCCTCAAAACATGCCAGTGGGATGGGTGACCTCGACATGTGCCAGTTTGAGGTGACCCCGTGTTTTCCCACCATCTGTATGCCATATAATTGGACTAGAGGCCTGCATGGTGACCTTGTCCTGTGTTGTGATAGATGACCTATATTTACCACATGCAGCAGCCTACAGTTACATCTACATAGATACTCCACAAGCCACCATACGATGTGCGGTGGATGGTACCCTGTAACACTACTAGTTGTTTCCATTCCTGTTCCACTCACAGATAGAGTAAGGGAAAAATGACTGCCTAAATGCTTTTGTATAAACCCTAATTTCTTGTATCTTATCTTCATGATCCTTAAGTGAAATGTTATGTCATCAACAGTAGGACCCTTCTGCAGTCAGCTTCAAACACATGTTCTCTAAATTTTCTCATTAGTGTTCCTCAAAAAGCACACTGCATTTCCTCCAGCAATTCCCATTTGAGTCCCAAAGTATTTACATAACATCTGCATGTTGTTCAATCTGACCTGATGTGGATCCCAAACACTCGAGTAGCAATGAAGAAAAGGTAGCACTAGCATCCTATTTGTGGTCTCCATTACAGATGAACTACGTGTTCCTAAAATTCTCCCAATAAACCAAAGTTGACAATTCGCCTTGCCTATGAGAATACTAATGTGCTCGTCCCATTTCATATTGCTTTGCAGCATTACACCCAGTTATTTAAACAATGTGACTGTGTCAAGCAGGACACTCCTAATGATGTATCTGAACATTAAGGGTTTGTTTTTCCTACTCATCAGCATTAACTTATATTTTTCTATATCTGGAACCAGCTGCCATTCACTATACAAACTAGAAATTTTGTCTACGTCATCTTGTATCATCCTTAGTCACTTACCTTCGACTTTCTGTACATCCCAGCAAACAACTGCAGATTGCTGCCCTGCCTGCCATATCATTTGTGTGTATAGAAAATAATAGCGGTCCTATCACACTTGCCTGGGGCACTCTTGATGATACTCTTGTCTCTGATAAACATTCGCCATTGAGGACAACAATTTGTGTTCTATTAATTAAGATGTCTTCATGCCACACACATATCTGGGAATCTATTCTGTCCACTCACACCTTCATGAACAGTCTGGAGCAGGCTACCACGCCAAATGCTATTCCAAAATCTAGAAATATAGAATCTGCCTGTTGCCCTTTTTCTTAATTTGCAGCATATCATGTGAGAAAAGGTCAAGCTGAGTTTCACAGGAGTGGAGCTTTCTAAAACCATGCTGATTCGTGAACATAAAATCTTTTCAGTCTCTAAGAAATTTGCCTTATTTGAACTCAGAATATGTTCAAGAATTCTGCAGCAAACCAATGTTAAGGATACTAGTCTTTAATTTTACATGTCCATTCTTCTACCCTTCTTATATACAGGAGTCACCTGTGCTTTTTTCATTACTTTGGACTGAGTGAGAGATGCGTGATAAATGCAAGCTAAGTAAGGGGACAAAGCCGTAGAGTACTCTTTGTAAAACCAAACTGGGATTCCATCCAGACCTGGAAAATTACTTGTTTTCAACTCTTTCAGTTGTTTCTCTATGCTAGGGATGCTTAATACTATGTCATTCATACGGGACCTGTGCATTACTCAAACAATAGTATGTTTGTATGATTCTCCTGTGTGAATGATTTTTTAAATGCAAAATTGAAAACTTCAGCCATGAAGGGGTAGGCGGTGAACCAGATTACAGTTTTCAGCAGGTCTAGTTTGGTGCCTCGTATTGGTACAGCTCTACTACTGACACTAGCCAACACAATTAAACACCCAGACACAAACAAACAGACATATGCTTCTTCCCATATGGATGTGAGAACATAGAAGAAACTAAATCCTTCTGTGTATATACAGAAACTGCTGCTGCTGGCACAACTACTCAACTTTGCAACTGTGGATGCACCATTAATTGTTCAGTAATTTACAGCATCAGGTTTTCGGGCACTGAAGCGAGAAAATATACACTGGTGTTCTGACTGATTGTGATGATAGTTCCTACCTAGATAAAACCTAGACAAAGGTTCTCCTCATAATTTTTTGACAGAATAGGCATTTCTAACTGGCTGCATCAACTAGTAACATGAAGCCTGTTACTGTGTTCAACAAAAGATCTTCTTGGTGTACAAAAAGAGCAGCATCAGCGAAACATATCAAATATAGTACTGAATACGATGTTATAATCTTAATTTGTAGGTCATTATCACAACTGTCAAGTGCTTTTGTTGTCCATCAGTTCTGTGTATTTCCATTTCTTATGTACATATAACCATTTACTTTACATGCGAAATATGTTCTTTTCATCCAAACACATCTGTTCTATTATTCGGCTTTCTTTATCTTATGTAAACAGTTTTCAGCAGTTGGATTTCTCTTTATTTGTGAAACATACCCAGAGGTGTTTCTATAATATTTTATAACAAACAATCAATTTTCATATGTGCAATTACTATAGGGCTATTAAAACTTTCGTTTCAGAATATGACATTTTTACAAATTACATGTCTCCTCTACTCTTCTCTTTTCATTTCTTGTGGTGACATGGGGGAAACGTCATAACTAACAGAAAGGATTGTGTTAGATATACCTGCTCTTTAATGATATCAAAATTTTTACTTAATAAATTCCTGTTTAATTGCATGGTTCTCAAAGTCTGTATAAAAGCCATTGTGGTCTCTCACAGTATCATGCACTTGACAATCTGGTTTAGTGTGATTCAGTTTGTGAATGTAACATGATTATTGCTTATATTTGTAGCTATAGGTGCTTGGTGACACCAATTCATTCTCATGCATTACCTGCTCTTACAGAGTTGGAAAAGCAATGACCCATCTTAACTGGTTGCTCTAATGAAGAGGATTTGTGCCAACAGCACAATTAATTTCATGCGCAAATGAGTCCATCCATGAGCATATTGGGTGTGTTCAGACAATAGCAGCTGTGCCTATTGGAAGTTGTGTGTTTATTCATAGTTTCATTTTTGCTCACTAAATTATTGCTTTTCTTAAATCACAATATTACCTTCGCAAAGGTTTTCAGGTTTCTGCAATAGTCAGCTTTGATTAGCCGAAACAAGCTCTTTGAGCAATCTTTTTGTCTCCACAGTGACCCATTTATGGAGTTTGGTTTTTGTCATCAGCCATTGAGAAGCCTTCATGGTTTTGGGACTACCAGGTACTCTAGTTCAAATGTACATTCACCATTCTGGTGCTGTTTTTTATCAAGTGTTACTCTGTTTGACTTAGGAGGCAGGCTGGTGTTTGTCTGAACTGGTTCAGCATTTCTACAACAATGAAGAAGTTGGGTGAAATCTTTTCAATTATTTGTATTCATGAAGATTAGATAAATTTATAGGTTGTTTTAGAAGTGTATTCAAAAGATTTGCACAGTTAACTTGCAATTATTCTGCACACAGTCTTGTGAGGAAATGCTACCATATAGTGAAATGGATCTACATAGGATGTTCACTATTTATTCAACTGAAGCTGATTATAGGAGCAAACTTTATCTTTTCAATCTACTATATTGTAGACTCAAGATTTTCATCCTCTCCTTAACTGTAAATGACTTATTATCTTGCTGGAAGCAGTATATTGTGAGCATGTCTCATACCAAGAAATGTATTTTGCATTTATCTCTTGAGAATGTGGGCTTTGTTAGTCAACTTAATTGTTTCAGGAAAATACTGTGTGATACATGAAGGTATGCAAATATTTTAATATGTTATTCTACAAGTAAAACTAAAGTAAAAAGGTCACGTAACCATAGGTGAGCAAATGCGTAGTTACGGAGTTATGGCTAATAAAAAATTTTGGCTGAAATTTAGCAACTGCGCGAATATGAAGCCATTGCAAAAGTGTACGAGGTTAAAGCAAAGAATGATTTCCATTTACTTCGTTGTTACTGGTCTGGTGAATCTAATAAAATGTGTCCCATATGTGCATTTGCAGTAGTTTTCCAGAACATCCAGAGAAGCAAAGATTATTATACAAGTAAATATGGCCATAGTGCTACACCTCTGTGGCCACCCAGATCACCCGATATAACACCAAGTCAATACACATGAAGCATTACTTGCTTGCATTATGAATGCAAAAGACGAAATTAAGAACACCCCTGTGAAATGAGCAACAAAATCTGTTCATACACATGCAGCTAAATGCACTGAACTCAGTGGAGACATTTTTGAACATTTATTGTGAATGTATTGTGAAATTGTATGTGCACTGTACAACTAACTTAACACTGAGCTTTGTGTTTTCTTGTTTAACATGAATTCACATGTGCTATGGTATTAATAAAAGCAGATTATCTGACACATTCATACGGTTTCAGTTAACATTATTACCACCATTTTTCCAAAATTAAATTCTCTAAAACTTCTGTTGAAAACTTTGTGCAATTGTCTGGAATTTAAAAAACAAATTGGGCCAAGTAGTTAACAAATAAAAAATTTTGTGAAATTACTACTTTGCTTCTCTGGATGTTCTGGAAAACTACTGCAGATACATGTCTGGAACATATTTCATTATATTCACCAGATCAATAAAAAAAGGGAAATAATGCTTTACTTTAACTTCATTCAGTTCAGTGATGAGTTCATATTAGCAAAGTTGCTAAATTTCAGGCAAAATCTTTTATTAGCTGTAACTCTGTAACTAAACATTTGTGGAGCTATGTTTATATGAACTTTTTTTCTTTGGTTTTACTTGTAGAATGACATATTAAAATATTTGCTTATCTTTAAGAATCACCCTGTATATGTACATATCCATAATCTTCACCTGCTGTTATTTGATTCCATTCAAGCCACTTGACTTGTTGCAGTAATTTAAAACACATTCATGCTGGTTCACTGCCATATTGAGCACACTTGTTGAAGCCATACGCATCATTTTAAGGTGGCACAAACAGTTAACTCAATTAATTTACATTTTCTAATTGCAGAGCACTAGCAATAAATATTATTTCTTTGCATTATATTAGATTTATGATGATGAAAGGTAGGTTGTTGGCTGCTAGACAGCTTCTTGATAAACCAGTGCTTATTATTTAATGTTTCAATAGTAGCCTCGCTAAATTCATTTCAGTTATGCTTAGATTATATTAAAAGTGTGTATGTGTGTTGCTATTCTGTTAAATATTTGTAGTTAGATAGCTCTTCCAATTGTTTTCTGCAGCATAAACATTCACATTATACCACATAGCTTAATAGTTCAGATCTTTAACTATTAGTTTGTGGTAGTAGTTCAGTTTTTTCCACACACATGCACTTCTTACATCATATGGTCTTGATTGTCCTCATGTGCAGAGTAAAAATTAATACTGCTTCAGAGAGTGTAAATCTTTGATTTAGGGCAATAACTGCAGCCAATGTAAGTGAGACGACCTGTCATAGTTCTAGCTCCTTTGGGGGTCCCCTTATCACATTGGGCACATGTAGGCAGTGGGTACAGTATGTCCACTCCCAGTATGTTGTCCAGTCTCTGAGTTGAAGAGATAGATCCCTACGGCATTCCTAAATAAAGTTTTTGGAAAAGAGGGTATTGATATATATTTAACCATGAACCATGGCAAAACCTCTATATGTCTCATTTTAAGAACTCAGATGGCAGCAAGAGAACCATCTCACACATCTATCAGATTTTATTATGATGGACACAGTTGGCCATTTCTTTTCAATTTTAGAAAACATGTAGAGTCCTTTGTAATATGGAGAAACCCAGTTACAAATTTACAGGTTTGTAATATGTTGATCCCTGCATGATTGCACGTTTAGAACTTGAATCCATGTCTGAAGTGAGTTTGCAGTTGGTCTGAAGTGAGTTTGCATTTGCGGCCACTCAGGTGGAGACACAAGCTAATCAACATAAGTACTGGTAACAGTTATCAGTTTATATGACCTTATTTTTTTATTTTATTTATTGGATGCACTGTATCATCATTACAGTTGTCAAACTTCCATTAGTAAGTGTAAAGAAGACACATTAAGTTGCAGACAGGCATACTTGCATAAAACTTTTGGCCATACCCTTCAGCAGCAAGAGAGAAACACATCATTCATACACCCATGACTACCAACTCCAGCAGCTCAGGCTCGACATGGTCATGTGTGCATCAGGTGTGCTTGTTTGTGTGTATGAATGATGTGTGTTTCTCTTTTGCTAATGAAGACTGTGTCTGAAAGCTTTATTTAAGGATCTCTTAATTGTGCATGTATGCAAATAAATGTGTCTTCTTTATGGTAATTAGCAGTCTAACTTTCCCTACATTGTTGATATTCCTACTTGGGAGTTTCCATTGTTTCATTAGTAAGTGTTACAACACAGTAAAACAGACATGAGGAATGTATTGATTTTAACATATATGTTGTTGTTGTTGTTGTTGTTGTTGTTGTGGTCTTCAGTCCTGTGACTGGTTTGATACAGCTCTCCATGCTACTCTATCCTGTGCAAGCTTCTTCATCTCCCAGTACTTACTGCAACCTACATCCTTCTGAATCTGCTTAGTGTATTCATCTCTTGGTCTCCCTCTACGATTTTTACCCTCCACATTGCCCTCCAATGCTAAATTTGTGATCCCTTGATGACTCAAAACATGTCCTACCAACCGGACCCTTCTTTTTGTCACGTTGTGCCACAAACTCCTCTTCTCCCCAATTCTATTCAATACCTTCTCATTAGTTATGTGATCTACCCATCTAATCTTCAGCATTCTTCTGTAGCACCACATTTCGAAAGCTTCTATTCTCTTCTTGTCCAAACTATTTATTGTCCATGTTTCACTTCCATACATGGCTACACTCCATACAAATACTTTCAGAAACGACTTCCTGAGACTTAAATCTATACTTGATGTTAACAAATTTCTCTTCTTCAGAAACGCTTTCCTTGCCATTGCCAGTCTACATTTTATATCCTCCCTACTTCGACCATCATCAGTTATTTTACTCCCTAAATAGCAAAACTCCTTTACTACTATAAGTGTCTCATTTGCTAATCGAATTCCCTCAGCATCACCCAATTTAATTTGACTACATTCCATTATCCTCGTTTTGCTTTTGTTGATGTTCATCTTATATCCTCCTTATATGGACACTGTCCATTCCGTTCAACTTCTCTTCCAAGTCCTTTGCTGTCTCTGACAGAATTACAATGTCATCGGCAAACCTCAAAGTTTTTATTTCATCTCCATGAATTTTAATACCTACTCCGAATTTTTCTTTTGTTTCCTTTACTGCTTGCTCAATATACAGATATAATAACATCGGGGAGAGGCTACAACCCTGTTTCACTCCCTTCCCAACCATTGCTTCCCTTTCATGTCCCTTGACTCTTATAACTGCGACCTGGTTCCTGTACAAATTGTAAATAGCCTTTCGCTCCCTGTATTTTACCCCTGTCACCTTCAGAATTTGAAAGAGAGTATTCCAGTTAACATTGTCAAAAGCTTTCTCTAAGTCTACAAATGCTAGAAACGTAGGTTTGCCTTTTCTTAATCTTTCTTCTAAGATAAGTTGTAAGGTTAGTATTGCCTCACGTGTTCCAACATTTCTACGGAATCCAAACTGATCATCCCCGAGGTCCGCCTCTACCAGTTTTTACATTTGTCTGTAAAGAATTCGCGTTAGTATTTTGCAACTGTGACTTATTAAACTGATAGTTCGGTAATTTTCACATCTGTCAACACCTGCTTTCTTTGGGATTGGAATTATTATATTCTTCTTAAAGTCTGAGGGTATTTCGCCTGTCTCATACATCTTGCTCACCAGAGGGTAGAGTTTTGTCAGGACTGGCTGTCATTAGTTCTAATGGAATGTTGTCTACTCCCGGGGCCTTGCTTCGACTCAGGTCTTTCAGTGCTGTGTCAAACTCTTCACGCAGTATTGTATCTCCCATTTCATCTTCGTCTACATTCTCTTCCATTTCCATAATATTGTCCTCAAGTACATCACCCTTGTATAGACCCTCTATGTACTCCTTCCACCTTTCTGCTTTCCCATCTTTGCTTAGAACTGTGTTTCCATCTGAGCTCTTGATATTCAGACAAGTGGTTCTGTTTTCTCCAAAGGTCTCTTTAATTTTCTTGTAGGCAGTATCTATCTTACGCCTAGGGAGATAAGCCTCTACGTCCTTACATTTGTCCTGTAACCATCCCCGCTTAGTCATTTTGCAGCTCCTGTTGATCTCATTTTTGAGTTGTTTGTATTCCTTTTTGCCTGCTTCATTTACTGCATTTTTATATTTTCTCCTTTCATCAATTAAATTCAATATTTCTTCTGTTACCCAAGGATTTCTATTAGCCCTCATCTTTTTACCTACTTGATCGTCTGCTGCCTTCACTACTTCATCCCTCAGAGCCACCCATTCTTCTTCTACTGCATTTCTTTCCCCCATTGCTGTCAATTGTTCCCTTATGCTCTCCCTGAAACTCTGTACAACCTCTGGTTCTTTCAGTTTATCCAGGTCCCATCTCCTTAAATTCCCACCTTTTTGCAGTTTCTTCAGTTTTAATCTACAGTCCATAACCAATAGATTGTGGTCAGAGTCCACATCTGCCCCTGGAAATGTCTTACAATTTAAAACCTGGTTCCTAAATCTCTGTCTTACCATTATGTAATCTATCTGATACCTTTTATTATCTTCAGGATTCTTCCATGTATACAACCTTCTTTTATGATTCTCGAACCAAGTGTTAGCTATGATTAAGTTATGCTCTGTGCAAAATTCTACCAGACGGCTTCCTCTTTCATTTCTTCCCCCCAATCCATATTCACCTACTATGTTTCCTTCTCTCCCTTTTCCTACTGACGAATTCCAGTCACCCATGACTATTAAACTTTCGTCTCCCTTCACTACCTGAATAATTTCTTTTATCTCATCATATATTTCATCAATTTCTTCATCATCTGCAGAGCTAGTTCGCATATAAACTTGTACTACTGTAGTAGGCATGGGCTTTGTGTCTATCTTGGCCACAATAATGAGTTCACTATGCTGTTTGTAGTAGCTTACCCGCACTCCTATGTTTTTATTCATTAATAAACCTACTCCTGCATTACCCCTATTTGATTTTGTATTTATAACCCTGTATTCACCTGACCAAAAGTTCGATCCTCCTGCCACCGAACTTCACTAATTCCCACTATATCTAACTTTAACCTATCCATTTCCCTTTTTAAATTTTCTAACCTACCTGCCCGATTAAGGGATCTGACATTCCACGCTCCGATTCGTAGAACGTCAGTTTTCTTTCTCCTGATAATGACGTCCTCTTGAGTAGTCCCCGCCCGGAGATCCAAATGGGGGACTATTTTACCTCTATAATATTTTACCCAAGAGGACGCCATCATAATTTAATCATACAGTAAAGCTGCATGCCCTCGGGAAAAATTACGGCTGTAGTTTCCCCTTGCTTTCAGCCATTCGCAGTACCAGCACAGCAAGGCCGTTTTGGTTAATGTTACAAGGCCAGATCAGTCAATCATCCAGACTGTTACCCCTGCAACCACTGAAAAGGCTGCTGCCCCTCTTCAGGAACCACACATTTGTCTGGCCTCTCAACAGATACCCCTCCATTGTGCTTGTACCTACGGTACGGCGATCTGTATCGCTGAGGCACGCAAGCCTCCCCACCGACGGCAAGGTCCATGGTTCATGGGAAGGAACATATATGACTGACATGAGAAATCTCATGTATTTAAAGCCACATAAGTTAACATATATGACTGATTTTAACTTATGTGGCTTGAAATACATGAGATTTCTCATACTATATTTGTAATTTTGAAATTCTGCCACCATTTCTTATTCGAGTAGAAGATGCCTAAGATGTGGGTTAAGGAGTTTCTTCTAAGCTGCCATTCGAGATGCAGGAATCACAGACTGCTTCCTTTGGACAAACTTGGTGATTCTTTCGCGTTACCAACACACTCACATACACACCTCCTAAAGCTATGGAATAGTCTATATATTTTCCATGATGGATGGAGCAACATTGTGATGCTGTCATATAATATTGAGAAAGGCATGCTGAAATAGAACAAATGAAAAGGGTATGTACCAACAACTTAAAAATCAGTTTGTTTCACTTAACTTGACAGTTATTGACATAACATATACAAATCCTCCTTAAATTATAAGTTTTAATGGCAAGAAAGAAAAAAAAAACATTTTCACTTTGGTCTGACTGCGATATCAGAAGTTCACAAGCAATTTGTTAAGTGAACATGATTTGTTGTGTAGACTACTGAGTGGATGGCGTGTTCTATGTGGATACTTTAATAAAATATATGAATCTGGCCCTGCAATATTTGTCACAAGTAAATCAATGGTTAAGGAATGCATATTATTACTAAATCAAATAATGATCATAATTAATCGGTTTATTATTGACAAGTCATAAAATCTTACAAGACATGAATTTAACAGTAACAAATCAATAAACTACTGCCTTGGCAAACGTGGATAAAATATCTGGAATAGTAATTTAGCTTAGGGCATAGAGGTTGGAAATATTACAGAAGGATATGAGTGTGCATCAATTGCCAGAGTTGAAAACTTGCTGAACCTCTATCTGCAAATTAAGTCTCAGAAATGAAGACTGGAATCACAGAATGTTGTTATGTAAACTCTGCCTTTTCCTACAGTTCATTTCACTGTTGCAGCTGTCTTTAGCCACACTTAGGATCACATTTGGTGCAACAGTGGCTGCTAAATCAGTCATTGGCTCAGTACCAACAACTCGTCTCTGCCTGCATCTAAGTCAGATGGACGAGATATGTAGATGTGCAGAAGGTTTGAAGAAGCCAACAGATGAAGGTGGAATCTGGAAATGAAGTGACTATCTACAGAGTCCTTCCAGCTAAGAAAACTCTAGGGTGAAATACTGATTCTTGCGGCCACTGACTAGTAAGGTGTTGCCTTATAAGAAGCTCGCCTCCCTTCCTTAATCAGATTTCACATGGTTAAACAGTTAAGGAACTTAATAGTCTTGGGGTTCCAAAATGTGTATGATTCACTCCCTCTTTCTTCATTCCATTGTGTGCTAGCCAGTACAATTAGATCTATGCAAACACAGCTGCACTCGCTTCTCCCACTCCTAGATTATTTATATGAACCAATAGGAGTAGTCTTTCCCTTTATTGAAGCCTTCATTCAGTTTGGCATCATCTGGTCTGATGTCAGCATTTCAGAAACTACAAAGAAGCCAGTGGTGATTAATTTATTCCAGTTGAAGCTGACAATCACTCATGGATTTTATACAAGTTATGGGGCAGTTCAGTTAAAACAATCATATAAATGTATGCACACAGAGCAATTTAATGCACTTGCATTCAAATTATTTTTTTACTTTAAGTTGCATGTAATACTGAAAAAGAAGCATTTAAAAAGAAAAAGTAATTTATCTTTCTAGTTTTAAGATAATATACCATAATACACACCGGATAGCGAAGATGCTGAATCATAGTTAGGCACAACAAAAAGACTATCACAAAATAAGCTTTTGGCTAACAAGCCATTTGTCAAAAATAGATGTCACACACACACACACACACACACACACACCACACACACACACACACACACACACTGGTGCAAACGCAACTCACACACACATGACCACAGTCTCTGGCAGCTGAGGTCAGACTACGAGCAGCAGCAGCAGTGCAGGATGGGAGAGGCAACTGGTTGGGGGTAAGGAGAAGGCTGGGGTGTGCAGGGGGAGGGATAGCAGGGTAGGAGTGGGGAATGCAGAGCTGTTGGGGAGCATGCAGGGGCGAGGTGGAGAGAGGGTAGGGCAGCTAAGTGCAGTCGAGAGATTGGACGGAGGGTGGGTTAGAGAGAGGGGTGTAGTGGAAAAGGAGAGAAGTAAAAAGACTGTGCGCATTGGGGGAATAGAGGGCTGTGTAGTGCTGGAATGGGAACAGGGAAGGGGATAGATGGGGGAGGACAATGACTAACAAAGGTTGAGGCCAGGAGAATTACAGGAACTTAGGATACATTACAGGGAGAGTTCTCACCTACGCAATTCAGAAAAGCTGGTGTTTGTGGGAAGGATCCACATGGCACAGGCTGTGAAGCAGTTACTGAAATGACGAATGTCATGTTGGGTAGCATGCACAGCAACGGGGTGGTCCGGTTGTTACTTTGCCAGTTTGTCAGTGGCCATTCATACGGACAGACAGCTTGTTGGTTGTCATGCACCACAGTGGTTGCAGCTTAGCTTGTAACCACTGTGTACAATGGTGAGTAGCAACTATCCTTTTTATGATATTGTAACATTCCATACTGGATTTTCCACTGTTTTATATTACACACCTGGTGTGTCAGGAGGAATGTTCAGTATTCAGGATGTAGCAATTTCTACCCCTTCCAAACTGCAAGTTTCTTAAATCACAATTAAGAGATGAATTTTGTAAAGTTGTATTGTTGTCCACATTAATTTTTCTTTCAATCCAAAAGCCATGGCCGGGCACAAGCATTCAGCTGACTGTGAATAATGGAACGGCAAGCGGGCAAATCTCAACGCTTCTTTAAGTGAAGGTCTCAAAATACAGGGATGCCACATCAGTTAGGTAAAAAATAGTCTCTTAAGCTAGTTTAGTGATAATATTTGAATGTAAGTTTACAGATTCTAACCTTCACTTACTGAGGACAATTTCAAATTCAAAAAATTACCTCCATACGAATAACTACTTCAAGTTGCACACTCATGAATTCATACATAAAAATTTCCCAAAGCTGAATTATATTATAACTTAATTTGAACAATATTAAATATCTACTAACAGAAAGTACATGTTATTGGTCTGAATACTAGTCATAGACTGCTTGCTGAGCTAGCTTCGGTGTTCCACGTTGGTCTACGTAGGGCACAATTTCTGACTGGGGGGTTTAGTCAGCAAATGATAGATAACATTAAATAAAATTCTAATTAAAATATGAGCTTGAGTTTGGAGTTACTGAAATTACTGTTAAAACGCTATTAATGTTAATAATCATGTCAGTCTAGCTGGAGTCACATATAAACATTTGAACAGCTAATATTAATAAATAAAGTTAAATGTTTGCTGCCAAGACCTACAATGTGATTCACAGTGTTCTCTAGACACTCCTCTATGTGCTCCAGGAATGTCCTGACAGTGGTATTCTGCCATCCACTGAACCTACACAATATCCTTGTCCATAAATACACAATCTCTGCCTCATGGTCATATCCCTGTAAGAGACCTAGATGCAAGACTTGTCCCATACATCCTACCACCACCACCACCACCACCACCACCACCACCATTACCATCTACTCTGGTTCGGTCACAAGCATCCCATCAAAAGCAGGGCTACCTGTGAAACCAGTCATGGGATCTGCAAGCTAAGCTGCAACCACTGTGCTGCATTGTACATGGGTATGACAACCAACAAGCTGTCTGCCCACTTAAATGGCCACCAACAAACTGTGGCCCAGAAACAGCCAGACCATCCAGTTGCTGAGCACACTGCCCAACATTATGTTCTTCATCTCAATGGCTACTTCACAGTTTGTGCCATATGGATACTTCCCACCAACAACAGCTTTTCTGAATTGCACAAGTGGGAACTCTCCTTAGAATATATCGTATGTTCCCACAACCCTGTGGCCTCAACCTTCATTAGTCATTGTCTTTACTCACCTATCCCCTTCCTTGTTCCCGTTCCAGCACTACACAGCTCTCTATTCAACCAATGCACCCACAGTCTTTTTACTTCTCTCCTTCTCCGCTATCCCAATCCCCTTGTCCACCTGCCCCTCTAAACTCCTGACTGTACCTCCTCTCACCCCATCTCTGTATGATTCCAGTAGCAGCACTTGACTGCCCCCACCTCTACACTACTATCCCTCACCCTCCCTGCCCCAGCCTCCTCATTACCCCCACCACCCAGTTGATTCTCCCATCATGTGCTACTGCTTGCAGTCTGGTCTTGGAACTAGAGACTATTGTTTTTGTGTGTGTGTGTGTGTGTGTGTGTGTGTGTGTGTGTGTGTGCCCCCCCTCCCCCCCCCCCCCCCCCATTCTGTTTGGCCAAAAGCTTTGCTTGACAGTCTTTTTGTTGGGTCTATCTGTGACTCAGCATCTACACCGTATATCCATTTTGTAATATTGTCATTATTCCATACTGGATTTTCCATTGTTTTATAAATTACACGAACACAAATTTTATTTATTTATTTTTCCCCAGTGGTCCTATTGCTGGTTGATAGATATTATTTCTTTCTGTTATGTGATTTTTAAAAAAAGGAGATATAAGCCTGTGCAGTAATTACAGAGGAATAAGTTTACTGGATTCAGCATATAAGGTGTATGGTAAGATTTTAAATACAAGACTTAAAAACATAGCAGAAGCAGTACTGCATGAGATGAGGAACAAATGGGTTTCAGGAAGCAGTTTTTATTCTGCAGCAAATAATAGAAAAACAAAGAGAGTATAATAAAGAAACACACTTTGCTTTTATTGACTTTAAAAAAGCATTTGACAATGTCAATAGACAGAAACTTTGGGAAATAATAACAAATTGCGGATATCCAAAGCATCTAGTAAATGTGATAAAAAGTTTATATCAAAACTGAAATATCACTTTAGATCTTAATGGTAAAACAACTAATGAGATATCAACTAACAAAGCGGTACGACTAGGCTGCTGCATCTCTCCAACTTTGTTCAACATTTACATTAATGAATAATATGTATATGGAAATCAGAATTTGAGAAAGGCATCTAGCTAGGTAGGAACATTCTTTTTAATAATTTACCATATGCTGATGATAGTGATCCTAGCAGATAAGGAAGATGACCTTCAGAAATGAATCTACTTGCTAAAACAAATAAGTGCAAAATTTAACACGGAAATTTCCAAAGAAAAAACTAAGAGAATGGCCTTCATGGGGAAAGACCCAATCAGAACCAAAATAGTGATAGATCAGAAGATTTTAGAGCAAGTAAAACATTTCAATTACCTCAGATGTGAAATGACATTGGCTACAGCAGAGATATTGAAATTTAGCTTAGTAAATTCAGTCGGGTATGTGGAACAACTAACAGAAACCTAAAAAACAGAACTAGGAAAGACACTCAAATTAAATTTTACAAAACTGTTGCAGTTCCCACACAGCTCTATGGAAGTCAGACCTGGGTGATTACCAAGAAGCAAGAAATCTGGTTCACACACAGGAAATGAAATTCCTTAGAGGTGTTAAAGGTAGCGCAAGAGAAGACAGGTTAAGAAATCAAGCTAACAGAGAAGAACTGCAAATCTTTAGCCTCAATGATAAAATTTGAGATTACAGAAGAAAATGGAACAAATATGTACAAAGAATGGAGAGTGAGGGACTTCCCTTAAAGGCAAGAAATTATAAGTGCAATGGGAGAACAGACAAAATATCTGAATAAAAGATGAAGATGTTATGTGATTGCTTTCATATCAAAGCTTGACAAAAGCCATTTATTTATGAGTGACACTCTTATCATTATTCAAAGATTTATTACAGTTATTAACAAATTTGGTAATCAAAACTAACATACTCTTGTAGTTAAAAGTGAGTAGTGATTTACAGTTACATCATAAGATTCAATATACAGCTACATTATAATATTCAAATGGATCTTAACTCTAAGACTTATCAAAACAGTGGTCAATGTATCATAGCTACTCTGAACATAATATTGTAAGATTATAAGCTCAGTAGCCAGCAAAAATGTATACCATATTCATTAGCATTAATATATATGTTTTAGATATCTTAATCACATATTATGAAGTAAGAATATTACAGGTTTCTTACATATCAAACTTAAGAGACCACGCCAAAATGTAAAAACAACTTTTTTTTAATTATTGGATTTCTGGTTTGATACACAAAATAGCATCTTTCATGTAACTTGCTACAGCTTTTAAATATTTGTAATATTCATTACAAGAACAAACTAATTCCTGAACTCTCACTGGCTGTGAGGAACAAGTATATAATCAGCATTTCCAGGGGGCACAGAAAAGAGGGGGAGGGGGGTTGGGAACTGAATGTTGACAGATGAAATGTCATTTAAAGATATATTTACTTGAACAGTTTGGCCATCAACTTTACATGCAGTTGCACAGTTACAATTTCTGTTCATTATGAAAATGTTATTTAATTACTGCGACAGAATGTAATAATTGTTTCATACTATAAACTTCTATTTAGCAAGACCTAATTTTACATATAGAAAACGTTGATCAACCTAGAAAATATGTGCATCCAAGGATCAGGAGCAGTGGTGTAGGAGGCAGAGGTCATACACAGATTTGAAATGAAACTGAGGTAGAGAAAAATTCATGAATAACTTCATTTTTACTCAATGTTAATAAGGAGTGGGTCGCCAATCAACCATGTAAAGAAAGGTGGAATTCTGAAGAACTGAATTTGAATTTAAAAATGGTGTTACCAAGCCAATCAAACCGCTGCTATTATTCATGAGAGAGAAACAATACATTAAAGATCTGAGAATTTAGAGTAAAACAAATTAACAGACATTATCCACGAAAGCCAGACATATACATCATCTAAAGTAAAATATATTGCAGAAATTTCTTGGCCATGAAGGATTTGGTGACAGACATGGCAATGGCTTATTGTCTTTGCTTTGATCATGTGGAAACCACAGAAACCACTTCCTTGTTAACAGTTTGAGATTGCATTGTGATAAATGATAAGTATTTTACAAGACTATACGGAAGAAGGTGTATGAGTAGAAAACATAAATTATGGGAACTGGAAAACTGTGACAGCTACGCTAGCAGACCAAGTAGGTGATGGACACAGCAAAATCTGCCTGCAAAACAGGAAGACCATTTTGAATCCAACTTTGGATGCGTCAGGCAGTCAAATCATTCTGAATAAATGGTAGAATTTTCTGGTCATGCAGAAGTGACACAACTGAAGGAAAATGCACAAGAACAAGGGATACAGCATTTAAAGAAAATAAAAAATGGTTGATATTACGAAGGTTCAGCTGTTTCTGTACCATACAAAGCTCAAAAAGAAGACCTGGACTTGGAGAAATTTAAGAGATATCTTGAGATCAACAAGGAAAGTGAGAATGAGTCACATAATTTAGTAATGGACATTGACTGCCACGAAGGGAACAGTACTATAGTCAAGAAAGATATTACACAGGGAGAATAGGTACTTAGCAGCATGGAATCAATTAGATCATTGTGACATAATAACAATGCCACAAGGATAATGGAAAAAAAGGAAGTCTGTTCAGGTGGGAGGCAACAACTGAAGCCTTAAATACGATCAGTAGGGACTTAAATGTAGTAAACAGAGGAGCAGACAAAGAACTTACTTCATAGTGATCTGGAAATATTTGCAAAGACACATCACACAGTTTTGTAGATGAAATGTTTGCCCAGACAGAAACATTGATAGATTTGATGAGGGTACTGAAAAACTTATTCATAATTGTCTTCCATTTCAAAGCATAAATTTAAAATTTGGCTCAAAGGTGACTACAACCTTTGTCTGTAACGTTGCAAAAGCATGGCAATGTGTAACGTCACCCTCAGACTCCGCAACACCCCAGACAGCAAGGTGTTGACCAATGTGAAAAGAAGGCCACAGCTTAGACGTTCATGTGAGCTTTATGGTGTGTTAGTAATGCCATATTGGCACCAGATTTCACCACAATTCTGCCCAATGCCACCGTGGACGTGTCACAAGGATGGGAAGGTCATTACGCCCTGTCTTACCCATGTTTCATCCCTTCTTTGGCCACCTCTGTTATGGAGTTAGAACTGTGACACCCAGTGTGCAAATCATCCGGTTTTCTTATTGGTGGCTGAGGAAAACACATCACTGCTTAGAATCAGCATGAAAAGGCCTCTACGCATGGCATAAAGGTCATTAATGAAACTACAGCTTCCCTTGGCCATTGATTCCCATACGTATCGCCATCAAAAATGGTAGTTTGCAGTGTGATGGGCAACAGAATGACATTCTTGACAAAGTTCAACACTGATGTTGCCCCCTGGGCATTTCAACATCATAGGGCTCCAACACCAATGAATGTGATATGACCCCTTTAGACTGTAGTGCAACCACAATATTTGCTCTGGCATACAAGATAGAACCACTAGAAACCATTCAGAACCATTCAATGAAATCCATAAGTGATCTGAAGCAGCAAAGGAGTTTTATAATATTTCAGAAATTCTGTTTAATCCTCCTGTGGCATAATCACAAGTAGCTGCTACATTATCATGAATAAAATGGCAAAGGGTTTCTCTAAGAACCTCCAGTTTAGCAACACACTCGGGACCACCCACACATCTGTTTTAACACTTTAAAATGCACCTGTCAGAAACTCTGACATCAATTTAGTCTTATGGCTGTTTTAACTCCTCAGGTTTAGGTAACTGCTTTGATATCCCTCAGGTTGGGTTTGCCTATCTTCATGCTTAACAAAGGTGCATGGATGGCACCACAGTTTTAGCCAAACTGGAGCTTCTTAGAGGGACCCGTTACTATTTTATTTACACACATGACAATGTAGCAACCCTCCCTCATGTTCATACCACAAGAGGTTGCGAAACATGGGCACTGAAAGAGCATGAACCCCCTTCGCTGCTTCAGAACACGTTCAAATTTCGTCGAATGTTTCTGAATGGCCCCACTGGTCCCACCCTGAACACCAGAGCAAACATTGCAGCTGCACTACAGTCCAAAGGGGTGAGATCACATTCACTGGGGTTGCAACAACACGCTGTCATTAGAGTAGGGTTAAAATGCCCATGGGGTGGCAACAGTGTCGAACATTGTCAAGAGCTTCATCCAGATGCTCATTGCACTGAAAGACATCATTTTTGATGGTGAAATGCCTGGGAATAATGCCCCAAGTATGAGGTGATTTCCTTGATGACCTTTGTGCCATGCCTAGAGGCCTTGTTGTGTAGATTCTGAATGGTAGTGTGTCTGAATTGTTTCCTTCAGACACTCATAAGAAGACCCTGTAATTTCTACACTGGGTGTCATGGTTCTGACCTCCATCACAGAGGCATCAAAAGAAGGGATGATACAGGGGTAAGACAGACTGTGATGACCTCCCCATACTTGTGACACATCCACAGTGGTGCTGGGTACAATTGTAGTGAACTTTGATTACAATGTGACATCATTAAGCCAACATAAAGCTCAACTGAACTTCTGAGCCTTTTTGTCACATTTGTCAACAACTTCCTCTTTGAAGTGTCACTGGGCATGAGGGTGATGTTGCAGCTTGCCGTGCATTTGTACCATTACTGAAAAAAGTTGTCATCACCTTTGAACCAAATTTCAAACTTGTATGTTAGAATGGGAGACAATTACACGGTTTCAAAAAGTGATCCTTTTTTTTGCACAATGTAGTACTGCCCAATACACTGCCTCATTGGTCTAGGCAGGACACATCTGCCTTGGAAGCGCAGTGGCTATTTCTGTATGAATTTTCACTCTGACGAATACACATTAAGCATTTGGAAGGGACATCATCTAGAGAAATGTTGATACAGGGACTTTGAGGCCATGAAAGGTTTTCATATTTTTTCAGTTTAGTACTTTTGTCATGCAGCAAAGACTGAGCAATAATTCAAATATGGTGGTCCTGCAGAAGGACATTTAGTTGTTGTTGCAGTTACACTAAACAAGAGATATAGTGGGGAAGCTGTACAATGGGGAGTGATATTGGAACAGTCAGTCCATAGTCAAAAGTGAGTGAAGTATTAAAGATGCCTGGCAAGCTAAGAGGCTCCAGAAACAGAAGTTGATCTTGCACTCTGTCAGTGTCTGCCTAAAGACTGCTCTGTGAACTAGTCTCTGCGTATAATGAGTTAGACTTATTTCTATATATTTATACCAAGTGGGATAAACCTTCTGTGTAGTCTGGAGTCTGCCTCCTGTCTTCTAGCTATCACTTCTATTGAAATTTCTTACAGTACGTCTTCTTCTTCTCATTGCACACAGTCTTACAATAACCTGTTTTAGTGAACTTACACCACAGTGGAGCCATGTTCATATAGACGGCACTCTTCTTGCATCAAAAAATTTTGTGTAATATAGCTGCCAGTGTTTATGAGAAACACTGAGTCCCTGACTATACACCCATTTTTTTCTTCATTGCTATGCAGTTAAAAATTTCGTCAACATCAAGGGTACCTGAATCATCGCCACTAATAACTTGTGCACAATCAAAAACAAATTTCTTTGTTATATTATCTGACTTATTCTCTGACTTGTCTTCATCACTGTAGACACATCCTAATTGTTTCTGATTTCTGTTTACATCATAATGTCCACTTATCAAATCTGCATCATCCCCAGATCCATACTATATTTTAGACAGCACTCCTTCTGGCATTGTGAAATTTCCCAGATATTTTGTTAAGATTACTGGAGATAGCGTGTAACAGTTTTTTTTTTTTTTAGATCTCTGACAATGCTTCACATTATTCTTCTGAAATGTAAAATCTTTTCTTCAACAGGTATGCCATTTAAGATTTCAAAATCACCAGAGTTGCCTCAATATTTGATGCTAATAAACAAATTTCTTTGCAATACCAGAACTTGAATTGTTTCTTGATGTGTCTTCACTACAAAGGACACTCTTACTGTTTTAATCCCCACTCTGCACAATATTGGAACCAGATTCTTAGAGACAAGAGGCCAAAATTTCATTCCTCAATGTAGTGTTCGAATCTCTATCCTCTGCCACTACTCACATCTTACAAATTTCTTTCTTTGCATGTAAAAGATATCACCTCGCCCCCCCCCCCCCCCCCCCCCCCAATCTGTTCCCCTTCTTGCATGTTACCTACTATGTTGTTATTCTTGTGGAAGATCTCTCTGACTCTGCACACTGCAACTTACTTTTTGTGCTCAGGCAGCTTCCACTGCTACGACATTCTTTCTCTAGTCTTTTTCTCGCACATTATTCTCATCATTGTCGATCTTCCCATTTTGTGATTTGTCTTCAGTATTTTGTATTACCATTTTGACATGAGACCCTTTGTTTCTTTTTTCCAATTTCTTTTTCCTGATACTATATTCAATACTTTTCCATTCGTCTTCCGGTACACGTGACTGCCACAGATCCAATAGCTTCTCGGACATTCGACACTTCTTCCACGCTTCCATCAGTTTGTCCATTTTCTGGATCAAGACCTCCTCTCTTGCCTGCTCCACAACATCTCGAATTGAGTACTGTGAAGAAGAAAAGTGGAGATAAACCTAACAGAGATTCACAATGGCACATACAAATTATGAAACTAACAAATTGACCCTTGAATATTACAGAAAAAAATTTTTGCAGGCCATGCATCGGAAACGTAGGTATCTAGAAGAGGAAAATAATTACAGATACATTTGAATGGACGGTTTGGAAAAATAAAGTTTGCATATACAGGAGTTATGAAAAAAGGACCCTCACATTTGCTTACACAACAAAATGATTTTTTTTGTATATATTTTTACTGAAATGAAGTATAGAGCTAATAATAGTTTAATTCACATAAAACAATTTTTTACATTCTCCTCTCAACTCTCTGCCCATCTCCACCTCCCATCCCTGTACGTCAATGCCATGCCCCCCCACACACACACCCCCTCTGACTAACCTAGAGCCCAGTGTTTTGTTATTGCAAACAAAACCTTTTTTTTGGGAATTGAAATTGCTTAAAATGAATGGGTAAACCAGTTGGGACACTGGTGTACAGTGTATGAGACAGCTTTCTCCAGCTGCTGGATCGGTGTGGACAGTCACTTCAATGATGGTATTTTGCCTAGTTTTAACCTCTGAATGCAAAGGATTACAAAGTTTTGGATAATTCAGATTCCGTAGCATTATTCTAATTATAAGTCAGTAATACATAAATACAACTTTTCTGTTTCCTGTAAAACCAGCAGTGAGGGAGAAAACAAAACACCACAATGGTGTGTATACAATTTTTGTTAGTGTAACTGAACCTGACTGTAACTGCACATTTTCACAGCACAGCACAGTATTTTATTTCTTGCAATCAGTTCTAAAAGAAAACTTGAACACTGTCATTTACAAAAATGTATAGCTAATGCCCATATGAATGTTCATCAGAATATCATGTAAAAATATATTATTCAAGATTTTTGGTATAATAACTTTTTACAATTTGTATATTACACACACACACAAACACACACACACACACATAGATATATATATATAAAAAAAAACAAAGATGATGTGACTTACCAAATGAAAGTGCTGGCAGGTCGACAGACACACAAACAAACACACAAAATTCAAGCTTTCGCATATATATATATATATATATATATATATATATATATATATATATATATATAAAAAAACAAAGATGATGTGACTTACCAAATGAAAGTGCTGGCAGGTCGACAGACACACAAACAAACACAAACATACACACAAAATTCAAGCTTTCGCAACAAACTGTTGCCTCATCAGGAAAGAGGAAAGGAGAGGGAAAGACGAAAGGATGTGGGTTTTAAGGGAGAGGGTAAGGAGTCATTCCAATCCCGGGAGCGGAAAGACTTACCTTAGGGGGAAAAAAGGACGGGTATACACTCGCGCGCACACACACACACATATCCATCCACACATATACAGACACAAGCAGACATATTTGAAGACAAATATATATACAGACACAGGCAAACAGATTGGGCAGAGATGTCAGTCGAGGCGAGGCAAAGATGTTGTTGAATGACAAGTGATGTACGAGGGGTGGCAACTTGAAATTAGCGGAGGTTGAGGCCTGGCCACTTGTCATTCAACAACGTCTTTGCCTCTGTACTTCCGCCTCGACTGACATCTCTGCCCAACCTCTTTGCCTTTACATATGTCTGCCTGTGTCTGTATATGTGCGGATGGATATGTGTGTGTGTGTGCGCGAGTGTATAACTGTCCTTTTTTCCCCCTAAGGTAAGTCTTTCTGCTCCCGGGATTTGGATGACTCCTTACCCTCTCCCTTAAAACCCACATCCTTTTGTCTTTCCCTCTTTCCTGATGAAGCAACCTTGGGTTGCGAAAGCTCGAAATTTGCGTGTGTGTGTTCGTGTGTTTTTTATTGTGCCTGTCTACCAGCACTTTCTCGTTTGGTAAGTCACAGCATCCTTTTTCCCACGTGGAATGTTTCTTTCTATTTTACACACACACACACACACACACACACACACACACACACACACACACACACACACACACTCTCTCTCTCTCTCTCTCTCTCTCTCTCTCTCTCTCTCTCTCTCTCTCTCTCTCTCTCTCTCTCTTTAACCAGAACATAAGCAAAATGTTCAAAAAATACACTCTTTTCCTCTGGGAGGTCTCTATTGGTGGTGATAGGTCACTGGACCTTTCTTCCTCCTCCCTCCTCACCCACAAATATTTCTGACAAAGAAGTTGTATACATTAGCAGAGTTTTACGTTACCTTTATCAGAGCTAGACACAGCATTAGTGATATGTCTTTACATCTTAAACAAAGCCAAGTACAACAACATGATAAAATGAAGTGGCTAATATCCAGGGACAATACAGTAATAGTGAAGATGAAACTACTGCATGTGAATTCACTGACAATGAAACCTTGTTGCATCTCCTATAACAAAATATTAGCATTTAATTACCCACAGCCAAAACAAAAATCGATTCCCCTAACTATCAAATGACGTTGAGAATAAAGTCCAAAACCAATATAACTCTGAGGGTATTAAATTATTCACCTGACAACTGTGAAAAACCACTGGCACTGGTTGTACTCACACTAGTGGAAGGAGCATTTTATACTTATCACTCCTACTGCAGCAACAATATGAAATTCAGCACAACACAACATTTCAACAAGCATGACGTACTGAACAATTTGGTACCACATTAAATTGAAACTCATTGAAGTGAAAAAAAAAAGGCAATGGACAGATTACAAAAATAGAAACTATTCAAGCAATGGCAATGCAGAAATGAGGAAGTTTTTCCAGATATCACAGTTTGCTCAACATACAGATGATAAAAACATCTGACATGGGCAACAACTTTGTCTCACTCCCTTCTCAACTGCTCTTCCTTTTCATGTCTTTTGGCTCTTACAACTCAGTCTGGTTCCTGTATAATTTGTAAACAACATTTTTCTTTCTGTTTTTCATCCATAGTACCTTCAGTATTTCAAAGAATGTATCCCAGACAACATATTTTTATAAAACATGTTTTATATGCTTTATTATGTTATTTTTCAGCCAATGAACATTTTGCCTAAGTATAACTGCCCATAATTTAAATTGTATGTAACATTTGAGAAAACTAATTGCACAAAAAAAAGCAAAGTAATTTTTCATAAGAATTTTGTACCACTTAGGTTGTTAATAATAAATTTTGGTCACTATTAATGATTTAGTAAAATCGTGCAATATTGCTAATTATGTTTTTATCAATGTACATAAACTACCCATTGCACAAAAGCATTGAAGTCCCTTCATAATTAGATTTTAGCTTTTATTATGAATACAGAAATTATAGTTTCCTAATGGTGTAAATCTTGGCTATGTGAGCTTCCCAACCATGACGTTTCCCACCCTTTTGTAGGTGTGGCAGGTACTGTCAGACTTCCAACCAAGCAGTTATGCACTGTTGGTTTACTGACTACCTCCTCAACTGTTAATTTACATCAGTCATTCAGCATCAGTGAACGCATTTTCAAGGTGAAAGGCAGTGCCCCCCCCCCCCCCCTTTTCCTCCAACAGCCTTCATTTCCATATAGTTTTATGGGCAAAAGCTGTTTCAGGTCTATACACTGTAAGTAACGGAATAATTACAATGACAAAAGAGAAGCCATATCTTCTCAAAGATGGTCATCACTACTGGGTGTAGAGGAAATGTGATGATTATACGAATTGGTTGTGTGTAAATTCCAAACGGAGTAAATGCTGAGACCATTTAAAAATTGCAAATGGCAGATTCATGGCTCAATAGCAACATTTTTGCCCACCTCACAAAGTAGATTAAGAAATGAATACATAACTGCAGGAAAAGAATCCACAAAGAAAATACAGTGCCTGTTTCTCGAATTTTTAAAGAGAAAGTTCGATTTGAAAGATAAAGATTTAGTTTTGCCACAAATATTTCAAATTATGAGAAATCAAAAAATGAATTGTGTACAGAAAGAAGGAAGCTACTGGCACTAGCTCAGAGATTTGGTTGAGTGAAGCCATTTTGAAATTAACTGAAGGTAGTAGCTTTTTGAAAGCTGATGATGAGGCTGTTCCTGACAAAAGAATTCTGGTGTTTAGTTGTGGAGAAGCAGAGCAAATCCTATATGAGAATGGAACTGTTCTTGTGGATGGAACACTTAACAGTTATTCTAATAAATTCAAATAACTGTGCACTATACACACTGCAAGAGTACATAAATTGATCCTGTACTTGAGGGATAAAATATACCATATTTATGTGATCTAAGCTGCTCTTGAACTAAGCCAGACCCGGAAAATGAGACACTAAATTCGACAGGGAGAAAATTGTACACCACACTTCCAAACTGAAACAAGGTTGGTTCAGTCCAACATGAGATACAAATTAGATAGAATGATGAAGATACAGCTACAGTAGTTGGATTCAGGTCATAATCAAAGCATTCAAGCTTGAGCAAGGTTATTTTGTAAATTAAATTTCTCTTTCAAACATTTAAAACCGCATAACTTGCCTGCACAGAATTTATAGTTGTAGAAGATTTAAAAATCAATTCTAGAAATTAGCTGCTGTTCTTCATTTCTGATTGTGTCACTATTCAGCATGAGAATAATGCAAATGTAAACATTACGTGATTTGTATATTGTTCTACGTTTGCTGTTGTCTCACTCAAGTTTGTGGGGTGGACACGATATAAATGAGGTAACAGTTAACATGGAAGAATACATGGTGTACTGTTTAAATTCATATTATATATGATTCACAATTCACTGGAACTGTCTCTTGTTATGGGTAGGGAAACATCCTAAACAAAGCATCGGCAGTATTGATGTAAATTGTAAACACAGGCTTAACATCTGGCTTTTCGTAGCAGATTTTTCTGTGAAGACTTCAAATGTATGACTAGCAACACTTAGAAAATAAGACTGAAACTAACTTAGAAATTAGAAGCGGAAATCTAAAACAAAAATAACTTAGAAATTATAAGCAGAAATCTAAAAAAAAAAATTTATTAGATTTATATGAGTTTTAAAAAATGTTTAAACCATCAGTTAAGTAATTCTGAATCACTATCACTTGATTCCTTGTTGCTCAATTCTTTCTATGAAGCTAAATCCCCCATGCCATAAGCTGCATTCAATATGTAATATATCTTAAATTCCTGTTGCACAGTCTGGTTTGTAACACACCTGCATGCATCATCAATCTGTTAACTCACTTGCAACAAACTCACACGATTTACGTGTACTGTTGGTGTCAGTTGACCCATTTTTTGATAGCTAGTCTGTGTACATGCATTTAAGCTTGTCCTTAAATGGTTTATTCAAACAGACTTTAAGTGGTTGTGAAATTGATGTCATCCCACGTGGAATTAATACAAAGTCTGTTTTCTTTTCTAATAATTTTTGTTTTACTGTAGGTACTGTATGGCCTGGGCATGCATCCAACACCAGTATACTGCATAAGCCAAGCATTGCACCAGGACGATGCTTCATTCCAGCACCCTGTCCTCCAAAAACCACCCACTTTCATTTGTTTGTACAATTACAATTTTTGGAACACATCTGATTTTTGTAAAGTCCTTCACTTGAAAATTATGAATGGGGATAATTAATGTCCATCTGCTGTGCAAGCAAGTGTGATGGACATTTGCTGTTTTTCACCCCTTCACTGACAAAGAAGGTACTGGTTTTAAGTGCCTCCAAAGTGAAAAATCTCAGCGCTTCATAAAAAGACCAATCCAGTTGCAGTGAGCATTACAATTTTTGATTTTTTGCACTCAAGCAATATCATGTGCATTAATTTTTAAAATTTAATATCATGTGCATTAATTTTTAAAATTTCAGTATTCATAGGCAGGTATTTATCAAAAAACTCATTTAAAATTACTTAACGAGCATGATATCAGCCACATTTTGGCCCACTAAATGCTTTCCTGTTACTGGAATATTCAGATAATTTGGGATGTGATGCATGACATTAAAATGAAATATATTAATGTGTTGTATAAAAGTGTTTACGTATTTCAACATCTTCATTATTATTAAAATTCTGGAAGTGACTGAGCTATAGAACAGAGTGGGAGAATAGATAAGGCACGCATCATAGACTTATGGGCAGAACTTAAGTTATTGCCGCATGTACCTTCACCCTCCAAAAATGGCTACTTATGAATATCTCGTATCTAGTTTTCCAACTATCCAGATTATAGCAAGTAATAATAAGTATAAATCAATAAATAATACAGAGTGGCAGCTTACAACATTGACATCATAAGCATAGAAGAGATAAAGGTAGTTCCTGTTTTATTTGGTTTGCTCCAGATAAAGTCAAATACATATGAAAAACATCTTTCCGGATTGAAAAATAAGATGCCTAGGTGGCCACCAAAATCTGTGGTGTTAAACTTTGAAATGGCTATAATGAAATCTATGAAAACAGTGTTCCCTTTCCAGTTATAAGTTTCACTTGAGCCGGTGTCTGTGGAACAAAATACCGGGTGATCAAAAAGTCAGTATAAATCTGAAAACTTAATAAACTACGGAATAATGTAGATAGAGAGGTAAAAAGAGTTCACAAAATGTACAACAGATGGCACTGGACAGCAAAACGTCAGTGACTGCGTATGGCAATTGTGTATAAAAGAAGCTGTAATGAGAGAGAGAATCAGATGCGCCAGCTGTTGCAGCATGTTGACGTTACCTGAAAAGGTGCTTTTAGTGAAGCTGTATTATCAGAATGGGGAATGTGCTAGTTCAGCGTTACAATCCTATCGCCATAGGAAGGGGATTCGAACGGGTAAAGGTCCGTTGACAAATGCAGCTGCGGCGAGAATGATTTCAAAGTTCGAAGCCACCGGATGTTTAGAAGATAGACCCCTTAGTAGCTGACCGAGCGCAAGGTGTAATGCTGCTGAGACAGTTCAGTAAGAAATGGAGACTGTAGCGGGTTCGTCTATGCAAGGGGAAGTCAGGGCTCATGCAGTCGCACGTCGCACCGGCATTCCATACACCACTGTTTGGTTGGCACTGCGGCGTGCCCTCTGATGCTATCCATACAAAATCCAACAGCATCATGAACTGTTACCTGGCGATTTAGTGAAGCGGAGGGCATTTGCAGTGTGGGCGTTTCAAAAGATGGCGGAAGATGACGATTGGTTGAGTAACGTGTTGTCGACCGATGAAGCTCATTTTACGCCAGGGGGTCTGTCAACGCCCACAACTGCAGTATTTGGGCTACTGAAAATCCTAGAACTGTCTTGGAAACTCCATTGCATGACGAGAAAGTCACGGTATGGGTTGGAATTACCACATCTACCATTATCGGGCCTTTTTTCTTCGAGGAAATGCGTGATTCTGGTTTTATAACTGCTACCATGATGGGTGAGAGGTACACCGATATGTTACAGAATCACATCATCCCCAGCCTGGTTGATAAACACCTGCTGGTACGTACGACGTTTATGCAGGATGGCACTCCACCCCATATTGCTAGATGCGTGAAAGATCTCTTGTGCGTGTCGTTTGGTGATGATCGTGTGCTCAGCCGTCACTTTCGTCATGCTTGGTCTCCCAAGTCCCCAGACCTCAGTCCGTGCAATTATTGGCTTTGGGGTTACCGGAAGTCACAAGTGTATCGTGGTTGACCGACATCTCTAGGGATACTGAAAGACAATATCTAACGCCAATGCCTCACCATAACTCTGGACATGCTTTACAGTGCTTTTCACAACATTATTCCTCAACTACAGCTATTGTTGAGGAATGATGGTGGACATATTGAGCATTTCCTGTAAAGATCATCATCTTTGCTTTGTCTTACTTTGTTATGCTAATTATTGCTATTCTGATCAGATGAAGCGCCATCTGTTGGACATTGTTTGAACTTTTGTATTTTTTTGGTTCTAATAAAACCCCATGCCACTCCAAGCATGTGTGTCAATTTATACCTCTCTATCTACATTATTCCGTGATTTATTCAGTTTTCAAATTTATACTGACTTTTTGATCACCCGGTACAACAACTGGCACTAATACAGGGATAGAGAAGAACTCAGACTGTTTTGCCACATGTGTTCTGCAGTGGCACATCTTCCATGAAACAGTGTTGATGAAGTGTAGATAGTAATAATGGAAGAAATGCACCAAGGAGAAAAGGTCATGAGATAGGCAAATTGTATGGAGATGGAATTTTCTAGTATAACTGAAATGTGGAATATTTTTAACCAACAGCAATGGACCATGAATGCTAATGAATATTAGTACAAGAAACTAAACTTCTGAAAAAATGAAAAACATCTGAAAATATACTTCCTGATAAATAAAATAAAAGAGGAAGCAATAAATGTTACATTATTTGAAACTTAGAAAGATTCCATTGATCTGCCTCTTCAAAAAAGAAGAGAAAGATACATAGATCACAACAAAAGATTAAACAATGCTATAAGAATATGTAACAACTCAGTGAATTTAAAATGGTGTTTGAAATCTCTGGCTTACTTATATAAATTGAGCAACGAATCAAAATTCATGAAATATGACAAGAAGTTAAATTATTTGCTGTGGTAATGTTGTAGAAAGAAAAAATTCAAAAATAAAAACATTTAAATATGACTGTATGTTGTGTGCATGGTCAGTCCTAAGCTCAGACAAAATGTGAACACAACCTATGACCAGCTGAGAGACAGAAGTGATGACACTTTCTGCAAGACCTGACCATTATTTTGCAGTGTACAAAGCAGGCTGTTACTAATTTGTTTGACTGATGGAGCTATGCCACCTGCTGCACTCCCCTGACCAAAGCCCTCGTGAGTTCAACTCGGTTTCTAAACTGAAGGAAACACTTCACGCCATTCACTTCGCAACTGCTACAAATTCGTCAGGCAATAGATCACACTGCTTGAACTGTCAACACAACTGGCACTGCTAAGGGTATCCTACGACTTCCACATCGGTGGCAATGGGTTATACACAATGCTGGTGACTACTTTGAAGGTCAGTAAAACAAGCTGCAAATAAATAGTCACCACTATTAAAGTTCCAACCCTCATATATACAACACCAGTCTAGAGTACTGTTTCAGCATTTAAAGTATTTGTCATGTTGGCAAAATAATAGACATTGAAGAACTTCAGTGATATGTTGCTGTGTTGTGGACTTCAGTCCAGAGACTGGTTCGATGGAGCTCTCCATGCTTCTCTATCCTGCGCAAGCTTCTTCATCTCCCAGTACCTACTGCAACCTACATTCTTCTGAATCTGCTTATTGTATTCATCTCTTGGTTTCCCTCTATGATTTTTACCCTGCACACTGCCCTCCAATACTAAATTGGCGATCCCTTGATGCCTCAGAACATGTCCTACCAATCGATCCCTTCTTCTAGTTAAGTTGTGCCACAAATTTCTCTTCTTCTCAATTCTGTTCAATACTTCCTCATTAGTTATGTGATCTACCCACCTAATCTTCAGCATTCTTTCTAGCACCACATTTCGAAAGCTTCTACTCTCTTCTTGTCCAAACTATTTATCCTTCATGTTTCACTCCCATACATGGCTACACTCCATACAAATACTTCGAGGAAAGACTTACTGACACTTAAATCTATACTCAATATCAACAAATTTCTCTTCTTCAGAAATTCTTTCCTTGCCATTGCCAGCCTACATTTTATAGCCTCTCTACTTCGACCATCATCAGTTATTTTGCTCTCCAAATAGCAAAACTCCTTTACTACTTTAAGTGTCTCATTTCCTAATCTAATTCCCTCAGCATCACCTGATTTAATTCGACTACATTCCATTATCCTTGTTTGCTTTTATTAATGTTCATCTTATATCCTCCTTTCAAGACACTGTCTATTCCGTACAACTGCTCTTCCAGGTGCTTTGATGTCTCTGACAGAATTACAATGTCATTGATGAACCTCAAAGTTTTTATTTCTTCTCCATGAATTTTAATACCTACTCCAAATTTTTCTTTTGTTTCCTTTACTGCTTGCTCAGTATACAGATTGAATAACATCGGGGATAGGCTACAACCCTGTCTCACTCCCTACCAAACCACTGTTTCCCTTTCATGCTCCTCGACTTTTATAACTGCCATCTGGTTTCTGTACAAATTGTAAATAGCTTTTCGCTCCCTGTATTTTACCCCTGTCACCTTCAGAATTTAAAAGAGAGTATTCCAGTCAACGTTGTCATAAGCTTTCTCTAAGTCTACAAATGCTAGAAACGTAGGTTTGCCTTTCCTTAATCTATCTTCTAAGGTAAGTCATAGGATCAGTATTGCCTCTCATGTTCCAGTATTTCTATGGAATCCAAACTGATCTTCCCCGAGGTCAGCTTCTACCAGTTTTTCCATTTGTCTGCAAAGAATTCACATTAGTATTTTGCAGCCTTGACCTATTAAACTGATAGTTCGGTAATTTTCACCACCTGCTTTCTTTGGGATTGGAATTATTATATTCTTCTTGAAGTCTGAGGATATTTTGTCTGTCTCATACATCTTGCTCACCAGACGGTAGAGTTTTGTTAGGGCTGGCTCTCCCAAGGCTGTCTGTAGCTCAAATGGAATGTTGTCTACAACCGGGGCCTTGTTTCGACTTAGGTCTTTCAGTGCTCTGTCAAACTCTTCACGCAGTATCATATCTCCCATATCATCTTCATCTACATCCTCTTCCATTTCCATTCTATTGTCCTCAAGAACATCGCTCTTGTACAGGCCCTCTATATACTCCTTCTACCTTTCTGCTTTCCCTTCTTTGCTTAGAACTGGATTTCCAATTGAGCTCCTGATATTCATACAAGTGGTTCTCTTTTCTCCAAAGGTCTCTAATTTTCTTGTAGGCAGTATCTATCTTACCCCTATATATGCCTCTACATCCTTAGATTTGTCCTCTAGCCATCCCTGATTAGCCATTTTGCACTTCCTGTCGACCTCATTTTTGAGACGTTTGTATTCCTTTTTACCTGCTTCATTTACTGCATTTTTATATTTTCTCCTTTCACCAATTAAATTCAATATTTCTTCTGTTACCCAAGGATTTCTACTAGCCCACATCTTTTTACCTACTTGACCCTCTGCTGCCTTCACTATTTCATCCCTTAAAGCTACCCATTTTTCTTCTACTGTATTTCTTTCCCCCATTCCTTTCAATAATTCCCTATTGCTCTCCCTGAAACCCTGTACAGCCTCTGGTTCTGTCACTTTATCCAGGTCCCACCTCCTTAAATTCCCACCTTTTTGCAGTTTCTTCACTTTTAATCTACAGTTCATAACCAAAATATTGTGGCCAGAGTCCACATCTCCCCCTGGAAATGTCTTACAATTTAAAACCTGGTTCCTAAATCTCTGTCTTACCATTACATAATCTATCTGAAACCTTCCAGTATCTCCAGGCCTCTTCCATGTATACAAGCTTCATTCATGATTCTTGAAACAAGTGTTAGCTAAGATTAAGTTACGTTCTGTGAAAAATTCTACCAGGCGGCTTCCTCTTTCATTCACCTACTATGTTTCCTTCTCTTTCTTTTCCTGCTATCGAATTCTAGTCACCCATGACTATTAAATTCGTGTCTCTCTTCACTATCTGAATAATTTCTTTTGTCTCATCATACATTTCATCAATCTCTTCGCCATCTGTGGAGTTAGTTGGCATATGTACTTGTACTACTGTGGTGGGCGTGGGCTTTGTGTCTATCTTGGCCACAATAATGCATCCACTATGCTGTTGGTAGTAGCTTACCCGCACTCCTATTTTTTTTATTCATTAACTTCACTAATTACCACTATATCTAACTTTAACCTATCCATTTCCCTTTTTAAATTTTCTAACCTACCTGCCTGATTCCCCACATTCCAATCCGTAGAATGCCAGTTTTCTTTCTGTTGATAACAACGTCCTCCTGAGTAGTGCCCACCCAGAGATCCAAATGGGGGACTATTTTACCTCCGGAATATTTTACCCAAGAGGACACCACCATCATTTAACCATACAGTTAATCTGCATGCCCTCGGGAAAAATTATGGCTGTACTTCCCCTTGCTTTCAGCCGTTCGCGGTACCAGCACAGCAAGGCCGTCATTAAAAGTTGTTATAACCCACGCAATAGTGTAACAGAAATGCTTCGGGAACTGAAATGCCAGTCCTTGGACGAAGACAATGCTGTTCTCATGAAACTTTGTTGGGTAAATTTAGAGAAGCTGTATTCAAGGAGGAATGGGCAACCACTATGCCACCACCAGCTTGTATCTCACCTCAAACGCCTACAGACCATAATTTTTGCTCACCTCAGTAAGCAAATGGAATACCACTGAAAATCACTAACATTGGCATAACGTACCCTTCACCATCAACTGTACAGTGGCTTGCGGGATATGTATGTGCTAGTAGGTTACCAGTATTACATGTGCCATTACACAAACAAAAACTTACCCTGACCAGTGTGGAGTGCTTTCGCATGTAGATTTGTGCATCATCTGCCTGGAACACTGGAAGAGTGGACACCTTGGAGTTGGGGTCCAGCTCCTTCACCCACTGGTCATCTTTGTTGATTGGCTGTATTGTGATTTCGACAACATAATTCATTGGTATCAACCCCTGTAACAAGGCAAAAACTTATTCTGCAGGAAGTGATTATGTAAAAATACCATAATATTTTTCTCTCCTCAGTTTTCTACTTTTTCTTTAGCACTATCCCAGATATCTCTTTATTTACCTACACATAAATTGTTGTTGTTGTTGTGGTCTTCAGTCCTGAGACTGGTTTGATGCAGCTCTCCATGCTACTCTATCCTGTGCAAGCTTTTTCATCTCCCAGTACCTACTGCAACCTACATCCTTCTGAATCTGCTTAGTGTATTCATCTCTTGGTCTCCCCCTACGATTTTTACCCTCCACGCTGTCCTCTAATACTAAATTGGTGATCCCTTGATGCCTCAGAACATGTCCTACCAACCGATCCCTTCTTCTGGTCAAGTTGTGCCACAAACTTCTCTTCTCCCCAATCCTATTCAATACTTCCTCATTAGTTATGTGATCTACCCATCTAATCTTCAGCATTCTTCTGTAGTACCACATTTCGAAAGCTTCTATTCTCTTCTTGTCCAAACTATTTATCGTCCATGTTTCACTTCCATACATGGCTACACTCCATACGAATACTTTCAGAAATGACTTCCTGACACTTAAATCAATACTGGATGTTAACAAATTTCTCTTCTTCAGAAATCACCCGACTTAATTAGACTACATTCCATTATCCTTGTTTTGCTTTTGTTGATGTTCATCTTATATCCTCCTTTCAAGACACTGTCCATTCCATTCAACTGCTCTTCCAAGTCCTTTGCTGTCTCTGACAGAATTACAATGTCATCGGCGAACCTCAAAGTTTTTATTTCTTCTCCATGAATTTTAATACCTACTCCGAATTTTTCTTTTGTTTCCTTTACTGCTTGCTCAATATACAGATTGAACAACATCGGGGACAGGCTACAACCCTGTCTTACTCCCTTCCCAACCACTGCTTCCCTTTCATGTCCCTCGACTCTTATAACTGCCATCTGGTTTCTGTACAAATTGTAAATAGCCTTTCGCTCCCTGTATTTTACCCCTGCCACCTTTAGAATTTGAAAGAGAGTATTCCAGTCAACATTGTCAAAAGCTTTCTCTAAGTCTACAAATGCTAGAAACGTAGGTTTGCCTTTCCTTAATCTTTCTTCTAAGATAAGTCGTAAGGTCAGTATTGCCTCACGTGTTCCAGTGTTTCTACGGAATCCAAACTGATCTTCCCCGAGGTTGGCTTCTACTAGTTTTTCCATTCGTCTGTAAAGAATTCGTGTTAGTATTTTGCAGCTGTGACTTATTAAGCTGATAGTTCGGTAATTTTCACATCTGTCAACACCTGCTTTCTTTGGGATTGGAATTATTATATTCTTCTTGAAGTCTGAGGGTATTTCACCTGTTTCATACACCTTGCTCACCAGATGGTAGAGTTTTGTCAGGACTGGCTCTCCCAAGGCCGTCAGTAGTTCCAATGGAATATTGTCTACTCCGGGGGCCTTGTTTCGACTCAGGTCTTTCAGTGCTCTTTCAAATTCTTCACGCAGTATCGTATCTCCCATTTCATCTTCATCTACATCCTCTTCCATTTCCATAATATTGTCCTCAAGTACATCGCCCTTGTATAGACCCTCTATATACTCCTTCCACCTTTCTGCTTTCCCTTCTTTGCTTAGAACTGGGTTTCCATCTGAGCTCTTGATATTCATACAAGTCGTTCTCTTATCTCCAAAGGTCTCTTTAATTTTCCTGTAGGCGGTATCTATCTTACCCCTAGTGAGATAGGCCTCTACATCCTTAGATTTGTCCTCTAGCCATCCCTGCTTAGCCATTTTGCACTTCCTGTCGATCTCATATTTGAGACGTTTGTATTCCTTTTTGCCTGTTTCACTTACTGCATTTTTATATTTTCTCCTTTCATCAATTAAATTCAATATTTCTTCTGTTACCCAAGGATTTCTACTAGCCCTCGTCTTTTTACCTACTTGATCCTCTGCTGCCTTCACTACTTCATCCCTCAAAGCTACCCATTCTTCTTCTACTGTATTTATTTCCCCCATTCCTGTCAATTGCTCCCTTATGCTCTCCCTGAATCTCTGTACAACCTCTGGTTCTTTTAGTTTATCCAGGTCCCATCTCCTTAAATTCCCACCTTTTTGCAGTTTCTTCAGTTTTAATCTACTGGTCATAACCAATAGATTGTGGTCAGAGTCCACATCTGCCCCTGGAAATGTCTTACAATTTAAAACCTGGTTCCTAAATCTCTGTCTTACCATTATATAATCTATCTGATACCTTTTAGTATCTCCAGGGTTCTTCCATGTATACAACCTTCTTTCATGATTCTTAAACCAAGTGTTAGTTATGATTATGTTGTGCTCTGTGCAAAATTCTACCAGGCGGCTTCCTCTTTCATTTCTGTCCCCCAATCCATATTCACCTACTATGTTTCCTTCTCTCCCTTTTCCTACACTCAAATTCCAGTCACCCATGACTATTAAATTTTCGTCTCCCTTCACAATCTGAATAATTTCTTTTATTTCATCATACATTTCTTCAATTTCTTCGTCATCTGCAGAGCTAGTTGGCATATAAACTTGTACTACTGTAGTAGGTGTGGGCTTCGTATCTATCTTGGCCACAATAATGCGTTCACTATGCTGTTTGTAGTCGTTTACCCGCATTCCTACTTTCCTATTCATTATTAAACCTACTCCTGCATTACCCCTATTTGATTTTGTGTTTATAACCCTGTAGTCACCTGACCAGAAGTCTTTTTCCTCTCTATTATTATATTATGTTTTTATGCTGCCAAACCTATACTTTTTTTACTTCTTCTGCCATTATTATTTCCAAGAGCTACATTACATACGAAACATAATACCTCAACTTTGTCTGTTAATGGAACAAGTGAGTCCTCTCCTCCTTGAAAGATGAAAAAGGAATTGTGAATACAAATATATATATAATCTCTAAAAACAAAGAAGATTGACTTACCAAACGAAAGCACTGTCAGGTTGATAGACACACAAACAAACACAAACACGCACACAAAATTCAAGCTTTCACAACCAACGGTTGCTTCATCAGGAAAGAGGGAAGGAGAGGGAAAGATGAAAGGATGTGGGTTTTAAGGGAGAGGGTAAGGAGTCATTCCAATCCCGGGAGCGGAAAGACCCACCCTAGGAGGAAAAAAGGTTTTTCCTTTTTTTGTTTGAGTTTAAACAGTGAGTGTATTATCATGTACATAAGAAGGGCCCAAAAGGTAAGTACCTACATTTCTAATTAGGCTATTGTTATCTCAAAATTTGCTAGTACATATTATAAGGATCTGAAATATATGGAACTTAAAAGTTCTATAGTCCTTTGCAAACATTAAATTTGTTCTTTACACTGGTTTACAGTAAATAATGCTTTCTTGTAATATAGGGATGTGTTAGAAATTTTGACTCATTATGTTAATAAACCAATAATGATTTAGCAAATAATAAAATAATAATAATCTTTTTACCCATGCATTTGAAGATGACCACACATTTACAATCATGATGGTACCTATCAACTCTCTACTAAGTCATACTGAAAAGAAATGAGGACCCCAGAGGTCAAGGGGTCTAAGAGACAAAATCATAGTTTCAAGAAAATGCAAGTCAAAGTTCAACGGTTTTTGTAGGAGGGGACATGAGATTTTCACCATTTCGAACATGTCAGATGAATCCTCGGGTCCTTAGCCTTTTATTATCAATGATAATAAATAAGTAGAACACCCGGTTCATAGTTAATAGGTACAAAGAATGGACAATACGCACTTAGAACCCTTTACCTCTCACTTACAATACAATAAAATGATAATGCTCAGAGTACATACTCAACATAACAGACATTTATTGTTATAACAGGATACAGTATTGCATCAATAGTGTAATGATTGATTTACAAAATACAAACATTCAGGTTTAACACTTATCAACATGTATCACAATCATCATCTGTGTCATAGATGTCGTTACCCAAGTCTGTAGTGACATCATCATCATCATCATCATCATCATCATCATCATCATCCACATGAGTATTGGGTGCAAATGATTCACCAGTCTGTTTCATGGGACAAATGTTTATAAAATTGGTGGTATATCTGTGGCACAAATTGCAGAATTTCCATCAGGTTCTCATATTTTGTGAATTTTGGCTTTGCCTTCACAGAAATGGTTTGAAGACAGGGAAGTTGTTTACGCATTTTTCCTGTTCATTGTTTTTTCATTGGCAGTTCCTTGTAAGGCAGAATACCTTCAGTTAATGTTGTCTTATAAAAAAGGGTATTTGGGTTTGCCTTTGTACCTGCATTCCTCAAATCTCTGGCACAGTGTTCCTAAAGTATCGGTTTAGTGGCTGGAGACCAATGAAGTCTTCATCCGTCATTTTAGTAACAACAAATTTTCGATTTGCTGCAGCAGCTAGATTTATCCAGTCTTCTAGTATATAAATGTCACATTGGTTCCTCTTTCCTTTAAGTTCAATGATCTCGAAGCCCTGAGCACATTCGTTGTATGTATGTCCAGAAATGACGAAATTGTGGTCAAAAGTTTCAATTTGAGTGTTCATAACAATATAACACCAAAATTTTACTATTAGATGGCTCTTGTTCTGGCCTCCACAGTAGTCTCTGAAGGCTACGATGTGCTTCTCAGTGTGAGGAAGACTCTGGATATACTTCAGCATGCAAGATGTTATCTCCTGGCAACCCCTACTTGCCTGTCTTTCATGGCACTAAACATATGGGCAGTACCACTGGTTAAGTTGTGAATATTGAGTTTGTATGTCCACAACTATCGTGTATAGCAGGCTTTCGAGTTCATCACATGTGGTGTTGGCAACATCTTTCGAAGATCAAAGCATATTGCAACATAGTTGTTGTTATTTAATTCCTTGCATTTCCTTTTGTCTTCTTTTCCTGCTTTTGCCTTCCTGAGATGAAATTCTTTTTCAACATCAGTTGCCTTTGTTTTTCATCAGGCGTACCATGTACAATTTTCATTTGCAGCCTGTCACAAGTTAGACAGTTATTGGTAAAGGCCTGGGAAATCTTAGGTTAAGTTCTGTCCTGAATATATGTCTGTACAAACTTTCATTTACAGGTTTCACTTTTTTGTCTTCGTGGCAAAATGTTTCATACATTTTATACATCACTGCCACACTTAAGTTTGAATGTAAGTACAGTAGAGTCCCGCTAATCTGAACTAACTGGGACCGGATCTTGTTCTGATTACCGATTTGTTTGGATTAGCCGGAATTGTGATGACGAGTTTCTAGACTGAAGTATACCAAGCAGATGGTAACAAATGAGAACAAGTGTGGGAACAATGGCTCACTCTCACTCTCTGCCATTGTTGTTGTGAATTGTTGAGACCTTTGCAGTGCCTGAGGTCAGTGTGCTTCCAGTTGGCTAGCAAAGTGCTTGGTTTTGTTAGTTATCGATCACTGGCATGTGTAACAGTTGTATTGTATTCGTTCAGGTGTAGTGGTGTATGTATTTTCACCATAAGTAAACGGAAACATACAATGTTAACTCTCAAAGAAAAACTGAATGCTTTGAAGTGGATAGACAATGGTGAGAATGTATCTAAACTGGTAACATAACTGGGTGTTCGTAAAGCAACCATTTGTGATTGGAAGAAGGATCGAGTGAAGCTTGAACAGTCCTGTGCAATGTCTTCGGGGGAAAACACTCAAAATTTGGCAGACTTTGAAACAGTACCAGTACGATAAAGTGGATGAAGCTCTTTTCCTTTGGTTTACGCAGGAAAGATAAAGGGGTACTCCTTTGAGTGGGGCACTGGTTCAGGAGAAGGCTGTTTACCTGAACAAGTTAATAAATGGTGATGAGTCTTTTAGTGCGAGTATGGGTTGGTTGGATGGATTCAAAACACGTCATGGGATCCGTCAGCTAACAATTAGTGGATAGAAGCTTCCTTCTGACCAAGACACAGCAAAGGAATACCTGGGTGAGTTTGAAAAAATGATAAGAGACAGAAAGTATTCTCCCCAGCAAATTTATAACGCTGACAGGACTGGCCTTAATTTTAGGACAGTGCCAACAAAAAGCCTGGCATCATAAGCATAAGACCATGGTCCTGGTTTTAAAGTGTGCCAATATTGAATGACTTTACTAGCATGCAGCAACACTGCTGGTAATTGCAAGCAGCCTTTAATGCTGATGCAAATCTGCTAGGCCCAGAGCTTTTAAAAACTGCAACATGAAGTCCCTGCCAGTATATTATCGCAACCAGAAAAAAGCATGGATGGATGGTAAGCTGTTCAAAGATTGGTTTCAGGGCCAGTTTGTTCCCTCTGTTCAACGGTTTTCTAAGGAAAATCATGTGTCTCCCTGTTGATTGGTAATGCGCCATCTCACCCCAGCACTGAGGAATTACGTGATGGAGAATGTGTGGCGAAGTTTTTGCAGCTGACTGTAACATGACTTCTACAGCCGATGGACCAGGGCTTACAGCAAACATTAAAACTGATTTACAGAAAACAATTTTTAAGAATGCTGATCCAAGATGACAGCATTCCTTTAGTGGACAAAATAAAAAAGGCCAATGAGAAGGATGTTGTTTATTGGACCCCTGAAGCATGGCAGAATATTCCAAAAAATACTCTGAGAAAATTGTGGGGAAAACTGTGGAGATATCTTGAATTTCAGGACAACCTAGTTGAAAATGAAGAGGAGAATCTACTACAAATGATACAGACAATCCCTGGATGTGAAGAAGCTAGTGAGGGAGACATAGATGAGCAGATGGCAGTGCATGGGGCATGTGTGGAGAACCTTGCTGATGCTGATTTAGTTGCTGCTGTGGCTCAAGACCAGGAAGAAGTGGACTGCTGTGACAGAGGTGACAATGAGCCTGAAAGCGACAAAGGAGAGTTGGTACCACACAGTGATGCAGCAGAAGCCCTTGAACTCGTGCTACATTATTTGAAGCAACAGCCCACTGCTACACCTGCTGATTTGATGTTTATGAGACGATGGCGCACCTATAACAGACTGTCCTCATTATGCCAAAAAACAATGACTGAGTTTTTGTCATCTAAAAGTAGGGATAAAATGCCCACTGTATTTTAGTAAGTTTGACAGGTTTTCTTTCATCGTTATGCATTGTTTAAACCTAAGTTTTCTTGCCAATTTTTCTAATACATGTTTACTGTACTGCATAAATTAAAATAGTGTGTATGTACAGCAGTTTACCACACAGTTTTCTATACTTAGACTAACATTTTTCATGTTCAGATTAACCGAACATTTGGATTACCGGGGTTTGGATTAGTGAGACTCTGCTGTACTTACGGTTTGGAGCTCTTGCTCTACTATGATGGCTTGAGTACATCGGGAATCTTCTTATATGCTCCTTGATTATTGCGATTCTATTTGCTGGAATTTTATTTGGGGGCTCCTTCCTTCCCCATTTGTCATGTGACGAAATGCCAGATGGGTTCGATTTTTTGTTTGTTAATGATAACCTTTCTTACACTTTTGTTAGAAATGTCAAACGTTTTTCCAAAACATGTTTTGCACACTCTAAAACTATCCAGTTTATAAATACATGATACGTATTTGTGCGTAACAGCTGTGGTTTTTATTCTTCAACACAGGCTGTACATCTACGGCACCATTCTAGAACAATTTCTGAAGTTCCCAGCTACCTAGTTTCCAATAATCTCTAAATATTACTTTGCTCTGCTCATGGGGAATATTTTCATTACATTCATATCTACACAGGTGATTGTATTCACGTAACTTTTTAGCCCCATGCAGCATCATATCATGATCAACATTAGTCTGTCCTATGTTCCTCAGTGTCTTCCTCTTCTGAGATTTCCAGGTGTGCTCCCTTCTTACACTTTTTAACCCGGGCTGAAGTTCATGAAGAATAGCACTCGTTGGCAAGTCCTCAATTTGACGAGGTCTTCGTTCTGCTTCTTCTGTGCCATCTAAAAATAATGTATACTAAATCAGGGTTTTTGTAATGTTGGCTAACAATGTTGTGGTATCTTAAATTGTATTAAAAAATAAACACATTACATATCTAGCTTCAGACTATACAACTTACAGATGTAACGTACCTGAAGAAGCCTCTCTGGTTTCATCATCGTCATCACAAGGATTCCAATCACTGTCTTTATCAGAATCATGACCATCTCCAAACAGAGGTGCATCACTGCTACTACTAATATAATTGTCATTGTCATTATTGGTATCGCCATGACTGTTTATATTATCAGCCTGTTTCTATTATCAGACATGGGCATAGGGTCTGGAAACAATTACTTTTTTAAAACAAATTCGTACACAATTTCATTGTTTGTTGCTACACTGATGAGAGGCCTAAAGTTTCTGTATTTCTACTACTAAATAAATAAATAAATAAACTGTTACCCAGCTATAATTATGAAGCAACTAGAAAAAAATAGTATTATAACAAAATGCCCATCATTTGCAGCTTAGGTTGAACGTCTCTCTCATTCCCATTCATTGTATATAAACAATGTATTTACAATTAATTTGTATGAAACGCCCAAATGTGACTAAACACAGCACCAAATAGCCACGTGTCAGCTAGTGTCATACAAAAGATAATGTGGTGACACACTTTGTCACTAGCACTGATGTCTGCTTCCACTAACAGAATCTATTGCAGTGTTTGGTAGTAAAGGGGTCCTAGTGATATTGGACCTCTAGTGAGCCACTGCGTAACAACAACCCACCAAGTAGTCAAGGAACTTCACACTAGATGACATGTACTGTCGATAAAATCACTTTTTTTTTTTTTTTTTTTTTTTTTTTTTTTTTTTTTACACAAATTTTTCCAATGCAACTGTCACTTTGAGAATTTCTCAAAATGGAGCACTGCATAGCTTTGGGTCATAGACATAAGCTATCTCTGACTATCTTTAATTTCAGCAATTTTTAGATACAGACTTTGCAAAATATCTGTGCACTCAGATCTGAAAATAAGGATATCCTTTTCCGTGTAGTTCTTGCTAGCAGCAGTGGCACCAAATCCAGCATCTGCATAATGAGACTTGTTTTATGATTATATGCTTTGCGAACATCAATAGCAAGTAATTTGCTAGAATTTGTCAGAGTTTTCATAATAGTCTTCTTTATGAACTGAGAAGCAATGCTGCACATTAAACTGAACAAATCTTTGTACAAAAAGGGGAAGAGAGAATCATTTGACTAATACCTAGTTAAAAACTCCTCAAGTTAAATTGATAATGATGTAAGAAACTTAAGTTTTCCACAAAGAATTTGTCTTCTACGTGAGGTTTAATTTTTTCACATTTCTGCTTTCAGGTGGTCTTTTATGTACTTCAGAAACATACTTCTTCAAGTGTGGAATAAGTTCAAGTCCTCCCTTCATTACTTCAATATTTTGAATTCATCTCATACAGCAAAATTTGAGAGGAAACTTTGAAAACCCAGAGATATTTAACAAGCCTGCCCTCCTTGAAGAAAAATCCTTCATAAAGTACCAAATTACCCAAAGAAAGTCCCAAAAATTCCAAATACTTTTATTATGAGTTGTTTTCAAAACTCCATTCACTACATGAAGTGAGTAAGTATCACAATGAAGCATTTGTGGTTGATTTATCTATTTCACTGATTAGAAATGCTTGCAAATCATACATCTTCACCTTCACATCTGGACCATTCACTGAAATTTGAATTATGTTCTTAGGTGACTATTCAAAGCATTCAGACCCTCCAGGGAACTTGTCTGTAAATTAGAAGATGTGGTGGATTTCAAAAACATAGATGTTAAATATCAAGTAGATACAGACTGATTTTGTTCATTCCATAAACAAACCACAAAATCCGTCTGCTCCTTTTGGACAACATTTTTTAAACTCTCACCATATGTTGCACAAAAGAATCTCACTTCCCTGACTTGGTTAGCTAGGAGATTCTGCAAATTAGGGCCAAGTCCATAAGTAATTATATATGTAACAGTATTATGAGAAGGAAAGTTGCTACTCACCAAATAGCAGAGATGCTGAGTTGCAGGTAGGCACAACGAAAAGACTCTCACAATTATAGCTTTCAGCCTATAAGCCCTTTGTCACTCTTTTGTTGTGCCTATCTATGACTCAGCATCTCCACTATATGGTGAGTAGCAACTTTCCTTCTCACAATATTGTACATTTCATCCTGGATTTTCCATTGTTTAGTAATTATATACGACAACTTATCCTCATGTAACTGTATTTCTTTTGGCAATGATGCTACCAGGATACATAATTTGGAATATGTCTGGTGTGTGTCTAGAACATCTTGCTGCAGATTTTACTATCCCATCAGTAACTATAAAGTGTTTCACTGACTTTGTTTTGGAACTCTCTTCAACTGAAGTTCTACAAGTTTTAGCAGGAGCAAGTGATGGTAATTCATTACTGACACTCATATTCTGTTCAGAAGAAACTTGTGACTGTGCTGGTACTAGTTTTACTGCAGCAAAAGGCAGCATGATTTGTTGCCTTGAAACCAGTGAGTGAACCAATACTGAATGTCTCTTTCCTCTTTCATGTCTTTTTACTCGTGAAATGCCACTGGCACTATCGTCAAGCATAAAACGCTTGACAGATGCCATGTTATAGTCTGCAAGTTGTACTAATATGGCATGGGAAACGTTTTGGCTATTCAGAAATTGATTTTACTCTGTTCTTCCTTAACATCTGTACAATAAATTAAAATGACAATGGTTTTATATTAATTATTAAAAATCTACAAAGAGATGTCTTTACAAAAAAGATGTGGAGTAAAGATATTTAAACAGAAGTGGGAATGGGCAGAATTAAAGAAACAATTGTTCTAATTGATAATCCTCCACTGACACAGGATATGGCAGCACTGTCATGGGCGGAGCTACAATTTTTAAGTCATTTCCACTAGGTTTAGACACCACATATAGCTCAACACAAAGCCAAACCTGCAAATTTCTCTAGCTGTACATGCCCCTCAATGTCGTTAACTGCAATAGCAGAGGCTTTGCTAACACGACTTGCACAGATGGACTCCCAAGTCCCCTACATATAACAAGACTTTTACAAGTTCTGATGAATTTTTTATTAAGTGGACTGCTGGATACAACATTTCTGGGGGCATCTCTAACCCGCTACTCTCTTGAAGAACCAAAACAAAATTCGATGACCACCCACTCAATTGCATTACCTTTTCATTACTTTCATGACCATGTTCATTTTCATAACTTTTTTATGGCTTTCATGACCAGTAGACATCCTAAAATCACAGGTTGCGTTCAAAATGACCACAGGTAGTGGCATTACACGCTTTCAGTCTGATATGGGACAACATCTGCACACATGCTAGAATTTCGGCAGAGATGTTGGGTTGCGTTGGGGGAGGAGACCAAACAGTGAGGTCATCGGTCTCATCAGATTAGGGAAGCACGGGGAAGGAAGTCGGCCATGCCCTTTCAAAGGAACCATCCTGGCATTTACCTGAAGCGATTTAGGGAAACCATGGAAAACCTAAATCAGGATGGCTGGATGAGGGATTGAACTGTCATCCTCCCGAATGCGAGACCAGTGTGATAACCAGTGCGCCATTTCGATCGGTAGTGGAGATGTCCGAGCAGGCTGCATCAATACGTTGTTGCATATCATCTGGTGTAGTTGGTACATTTTTGTAGACAGTGTATCTCAGCTTTTCCCACATAAAAATGTCTACACGTGTCAAATCCAGGGAACAGGCTGGCCAAGGAACAGGTCCTCTGCATACAATCAAAAAATTTGGAAACAATTCATAAAGAAATGCTGCAGTATTTCATGCAGTATGGGCTGGACAGCCATCTTGTTGGTATTAAAGGTTCCTCAGAGTCTGCAGAGGAATGTCTTCTAGCATATGGGGAAGATGGTCAGTTAGGAGGCTGCAATACTTGAGCATGTTCAGTGTTCCATTTACGAAAAACGGGCCTATAATCTGATGGTTCATATACCATATAACATGTTTAACTCCTTGGACATTGATGTTCCACCTGACAAAGTCAACGGGGATTGTCAACAGCCAATAGTGCATGTTTTGGCAGTTTCCCTGGCCATGACTGGTAAATATGGCTTATGACTGGTAAATATGGCTTCATCACTAAGCAAGATACATGATACACTTAGAGTATCCTATCTTAATGCCTAGGTAGAGAAGTTGATACAATTCTCATAATCATTTCCACGCAGCTTTTGATGGAGAGAGATGTGACAGGGAAGGAACCTATGTCGATGGAGAATGCGTAGGACATTTGCCTGACTCTTGCCACTTCCTCAAGCAATTCTACATCTACATCTACATGGATACTCTGCAAATCACATTTAAGTGCCTGGCAGAGGGTTGATTGAACCACCTTCACAATTCTCTATTATTCCAATCTTGTATAGCATATGAAAAGAACGAACACCTATATCTTTCTGAATGAGCTCTGATTTCCCTTATTATATTGTGGTGATCGTTTCTCCTTATGTAGGTCAGTGTCAACAAAATATTTTCACATTTGGAGGAGAAAGTTGGTGATTGGAATTTCGTGAGAAGATTCCGTCGCAATGAAAAATGCCTTTCTTTTAATGATCCTTTATCATTTCAGTGACACTATCTCCCATATTTCGTGATAATACAAAATGTACTGCTCTTCTTTGAACTTTATTGATGTACTCCATCAGTCCTATCTGATAAGGATCCCACACCATGCAGCAGTATTCTAAAAGAGGACGGACAAGCATAGTGTAGGCAGTCTCCTTAGTAGATCTGTTACATTTTCTAAGTGTCCTGGCAATAAAATGCAGTCTCTGGTTAGCCTTCCCCACAACATTTTCTGTGTGTTCCATCCACTTTAAGTTGTTTGTAACTGTAATACCTAGGTATTTAGTAAAATTTACGGCATTCAGATTAGACTGATTTATCGTGTAACCGAAGTTTAAAGAAATCCTTCTAGCGCTCAATGTGGATGACCTCACACTTTTCATTATTTAGGGTCAAACGCCAATTTTCACACCATTCAGATATCTTTTCTAAATCATTTTGCAATTTGTTTTGATCTTCTGATGACTTTATTAGTCGATAAACAACACCGTCATCTGCAAACAACTGAAGACGGATGCTCGGATTGTCTCCCAAATCATCTCTATAGATAAGGAATAGCAAAGGGCCCACAACACTATCTTGGGGAACGCCAGAAATCACTTCTGTTTTACTCGATGACTTTCCATCAATTACTATGAACTGTGACCTCTCTGACAGGAAATCACAAATCCAATCACATAACTGAGACGATATTCCATAAGCACGCAATTCCACTACAAACCACTTAGTGTCAAAAGCCTTCCAGAAACACGGAATCCATATGATATCCCTTGTCAATAGCACTCAACACTTATTGTGAATAAGGAGCTAGTTTTGTTTCACAGGAATGATGTTTTCTAAACCCATGCTGACTGTGTGTCAATAGACAGTTTTCATCGAGCTAATTTGTAATATTTGAACACAATATATGTTCCAAAATCCTGCTGCATATCAACATTAATGATATGGACCTGTAATTTAGTGGATTACTCCTACTATCTTTCTTGAATATTGGTGTGACCTGTGCAACTTTACAGTCTTTGGGTACGGATCTTTCGTTGAGCAAACGGTTGTACATGATTGTTAAGTATGGAGCTAATGCATCAGCATACTCTGAACGGAACCTAATTGGTATACAGTCCGGACCAGAAGACCTGCTTTTATTAAGTGATATAAGTTGCTTCACTATTCCGAGGATATTTATTTCTATGTTACTCATGTTAGCAGCTGTTCTCGATTTGAATACTGGAATATTTACTTCGTTTTCTTTTGTGAAGGCATTTCAGAATGCTGTGCAGAATCTAACGTGCAGATCAACTGCAACAGCAGCAAGAACATTAATTTCCCCCTCTTCTGTCATTACTTGTTTCCTTCTGTTATGTTACACTACACTTTCACATAACTGGTTGAAGAGACTCATAAATAACTGCCAAAATGGTTGACGTCTATTAGGATATCTTGCCACATACACTGCACAAGAATGAACTGTATTCTTTCTACACTTTCCACATACTATGAGCATATCAGCTTTATCTGCACTGACAAATCACATCCTCCACTCACATCCTGTTGCTTGGACTGTCACCCACTAATGAATTAGCAAGTCACAATGCAGTCAAGGAATACACAAGCTTACTGTAAGCAAACAACACCATACTCAGCAGCTACACAGACTGAATAGCACAAACAAGTGTCGGTGTCCGAACTTTTAAGAATACACTACCGGCCATTAAAATTGCTATGCCAAGAAGAAATGCAGATGATAAAGAGGTATTCATTGGACAAATATATTATATTAGAACTGACGTGATTACATTTTCACACAATTTGAGTGCATAGATCCTGAGAAATCAGTACCCAGAACAACCACCTCTGGCTGTAATAACGGCCTTGATGCGCCTGGGCATTGAGTCAAACAGAGCTTGGATGGCATGTACAGGTACAGGTGCCCATGCAGCTTCAACACCATACCACAGTTCATCAAGAGTAGTGACTGGCGTATTGTGATGAGCCAGTTGCTCGGCCACCATTGACCAGTCATTTTCAATTGGTGAGAGATCTCGAGGATGTGCTGGGCAGGGCAGCAGTCGAACATTTTCTGTATCCAGAAAGGCCCATACAGGACCTGCAACATGCAGTCGTGCATTATCCTGCTAAAATTTAGGGTTTCGCAGGGATTGAATGAAGGGTAGAGCCACGGGTCATAACACATCTGAAACGTAACGTCCACTGTTCAAAGTGCCATCAATATGAACAAGAGGTGACCGAGACGTGTAACCAGTGGCACCCCATACCATCATGCCGCATGATGCGCCAGTATGGCGATGACGAATACACGCTTCCAATGTGCGTTCACTGTGATGTTGCCAAACATGGATGCAACCATCATGATGCTGTAAACAGAATCTGGATTCATCCGAAAAAATGACGTTTTGCCATTCGTTCACCCAGGTTCGTCATTGAGTACACCATTGCAGGCGCTCCTGTCTATGATGCTGTGTCAGAGGTAACCACAGCCATGGTCTCCGATCTGATAATCCATGCTGCTGCAAACATCGTTGAACTGTTCGTGCAGATGGTTGTTGTCTTGCAAATGTCCCAATCTGTTGACTCAGGGATCGAGACATGGCTGCATGATCCGTTACAGTCATGCGGATAAGATGCCTGTCATTTCGACTGCTAGTGATATGAGGCTGTTGGGATCCAGCACGGCATTCCGTATTACCCTCCTGAACCCACCAATTCCATATTCTGCTAACAGTCTATAGGATCTCAACCAATGCGAGCAGCAATGTCGCGATACGATAAACCGCAGTCGCGGTAGGCTACAATCCGACCTTTAGCAAAGTCGGAAATGTGGTGGTACGCATTTCTCCTCCTTACACGAGGCATCACAACAATGTTTCACAAGGCAATGCCGGTCAACTGCTGCTTGTGTATGAGAAATCGGCTGGAAACTTTCCTCATGTCAGCACGTTGTAGGTGTCGCCACCAGTGCCAACCTTGTGTGAATGCTCTGAAAAGCTAATCATTTACATATCACAGCATCGTCTTCATGTCGGTTAAATTTCGCGTCTTTAGCACTTCATCTTCATGGTGTAGCAATTTTAATGGCCAGTAGTGTATGATATCTTCTAAATGACTGGCACTAGAGTCCTGCAACAAACACCACTGACATTCAAATTTACCCTGCATTTAGTTTGTTAATGTCAATAGGCATTGATCCATTTAAAAAGTATACATTTACACAAAAAAACGCACTTTTTATATTATTACAGTCTGTTTAATGGCTAACAATATGAGCCCATGACTTCTAATCAGTTCTGTGAAAACTACAAATCAGTATCATTTACCATTAGGGTAACATTTGTGGTGCTAGTTTTAGATGATTCATCCTGTGTATGAGGTCACTATTGTGATAGAATCTCACTAACTTCAACATTCTAACTTGAGGACCATTTTGGTGGGATAAGGTACAATGGAACTTGAAACTAGAACTCCTAAATATGAAAATTGACTTTGGGAAATATTTTTGCACTTGTTTGTAATTATTACAAATGACAGGAAAATATAACAAAATTTAATAGGATCTATGGTATACCACCTCATTTGTTAATTTTTTCCTTAATGCTAAAGCAATAATTCATCAATGTGAGTCTAAATCTATAAATAACAGTTTTTAAATTATTTGTATAAATGGATAGCATCAACTAATGTTATTTATGATCTATCTCACACTTTTGTAATTAGTGTTCATTCCACACATCAGACTCCTTATCCTTCATTGTTAACTGGTGAGTTACAGAGCAAGTGTGTTTGATATTCCACACCCCCCTCAACACACACACCTATATCCTATGATTATGTAGGTGAGCTAAAGCAACTAACACTATTGGACACTAGCTCGAACCTCGTATTTCCAAACTGATTGGGGCACTGACAAATGAATCAGGCATATCTAAGTCTCTCACTCAGAAGATAACATACAATTTTGTTGGTCTTATGCTGGAATCAATACATTACTATATACACCTTGAAAATAACTTAAACATTTGCAGTTTCATCCCACCCACCCAACTGAAAAAAAAAGAAAAACGCAACTCGCCATTAGGCTTTAATAGAAAAATAAACCAGCCCACAAACAGGATTCTACGCCTAGCACCCTGCTCAAGCTGGAAATATTGAAAGATGTTGCAGTTTGTGGAGGAGAGGTTTCCCTTCACAGAGCTGTTATAGGTTTTACGTGTTACTCATCTAGTGGGAAACAGCCTGAACTTTAAGACACAAAGATCAGCTTGGAAGTGAGTAACACGTAATTTTTTTCTACATATTTCACGTTTTTAACAGAAGCACAGTCACTACATACCCCATCTAATGAAAGGCTAATATATATTTTGGTGACAGGGCACTTGGACAGCTGGCCGGCTCTGAAAAATTTGTCGCCCGGCTGCTAGCCACACAGCCTATGAGCAACTGTGCCTGCTAATGCTCTTGTACTGTGAGCCATAACATTTATTCTTGTAGTCCAAGTTTCCACTGAAACTGTGTACAGCAAATAAGGTGAATACCATGAAGATTACATACATGTCTGACGGTTTCAGTCCATTTGTTTATCGAGCATTACAAATGCCGACAACATAGAGTTACAATTAGAATTATATTAATACCTTCAACTGCTGATGGGCATTGATATATATCAATGTGGACAGGTGAAAATGTGTGCCCCAGCCGGGACTCGAACACAGTATCTTCTGCTTACATGGGAGACGCTCTATCCACCTGAGCCACCGAGGGCACATACCATCAATAACAGCAATGATTTTTAGTTGTGAAGTACTAAAGCTTTTCAGAGTTATACAGGGTGGAGAAAAGTTGTGTCACAAAATTTTAACCCTGGATAGCTGATGTGAGTAGGAATGAAAATTACTAATTTTGTGTAGGTCAACAACACACAATTTTTAAACTATGGAAACTTGGCACCATGTGCTCCGATTGGGCGTGGGATTGCACTGTTGCTGGATGCTCTGGTCAACACATGACCACAAATACTTTGCCTACCAGAGATCATGATGTATCCAAGGTGGATCACACGCTTGGTGGTACAATGTGCCAGCCTTCCACTATGGGGGCAAATTCACAGGGTCCCGACACATCCATTGTAGTTTCATGATAAGACACATCGGGAACAAACCTGTCTACAGCTGTTAGTTCACATACAGAAAGTCTTTCACAAATTGTGTCAGTCATAAAAAGGGCCTTTTTGTAGCTAGGACATTGTTTATTTAAAGCAGGTGCTTGAACTGGTGACCCTATGATGCGGCGCAAGCTAGGTGACATCAAACGGTGTTTTGCTGAACTCTTACAAAGATTCCTGGCATTGCTCTGATGTGATGTGATTGGTGGCATGTTGAATGCGATCCATTAATTCCTCTTTTCTTCTAGGTGGTTCGTGTCTGGATGGGTGAACTAGAACCTTGAAGAATCCCCACAAGAAAAAGTCCGGTGGCGTGAGGTCTAGTGATCATGGGGGGCCATGTCCTACGAGCACCTCTGTCAATTACCCAGCCATCGAAGAGTTCATTTAAATATTTGTGCACAGCACAACAATTATGTGTGGGTGCCCCATCATGCTGCAACCACATGCATTGTCGTATGTCCAGGGGAACATCTTCCAGCAGGCCAGGTAGAGTTTCTTACAAAAAGTGAAGGTAATTTACCCCGGTAAGTTAAGGAGGCCAAATCGGATGGTGACCCACAATGCCTGTCCAAACATTGAGCGAAAATCGTTCCTGGTGTCCATGGACATATGTGACATGAGGATTGTCCCTTGCCCAGTAATGAATGTTTCGAGTGGTTATAAAGGCCATCACGATGGAAAGTGCACTCGTTAGTAAACAACACAATGGCAGAGAAGTCGGGAACTCATGCAACACACCACAGAAACCACCGGCAAAACCCTAGCCTGTGTTCATAGTCCACCACAGGATTTAGGTCTTGGACAGGATGGAACTAAATGGATGCTGGCCATCATCCCTCAATACCTCCCAGACTAACTGATGAGTGACCCCCATGTTGTGTGCAAACTGCTTGAGTACTTGTCGCAGGTGCTTCCTCGAAGCACTCAAAACGGTCTCTTCAAATGCAGCGTCCCATTGTGTTTGAGGTCTTCCAGCATCACCATGATATCCCACTAATGAGCCTGTTTTGCCAAGTTGCCGGCAAATTGCTGTAAATGTTTGCGGGTGTGATGGCATCTTGCTGGGTACTGTTCCTCATACAACCATCAAGCTTCATGTGCATTACTGTTGGCTAGTCCATAAACAAAATCCATATCTCGTTGTTCTTCGAACGAATACTATGCCGCCATGCTTACTGTGTGACTAAATTGTAGGTGATGTGTGTGTACTCCGAAGTGAAGCTTATGTGTGGATGCCTCTGGCACGATATAGCGGAGATGCTGAGTCACGATAGGCACAATAGAAAGATTCACACGATAACAGATTTCAGCCATTAAGGCCTTCGCCAGCAGTAGACACAGTTACACACACATACACTCATGCAAATGCAACTTGCACACACGTCTGCAGTCTCAGAGAGTTGAAACTACACTACAAGCAGCAGCACCAGTGCATGATGGGAGTGGTGGTTGGGTGGGGGTAAGGAGGAGGCTGGGGCCGGGAGGGAGAGGGCTCATACCCCTGTAATAGACTTAGATGCAAGATGTGTCCCCTACATCATCCTACCACCACCTACTCCAGTCCGGTCACTAACTTCACCTATCCCATCAAAGACAGGGTTACCTGTGAAACCAGTCATGTGATTTACAAGCTAAGCTAAGCTGAAACCACTGTGCTGCATTTTATGTAGGCATGACAACCAACAAGCTGTCTGTCCGCATGAATGGCCACCGATAAACTGTGGCCAAAAAACAAGTGGACCACCCTGTTGCTAAACACGCTGTCAAACATGATACCCCTCATCTCAATGACTGCTTCACAGCCCGTGCCATATGGATCCTTCTCACCAACACCAGCTTTTATGAATTGCACAGGTGGGAGCTTTGCCTGCAATACATCCTACTTTCCCGTAACCCTCCTGGCCTCAACCTTCGTTAGTCACTGTCCTCACCCATCCAGCACCCTCCCTGTTCCCATTCCCACACTACACAGCCGTCATTTCCCGCCATACCCAGTCTTTTAATTTCTTTTTATTTCTATCTTTTCTGCTACTTACCCCCTCCCCCTTCCCTCCTGCCCTCCTCCTAAACTGCAACACTTCACTGTCCGCCACGCCCACCATACTATCCCTCTCCCTCCCCACCCCAGCCACATCCTTGCTAGTCGCCACTCCCATCATGCACTGGTGCTGCTGCTCACAGTGCGGTTTCAGCTCTCAGAGACTGTAGATGTGTAGAGAGTGTGTGTGTGTGTGTGTGTGTGTGTGTGTGTGTGTGTGTGTGTGTGTGGGTGTGTGTGTGTGTGTGTGTGTGTGTGTGTGTGTGTGTGTGTGTGTGTGGGCGCGCGCGTGTGTGCGTATGTGTGTCTACAGCTGACAAAGGCCTTAATGGCCAAAAGCTACAATTGTGTGAATCTTTTCACTGTGCCTATCGTAACTTAGCATCTCTGCTATGTGGTGAGTAGCAACTTTCCTTCTCTGGTATTGTTACATTCCATCCTGGATTTTCCATTGTTTGATTTTTGCTCCTGGCATGACGTGGAGACAAACAGCAAGACCTATTTGACATGTGTGCCTATCACATTGGGGCATGGGATGTTTCTATGTGTGAGCTGACAACCATAGCACTGCCCATCAACTGATGGATGGCAACAGGGTAATACCACAGCCAATTGGAGCGCATGGTGGCTAGTTTCCACAGTGTTGTGGACCTACACAACATCAGCTATCCACGGTTAAAATCTCGTGACGCAAATTTTCTAAACCCTGTATATAAAGTACTCGAACATATTTCTTTTAGAACTATGTTTGAAGCTTCCTAGTTCAGAAGAGTGCCAAAAAAGTAAGGGTGCTATCACTGGTGTCAGAAAATGTCGACATATGGACGTAAAGTTACCCATGCAGTAATTACTCATGCAGTATGTGGAGTGGGGAATATTAAAGATACTAATTCACCAAAAACATTAAAATTACACTTGAAAAAACAAATGAACTACACACTTACTATGACTGCATTTCCTCAAGTTTATTTTAATGAAACAAACATTGCTGAAATGTCAAGAAGTATGAGACAATTTGGCTACACATGCCACAGCATCAGGCGATGTCATAATATGGACACCAAAATTGTGATCAACTGAAGCAGGTGGCTTATGGAGTAAATGTTATTTTTTCTTTATTGTAGCACTTCCAATTGCATGACACGCAGAGCACTTGCTTGCAGGACTATAAGGTGGCCAGTCCTGCATCCAACCTACATGGCAGATTAACGACCATGAGCTGATACACCAGCCAGGCTGAGTATAATTTTTTTGTTGTTTTTCAACCTTGTTTAGGCAAATGCTGGGTGGTTCCCACTTTCCGCCTAAGAAAATGCAGTACACAAGTATTTAAAATATGACGGCAAACAGAACAAAGTTTACATGATTCACAGACATGTGGCACATAGAACTTCCTCCCAGGTAGCTGGCAGCTGTTGCAACATGGGGGACACCCGAACACAAAATTAAATGAAATGAAACTGTCAAATCTTGAGTACAGTGGAGCCTGTCTTATATGGGAGGAACACAAACGAAAATAAGAACAAGTGCTTTCAAATGAGATTTTGTTATTATAGTGGTTAAGTCTTGTGGAAAATTTGGTTGCAATGAAAGATATGTGAAAAGAAGTAGCATCTCATTCCATGAGTTCTAGATTAAAGCTTCTGTTAACCTTCTGTATCTCTTGCATTAATTACACTTGGTAAGGTTCCCAGGCCATCAATTGATAAAAATGGCATTTTTGTAAGTGACATCTTTCACATGTGAGAATTACACAACTGGAGTTTCATTTGATGAATCTGAATCTGATGTCTGTTTACAATATAATACAATGAAGAAACAGTATATAATCACAGTTGTTAGCATCCCACTTAGAAAATGAATGGACACCATTTAGCTCCAGTATGATAGACAGAGAGGAATTACAGGCAAAGTTTAAATTAATCGTAAATTACACCCCAGAGAAGTATGTGTCAAGTAAGTTGATTAAGCATGGAAAAAACCCACCATGGTTTAATAACAACATTCAGAAATTGGTAGAGACTCATGCATCTGTAAAAAGATCAATACGTGAAGCTTACAACAACTACCACTGTCATACCTTAGAGAAAGATCTTGTTGAGAGAATTCTGATCCTACATGAAATCACTCAACATATCAAAGGCTTCTATTCAGTCGCTTGTTGACAAGTGTGGTGTAGCAATAGAAGACACACACACACACACACACACACACACACACACACACACACACACACACACACACACACACAAATCCTTCAAAGGTGTTTAGTAGTATTTTTGTTGTGCCTGTCTGTGACTCAACATCTCTGCTATATGGTGAGTAGCAATCTATTCTTTTCATAATACTGTCATTATTCCGTCATAGGTTTTCCATTGTATGATTAATACATGAAGGTCATATAAACATACCATCATTTGACCATTCCACAGAAACCCGTATGAAGGACATAGAAACAGTTATCCACGATGTAGAGAAGTAACAGAATGGATTGATATCAAATAAGTCACCAGGTCTGGATGAACTATCAGTCTGGTTTTACAGAGAATACTCTAGAACATTTGCCCTTACTTAGCTTACATTTGTCATGAATTTCTCACCTGGTGCAGAGTTCAAGTGACTGATAAAAGTGCAGGTGACTCCTGTATATAAGAAAGATAAAAGAACAGATCGACAGAATTATAGACCAATATCCTTAACATTGGTTTGCTACAGATTTCTTGAACATATTCTCAGTTCAAATAGCCCTTTTTCTCACACAAGCTACTGCAAACTATGGATGAAAGGCAACAGGCAGTTTCCGTATTCCTAGATTTCTGGAAAGCATTTGACACAGTCCTCCACTGCTGACTGTTCATGAAGTACAAACATATGGAACAGGTTCCCAGACATGTGAGTCACTTGGAGACTTCGTAAGTAATACAACGCAGTGTGTTGTCCTTGATGGTGAGTGTTCATCAGAGACAAGGATAGAATCAGAATCAGGAGCCCACAAGGGAAGTGTGATAGGGCTTAAATTACTTTCTATAAATATACATAAATGATCTGGCAGACGGGATGAGTAGCAATCTGAGGTTGTTTGCTGATGATGCTGTAGTGTATGAGGTGTCAGCATTGAGTGACTAAAAAAAGGGTACAAGACAAAATTTCTAGTTGGTGTGGTGAATGGCAACTTGCTCTAAATGTAGAAAAATGTATGTTAATGCATACGAGTAGGAAAAACAATCCAGTAACATTTGAAGACAGCATTAGTAGTGTGTTGCTTGATACAGTTATGTCAATTAAATACTTAGGTGAAGTGCTGCAAAGTGTTATGAAATGGATAGAGCATGTAAGGATGGTAGAAGGAAAGGCGAATGGTTGACTTTGATCTATTGAGCAAATTTTAGGACCATGTGGTTCATGTGTACAGGACACCACATATAGACCACTAGTGAGACCCATTCTTGGGTACCCACCAGGTCAGATTAAAGGAAGATATCAAAGCAGTTCAGAAGTGGGGTGCTAGATTTGTTACCGGTAATTTGATCATTTCACAAGTGTTACAGCTATGACACTCAAATGGGAATCCCTGGAGGGAAGGTGATGATCTGTTCTATCAAGAAAATTTAGATAACTGGCATTTGAGGCTGACTGGTGAACAATTATACTGTTGCCAACATACATTTCACATACATACCATGAAGATAAGAGAAATTATGGCTTGTACGGAGGGGTATAGAAAGTCAGTTTTCTCCTGTCCACATGTTGCCAAGGCTCATTTTGACTCCACAGCAAGAGTCCCTTACACATCTTTCATACAGTCCCAATCTCTCTCCTCATGATTTCCATATTTTTAGAGCCCATGATGGGGTGCATCCCTGGGTACTATCATGGTTCTGTAAGTGATCGCAATTTTTTTCCACGAAGGCACTGACCATCTTGTTCCATTGTGGTATAAATGTATTAACTAACAGTTATGGTGATTATTTTTGAAATAACAAACAGTTATCTTAATTCAACAGAAAATCCAGGACAGAATGTAAAAATATTACGAAAAGGATAGTTGCTACTCACCAAATAGTGGAGATGCTATGTCACAGATGTCGAGACCTCAGCAGCCAGAGACTGCAGTTGTGTGTGTGATTTGCATGTGCATGTGTGTGTGCGTATGTGCACATGTGTTCTATCTCCAATGAAGACCTCATTGACCAAAAGCTCACTTTCTGACAATCTTTTTGTGGTGGCTATCTGTCACTCAACATCTCTGCTATATAGTGAGTGGTAACTATCCTTTTCATAATAATGATACAGTTTACGTACTTTTTTCCATCTGTCTCGTTTTCATTTAACTCCCCCTTATAGGTCTCAACATTGTGAACATTGTCAGAAGGATGTGAAGGACAAGCTGTCGTGAAGGACAAGCTGTTGGCTTTCACAATACAGTACACACTGCAGACATGTGTAATTTGTTATCAGTTCATCAGATGATTGATAAAAGATTGATGGCATCATTAACAACAGCTGAAGCTAGAATCACAAAACAAAATGGGGAAGTGACACTGATGCTTCTCACAACACTATCCTTGGATAAAATCATCTTGAAGTTCCGAGTGTGTCAGATCTGAGTTGGAACTCCTGCCTACAGAAGATAATCACCATCTTCCCTGTCAGAAGACGACTGTCTGCGGTGTGCAATGGCTGCCTCCATTTGGTGCCATTCAGACTTGTCAGATGATGATGATGATTCCTGGTTTATGGGGTGCTGAACTGCATGGTCATCAGCTCCCATACCAAGTTCCAATCTTTACACAGCCCAACCTAGCCACTTTAACGAATGACGAATGATGAGGACAACACAAACACCCAGTCCCTGGGCAAAGACTTGTCAGTGGTGAGGTATGTGGCAGTTTTTGTCTGGTGTCATGGAATGGAGGCACTGCATCAGCACTCATGTCACATGAATTTTATACATAAGAACAACAGATTTACTATGCAAGAATGTAATGTAGAACACAATGTAGAAATGACAGTTAAGTTATTTTTGGACGAGTTGGTTAAACAGAAGACAACTGGCTCATTCTGTGAATAGAAAGCTGAAATAAACAGATCTTTATTTAAATTAGTGCAGTTTCCACTCTCCTTAGTGGAAAGGAAGGTAGAGGCTACCATGATGAATGAAAAGATGGTAATTAAGACCACTAAAGGCTGCCCACAAGGAGGAGTTTTGTCTCCTCTATTGTGGACTCTAGTCATGAATGAACTCATTGAAGAACTAAGTTCTAGACAATGCTTCTGCCAGGCATACGCAGATGACCTTGTCATAGTAATACTCGGCAAATTCACTACTGACACAGTCAGGAACATGGTACGAGGAGGATTGGACATTGTGCAAAAATGGTGCATTAAACAGGATCTGAGAGTTAATCCTAAGAAGACTGTTGTGGTGCCATTTACAAAGAGACATATTCAACATGCAAGTTGGAATCTAAAGCTCTTCAATGAAGCTCTACCTGTGAAGGGGATAGTGAAATATCTAGGGGTAATCCTGGATGAGAAGCTAACTTGGACCCCTCACATTAAGAGCATCTGCTCCAAGGCAAAATGTACTCTAGTGAGTACTAGGAGGGCTTGTGGCAAAAACTGGGGCCTAAACCCCAGGGGTATGCACTGGATATACAACACAGTGGTTAGACCTAGGATTTCCTACAGATCCGTAGTGTGGTGGAAGAATGTAGAACAGCCGGTTGCTGCTGAGGAGCTTGCTAAGGTGCAGAGATTGGCCTGCATACTGCTTAGCCATAACGGACGGAATTAGCAGCACACAAACTGCTGGACTGGAAGCCATATGCCTCCATTTCACCTTTAGGTCAAGATGGAGGCAGCAGCTGGGGCACACAGACTTTAAGCTGGCAAAAACTGGATCTCATTCGGATATCCAGAATCACACACTAAAATAGTGGGTGAGGTAAATATAGGAATGGCTGGGGAAATGCCTACCGATTATATAGTAACTCCCAACTACTTCAACGAGCCTTACAACATAATAATTGGAAGTAGGTAACAGTGGGAAAAAACAGTTCGACACCGTATGGGGGACATTGTTTGGTTTACCAATGAGTCGAAAACAGACCAAGGCATTGGGGCAGGGGTGTACAGGGTTCAGCCAAGACTGGAGAGCATCATCTCTCTAGGGAAACTGGCCTCGATATTCCAAGCCGAAATTACTGCAATCAGGGCGTGTGTGGAGGAGAATATGCGTAGGTGCTACAATGACCGTAGCATCTACATCTATTCAGACAGCCAGGCAGCACTGAAATCATTGGCAGCTCCTGCAAAAAGATCTAAGATTGTTGCAGATTGCCACAGGGCTCTCTGGTGGAGCTAGGGGGAAGCAATAGGGTAAACCTTGTGCGGGTCCCTGGCCACTCATGGATCTAGGGATCTGTGGCAATGAACAAGACGGTAGATTGGCTGGGATGGGGGCAACAACTCCATTTACTGGACCGGAACCTGTCCTGACAACCACCAAGGCTATGATCAAATTAAAACTACAGAACTGGCTTAGGAAACAGCTTGTAGGATATTGGACCATGGTCCATAAACAAAAACATGGTAAGGTAATGATGCCCAAGCCATGTTTTAAAAGAAGCTCTGTAATCCTGGGATTGAACAGGAAAGAGATTAAACTCATGACTGGACTGATGACTGGCCATGGGAATTTCAAAAAACACCTACACACAATGGGTATAATGAAAGAGGACCCTAAATGTAAGACCCGTGATGAGGGTGAAGAAACTGCATCACACCTAATCTTTGAATGCATGGCACTGGAGAGTAAAAGATACAGAATCTTCAAGACAACTAGACCTGAAGAAATTGTGTGCAGCAAAAAACTGGTAGAGGCACTCCTTGCACTATTTAAGGGCACTGGTTGGCTTTACTAGATATACAGGGAGTGATACTGCACAATAAACCTAGTTTCGAAGTGAGCAATGGCAGGGCAGACCTAAGCTGTTTTAACTTCCATGTTAAAACCAATCAATTCCACTGTCCTGCTTTATTACATAAAAAGCAAACAATTTTAGATCATAATCACGTGAATTAAAATCTGTTTCAGAATGAGTTCAGAGAAAATGGAAACAAACCACTTCAAATTAGAGCTGCATTTTCTGGTAAACGTAGGTGAAAACCCATCCAGCCGACACAGTAAGACAAACCCACAGCACTCCTTCCTTTCTGTGGGGGGACCTGTGATAGGCTTGACCACATATTAGGTAAATATAATGTTAGAACAATATTTCAAGCTTCATGGAAAATTAAGGGCTTGCTGTGTCCAGCGAAAGACAACCCGAATCTGAGAGTACCTGGTGTCATCATGTGCCATGTGAATGTGGTTGAACTTACATCCAGCAGACAATCGGCACAGCAGCCAAGCACTGTACTGAACACAGATGGCACATGAAGTACAGAAATCTTAAAAATCAATGACTGTGCAACACAGCCTTGCAGAGGGCATAAAATCAAGTTTGAAAATATGAAAATCCTCTCCCATGTTTCTACTTACTGGACACTGTAATAAAAAAAGTGGCAAATATTTGCATGTACATTAAAAATTTTAACAGAGACAGAGGTCACAATCTCAGTGGTGCCTGGAGATGAGCAATTGAGACAGAGAGTCTTCAAAGAAATGAAAACAAAAGATGTAACTCTTTAAGATGATAGTGCTGCTGGGGGTGGTCTCCATTCCTCATCTGTCCCTCAGTCGCAGCCTGGCTGGGGAGGGAGAGCTTATTTATTGCCAATTACCCGCGTTTGTGCATGCGAATCCTGACCTCCAGGTGACTTAACACAAGCTTGACTGCCACTCTAAATTGTGCAGACTTTGCTCCTGGTAGATAGTCATTTCCTGACAAAGGAGATGGTGGTTATCTCTGAAAGCTCCAGTTTTGACTCGAATTTGACATGGTCTGAACATCGAAAAGATTTTACATAAAATGGGGAAATAATTGCAAAAGCTTGAAAAGGAAGGCAAATTGTGCTACTCTGTGAAGACAACTACAGTGCTTCACAGTGCAGATGTTGGCCTGTCGCATATCTTACCACTGTTTGGGAAATGGATCTTTGGCATCTAAGATGAATTCACATTCACTCTAGTAAATCTAAGGAACAGGTCACATGTAGTGGAACAACTCTCAAAGCATCTTCCAACAGAATGGATAAGTTGTTGAGCATGTGCATCAGAGGTGAGATGAAACGCAAGCATACTGAAAACAGGGCAAATGAACTGTTACATTTTATACACAGTTATGTAATGTGTGTCTCTGATCCACAATCACCTGGTACAGCAAAATATGGTATCACATTCCTTAATAATTGTTCAAGATATGTGGTAATACACTTAGCAAAAGCTAAAAGTGAAGTGTTCTAGTCATTCAAAGACTACAAAGTGTTTGCAGAAAATGTTCAGCAGGAGAAAATAGATATGCTACATTTGGACACAGGAGATAAATAGTAGTGCAGAAGAGCAGATACAGTGTCTAACAGTCCATTGTTCTCCTTTAGCAAAGTGGCCACTTGACTATGCACCCTTATGTTTAAAAAAAATAAAATAAAAATAAAAAATGGTACTCTCCTGTGGCCCTTCTGTAAATAAAATGGGCACCTCATGCTTTCAGCTGTATGTAAACAAACTGCTCACTTAGCTGTAGCACTTATGTAGACAAAAAGGTCACCACATGATTTCAGCCTTGTGTAAACAAACTGCTTACCAGTGCTCTTATGTTTAAGTAAGTCAAATTTACAACCTGATGTTTTACCCTAATCTTAATGACCAGAATTTACAATTTAAAATGGCTACCTTCTCTCAAACCCCTCCACCTCCTCAACTTCTCGAAGCCATTTTGGTCATGTATACATGGTGTGACAAGCACCAGTGTTATTTAACAAATATAATGACAGAAAAAAAAATGAATTCCTCTGGAAAGATGACACTGATTTTCATCCAACGATGGCATTTGCCACCCAGCGGATAGTAGATATATTGATAACAGTCTCAATGTCATCTGTCACAAGATAGCACAATGGAATACCTACTAGAGTACCATCTGAGACTACCCTTTAGTATGGCATGCTCACAGCCAGAAAACTCAGTGTGGTGCAAAGGTGTGAAGCAAGTAGGCAGCCATGCTACGAAGATGCACTTATAGTTCCAACACTCAACTGAGCAAGTTTGAAATGGGTCAAATTGTGGCCTTCTGAGTGGCAGGTTGGACAATTGCCACACAAGTTGGATGTGCAACAATACTGGTAGAAGAGGTTGCAGGGAGATTCTCACACCCTTAGATGAGGTTCTGGACGTGCACACTGCATAGATGCCAGCGAGGATTGTCATATTGTATGGGGCAGCGGTGGCAGATTGTACAGCTACCACAGCACAGATAAGAAGACTTGTGAGCTCAGACATGTCAACACAAACTGCTGTGAACCCGTTATTAGCAGTGGAACTACAGGCACGCACACCTCTAGCAGATCTTCCACTCATTCCACAGCATCAAAGTGCATGGCTCAATTAGTGCCATCAGAAGACCACTTGGAAGATGAAATGGTGTATTGTGGTCTTCAGCAATGAAAGCACATTCTGCCTGCATGCAAGTGACAGCAGTTTGGTGTATGAAGTAGACCTGGTGAGCACTGTATTGTAGAGTTCCTTAGTCCAAGACACACTGGCAACACCTCAGGCCTTATGGCCTGGGATGCGGTACGTTATAGCTCTTGTTCACCTTTGCTGTTTCTAGAGGGGACCCAAACTGGTGCTCAGTAGATGAATAATGTTATCAGACCCATTCTTCTGCCATTCTTGCAATGGGAAGGTGATCTGCTGTTCTAACAGGCTATTGCTCACCCATATACTTCACCTGAAAACCAAGATGCTCTGCAAAAATGTGCAGCCACTTCCCTGGCCAGCAAGAGCTTTGGACTTGTCTCCAATTGAGCATGTGATAGATATAATGGGATGAGAAGTGATTTGTTCAACTCATCACCCAACAAATCATACAGAACTACATGAACAGGTTGGGCAGGCATGGCATAACATATCACAGGATAATATTCACCATCTGTAAGATTGACTGGATGCCAGAATTAGTGCTTGGATTGCTGCCCGTGGAGGTTACACATTGTAATAATATTGGTGTTTCAGCATGTGTCAATAAATGGTACCGCAGAGCCTCTTGTGTTATTGTTCTGTAAATGCCATCATTTTGTGCATTTTGTATGCATGTAGCAACAATAAACATTGAGTGAATTTGAAACCTCTAAAAGGTGTACTAACTGTCTTTCAGCAAATTTTTCTTACTGCTAGAAGTTTTGCATTGACTTTCCAACATCTGAAACTTATGTTTCTATTCACAGTTTTTGAACAGTGTTACAGTTTTAGAGAAATTGTTACAATTTTTTGTCTATGTTCTCTCAGTATTCCAAATACACACTTCCATGATCATCATCCAAAAACATATGTACATTCTTATAAATTTCCTTTCTTTCTTTCTTGGGGCCTTTGTCCCGCATCACGTGGGGCCGGCCATGGTACTATTGATTTGGCAGTGTTAGTTGCAGAGGGTGGCTGGATGCCCTTCTTGCCAACACCCCAAACTCTCTGGGACAGAATTAGTGTGCCCCAGTTGTCTGCATCTAGTGTAAGCCATGGAATAGTGTGAACATTTTCAAATGTCTGTGGGTCATGTAACTGAGGCTGAACATGGGGACCAGACCAGTATTCACCTATCGGGATGTGGAAAACTGCCTAAAAACCACATCCAGGCTGGCCGGTATACTGGCCCTCATCGTTAATCTGCTGGGTGGATTCGATCTGGGGGCTGGCACACCTACCCGAGACCAGGAAGCAGCGCTCTCGGTTACCCTGGCGGGTGTGCAAATTATTGTAAATACAAGATTTTTAATGGTTAACAATTACCACAGTGTATTTTTAAACAAGTACACTTATATCCTATGGTTTAATGTTTAACAATTTCCACAGTGCATTGTTTAAGCAAATACACTGAAATCCGATGGTTTACTGTTTAACAATTACTGTAGTGTATTATTTGAACAAGTGACACTGATATCCCTTGGTTTCATGTTTTAACAATTACTGCAGTGCATTATTTAACAAAATATACTCTTGCTACATATTAATTCTATTTTCCACTGTAAGGAACTTATCCTTGCACTATTAGTGTGTTAAAAACAGTGGTTGACACAGTATGACATCACTGTCAGGTCACCTAAAAGGAGTCTGACACTGTACATTACCGTACATGTTTAAACGCAGTAGAGAATTTAAAAAAAATATGTAGGAGAGTTTCTACAATGTGTGTACACTCACACATCACTAAAATACACCATAAACAATTTCCCATGGTAGTGCTGCTATCGCCACCACTGGGACAGGACAAAAACAATCAAAATGTCCTGATTTAAGACGAGCAAAAATGTGGAAGGTTATCCTCCATAGTCTGCTTCATCTGCACTGTGCCTGTGCCAGCCAGTTGCTGCACTGCTTGTGGCCACTGCCTGTCAACAGCCAGCTACCGCCACGGGGGAAAGAGTCAGTAATAATGTTGGCAGAGTACACCCCCCTTCCCCCAAAGCAATGTTTGGAGAACAGATAACCTTTGTTCAGTTTGCTGCCTGCTGGAGCCATCATCTACCATGGTCATTGTTTGTGGAGGAGGAAGCAGCTGAAGTCTAAAACAAACTCTAACAATTTTATACAACTCGTCTCTTAGTCATTGGGGATATTTCTAGAAATGAGAAGTTATTAAAATTCTAGTGTTCTGAGATACGCTAAGGTGACCAAAGTCATAGAATACCTCCTAATATCTTGCGGACCTCCTTTTCCCCAGTGTAATGCAGCAACTCAATGTTGGATCCACTCAAGAAGTCGTTGGAACAGTCCTGTGAATGTGTTACTGCTGCAGGATGCTATGAACAAAATGACCTCTCAATTATATCCCATTAATATCCAATGGGATTTATATCAGGCAATCTGGGTGGCCTAATCATTCACTGAAATTGTTCAGAATGTTCTTCGTAACAATCATGAACAACTGTCACCTCATGACATGACATCAATGTTTGGGAACATGAGGTCAAAGAAATGGCTGCAAATGGTCTCCGAATAGCTGAAGATAACTATTTCCTGACAGTAACTAGTCAATTCCATGTAAGCACTGCCCACACCATTATGGAGTCACCACCAGTTTGCACAGTGCCTTGTCAACAACCTGGATCCATGGCTTCAGGGATGTACATTGCACTCAAACCCTACTAATAGTTATTACCAAATGAAGTTGGGACTCATCTGACCAGGTCTCAGTTCTCCAATCATCTAGAGTCCAACTGACATGGTCACAAGCTCAGGAGAGGCACTGCAAGTGATGTTGTACTGTTAGCAAAGGCACTCGCATTGGTCTGCAGCCATAGCCCAGCAACACCAAATTTTGCCACACTGTCCTAATTGATACATTCATTGCATGTCTCAAATTATTTCTGCACTTATTTCATGGGGTGTTCCTTGTCTGTTAGCAAACACTGCAGCCCTTGGTCATTAAGTGAAGGCGATCGCCCCTGTGCTGTCTGGGTGAGAGGCAATGCTTAGTCGATATAGAAATATTGAACTTCCTCACAATTTCTGAAATAGAATGTCCCATTCGTCTAGCTCTAAGTGATACTCTACGTTAAAAGTCTGTTAATTCCTGCCATGCAGCCATAATCCATTACAAAACTTTTCACATGAATCACCCAAGTACAAATGACATTTCTGCCAATGCACTGCCCTTTTATACCTTGTGTACGCAATGCTACCACCATCTGAGCATATACATACCTCTATTGTATGACTTTTTTCAACTCAATGTCTTATTCTTGCCTGTACACACACTTTGGTTGGAAACTTTAAGAGTACAAAACTCTATGTCCAGTAATCACACAGGGACTACAAGAACCCACATCCTTATTTTGATACATGATTGATCTTTACTAATAATGTGCTGGTATACCATTGAAACTGAATACGACCACAATTATATGTGACACAAACCCTGTATATTTTTCCATCATTCCACAGACTGGTCGTTGACCAGTCCAATTATGGCAGATGGTCCTCACCACATTTGAGTTCCATGATCACAGAGATCAGAGATAGAAGGTGCCACTCCACAGGACCCTCAGGACTATTTTTTTGTGTTTCAGCATATATTCACAATATCATTTTTGAAATTTGCATCTGCAGTCAGCCCAAACAAATACTGCTCATCATGTCTTTAAAGCAATGCCCACTGTCAACAGCAAGCACTGGTCTGTACCCCATATTATGAACAAAATGATTTTAAAACTGATTAATATGTGCTCATTTGATAGAGGAGTCACAAATCAGTTGAAATCTATTAACAGGGATATTTAAATACAAAGAATTTCCCAGGGCTCCAGCAAACAAAAGTGCGATACACACTAATCTGTCAATGTCAGTTAAGTACAAAATGAGATCGGATGTGTAATACAGACACAATCCAGTACATTAAGAGTGCATCCTCTAGTCATCTGTATATTTTATAGAAACTCAAGTTATACAGCTTCCGGATTCAATCCACCTTATAGTGTTCCCCCTACAAACCTTAAGTTTGCTTCCAAGACATATGTGTTAACAAGTAATATATGAATCACATGGAATATATTCCCTCAGATTTTTAACATTAAAACCCCTCTGTGATGCACAACACCTTTCTTGCAACATATACAACAGGAGTATGTTTACCATCTCACACAAACTAAACGAGGCTTCAGACTGACTAGCAGTAGTAAAAAATCACTCAAAAAAGTGTTTCGATACCTTCTTTCTTTATGGATGGATTGCATTTCCTTAAGATTTGTCTCAGCCAGTCATCTGCCTTTGTTTTATGTAGACATTCTACTAAACATTGGTCCAAACTATTTATCCTATGTATTATATGGTTGTTATTGTTTCCAACAATAGCATAATAAAACAGTACTGAATCTCTTCTCCAATGAATGCACATCTAAAAACATGTACTCTGCAAACCACTATATAGTATATGGCAGTTGTGGCTACACCATAATGGTATTATTGATTGTCTGGTACCGAATGCTGCAGGTTTCGAATCCGCGCCAGACAACATGGAACTCGATGACCACTAGAGGTCTCTGCAGCAGTCGCGCTGTAAGCCATGGCTACGTGCTCCTGGCCCCAAGTCTAACATGAGGCCGCCACTGTGGAGCACGTGGTCCCAGCGGCCAATAGCGACATACCCTGTCATGTATTTAGGTGGCTGCCTCTCACTCAGTGAGGCAGTCTGGTATTCGCATTGAGTCAGTTGATATCTCGCTTACAGACATCGTATTTATGTTGCTGCATGTGCTTACTTCCCGTTTACAAGTGGACGTTGTTTTGATTTTATGAGGCTATCTCTTGTGACCCCATTCCTTAATACATTGTTGGTGATCTTGGTGTCTTGCTTGGTTGTCTGTTGTCGTGCTTGTCCTTCCTTTCCCGTTCGTCCATCTTGTTTGATTCCTATGCTGGATGTATGGTTATATCATAGTCATCACTGAACGCAGTTTCTCTAAATTTACTGAATAGCTTTCAATGAGAAACATATTGCCTCTTTTTTTTATTTATTTATTTTTTCATGCTTTTGTGTCACATTTTTAATGGGTATACCAATCTGATTAAATCCTAGTGGTCTCATCAAGCTTCCAACTCTACCCACTGCATAATTTATAATGATGCAGCTGCTTTGCGGGTCAGTCACAATCAATATGTAATGCTATCTTAGCATTTTTGTAAACCACCTCTTTCATAGATTAATTACATTCTCACAAGATTTCTTTCAGCTGGTATCTGCTTGTGTGCTATTTAGTCACCCCACTTAAGATAGTTCTGGACACTTACTCCTAGCTATTTTTTACAATACATAGTTACTGTTTTCCCCTATTGTGCAATACAATATTACTGTGTTCCTGCACCTATGTATGTGCCGTGCGTTACACTTATTCACATCCAACCTCTGTACCAATTGTCAATCTCTACCAGCACTGCTACCTTCTTCTTATAGACAATCACAGTGGTTGTAAGCAGATTTTGCATATTATGGCAATCAACACATCTTTTATAAGCGCACAGCTATTCTACACCCCCAAAACAGCTACATAACAAGGAAATTTAGTGATGTATATGTATTAAAGTGACACTTATATTGTAACTTGATGGGTCTATTATATCACTGGGTAGTAATGGGATACATACAGCAAAGCCTAAGTCTATTTTCCTTCTTTTCAATTACACCAACCCTGCAGTTAACTCATTGATTAACCTCAAAATGGTCTGAAATTAATATTTAATTCCTTAATTCTTTTCTCGAGTGCTTCATGTCTAGTAGTGACATTTAACACTGTTTCTGAGGGTCTTTTCAAGTCAACGTACAGATGAATGTTCCGACTTCCTCTCTCAGACTGATTGCAGAGTGGGTGTACGCACAAACTTGTGCATAGCATAAAGTATAATACTGCTTCAATATATACAAGCCATCATCTTTCAAAAACTTCCTGAAAGTTCTGCCAGGATCATCGATCATAATTTAACTGTCTCATTTTACTAATAACCAAAAAGCTGTACTGTGAATCATTCCATCAATCTCAGCATAAAACTGCAAATTTGTCAACTATCATTTTGATTCTTACATGTGCCTGGTAAATGTGTTTTAAATTCATATTATCATGTTTGAAAGCAATAATGAAGTTCACTTTATTTCTTATCAGTTGTTTTGTGGTCCTAGAATATGTCTGACTTAGACAAAAGACACCACCATCTCTATGGGAACTAAAATAAAAATATTTCTGTACTTTATTTTGATTCTCCCACTATGTGAGGTGGTACAGTGCTTTGCACACCAGATTCTCATTTGGGAGGACAAAAGTTCTGTAATTTCCCTAAATTGCTCCATGCCAATGCCAGGACTGTTCCATTGAATGGACAAAGCTGTTTTACTTCCACATCCTAGAAACATTCTGAGCCTGTGCTCCATCTCTAATGTCCTTGATGTCAATGAGACATTAAATTCTAATCTTCCTTCCTTCCTTTGATTTTCTACTGTGACCTTATCAAATATGCATACAGAATTAGGTTTTACTCCTTGATGTGGCTGCACGTGCTCACTTTGGGTTAAGGTCTTATATATAATACTATGAATTCCTGAAAGTATTTCCTCAAGTAGTTGGTATTTGGGCTGGAATGGTGTGTCTGAAGACACATTCTCAAAGCAAACACTGTCTGGTTGCATTAGCAGGGATATGAGGACATTCATCTTCTTGCAATCAGACAGATCAACCTTTTTGAATTTGATGTTGTCTGGAAGTAATAATCCACTCTTCTCAGTCTGTGTTTTTCCAAAGTATTCTCAGACCAGTCAGTTACTACAAAAGTTTTATGAAGAAGATGTCTTGTCCATCCACACCTGTTGAATGCTATATGACTCTACCAGCATGGAGGGGCTTTTATATAAAAAAGAAAACAGATATAATATGCACTTCCTTTATTTTTACATTCAGTCAAGTATAGTAAACCTCAAATACGAATGCAGTTCACTGCCTACATGAAGTGTTGTAAACTCACACATACTTCCATGTATTGATATGTGGCATGCATCAAAATATTGTGCCATATCTTTGTCTGAGGTATTCAGAGTTTGTTCTGATGATTCTAGTAGATTTGCATAACAATATTTCATAGACGTTATACCCATACAGTTGCCAGTTCAATCCTTGCCAATTGCATGTTATATTGCATAACTGCTATACATTAAATTCTTGAAACTCTGTTCCTGCATGTGAACCGACTTTGCTTCATTAAAATTTTGGTCATTTGTAGGAAGACACCTATACTGATTTTGTGATCAACCAGTACCACAGTAGGTTTATCAATATTTTCAGTAAACATGCCAGCAGTTGCAACTGAATTGTCTTACAATCAACACTTCTTTACTATCACGATAACATGAGTGTTCAAAAATCACAGCTGGTTTGCATTCACAATCAGATAACATTCTGGAGCTGACATGTTTACTTTGACTTGGCTGTAGGATGAAAGACACATTGAAAATGGATATGGACTCCTGTTGAGACACCTCTGTCAATTGCTAACTGAATTCATTACTTATTGACGATATATATATTATTTTCCAATGTAGTGTGGGTAACTTCATAAAACAAAAAATGTATTGCAGTTATCTGTGGGAATCTAATGTTACAGTCTTTGGCAGGATGGAAGATCAACCATCTGCACAGCTCTATGCGGAAGGTACTGTTTGAATCTACAATTACTACTGGATGGTTATAATTAAACTGCCACTATTCACAGAGGTCCATTGTGTGCTGTAATTATCATATGACATCAAAACTTGGTAGATATTCTAATGCATTAATGCTGAAGCGATTTATGCAAGAAAAACATTATTTCCGTTTTGGGCCACCAGGTGCGAATCTGGTGCTGTGAATGGAAGAAATACACATTGAAATGTTCCATATGTAATGGATTAGGAATGAGATGTGGGCAGGAAAGATCAAACAAACAAGAAAGGTATAATGTTGATAACAGCTATTTACCAGTATGTTCAATATGAGCATCAGAGACATCAGTGAGATGCCACATCTGTAACATGATATGATCAACATCTCCTCACAGCAATTCTAGTGGAATCTGAGCAACCTGGTCTCATGTACTGGCCTTCAGATCAAATAAGAGACCAAACGTGTCACTGGCAAACTCCAGAGCCACAAGCCACATGGATTCAGATCAGGTGATTTTGCAGACCATGCATCTGGAAAACCTCCGGACACAACACTTTCTTGTAAGGATGCATTAAGCAGTCTTTAACTTGGTTGGGGCCTGAAACACCTTCACCTTGCACAAAAACAGTGGTTTCCACATGTCTGCACTCTTCCAAAGCAGGACTCACATGCAGTACAAGTAGGTCTCAACAATGTGCAGATGTCATGAACACCTGAGGGACTGCTGGGTGTATTCACTTCACTGAATAAGTAACTGAAAATAAAGGTGCTTGTGAACCCCAGCACGCAGTCACATACTGCGAGTACAATGGCTGCTTGTGCACAATTCACCGTTTAACAGTACCCTACATTCTACAGTTCTGTGAATACACTGCACCCTGTAGAGTAAAAGGTGCCTCATCACTCCACAGAATATTGCCTGGACACATGTCATCAACTTTGATCTGTGCCAAAAACTGAACAGCAAATGCATAACATTGCTGTGTATCATGATGTTTCAGTTGCTGCACCATCTGGAACTTGTACGGGTACCAGTGTAGAACAGATTGCAAAACTTTCTGTGCTGTTGACCATGGGGTGGACAGTTCTTGTACACAGCACAAGCACCAGCACTACCCGGGGCACGTGCTGCATGGTCAGTTACAGCAACAGCTACCTCGTCAATAACTTTCACCTGGATAGGGTACCTTCCTCTTCAAGGTGCCATAGTAAGCCAACTAACGATTTAAAATTTCATTATCTTCTTTAAACTATTTAATGACACCAGGCCTCCCTTGAGACATTTCAGTTGGTGATGCTGTATCGGTGCAGAACTGTAACTGCTGCTGTTCACTCAAAAAAGTTTCACTAATAGCACCCTGTCTCTCTTCTCGATAGACACACTGTTCACACACATTATGGCTTGTCAAATGACGGTGTGGATGTCATACCGTCGTACAAAGAATGTACAACACCATCACATTTGCACCATGTGGTCTCAATTGGAACTAATTACTTTTTCTGCATAAATCAGTTCCACATTAATGTATTAGCTCATCTATCCATTTCCACTGCCATAAAATAATTACAGCCCACACTGGACCTCTGTGATAGCTGCACTTTAATTAAGATCATCTGGTAGGATTATACTAACTGCACTGGCCACACATCTTTATTCACTTTTTAGGTTTATGATCATCTTATCAGAAAGCTATTAATGTACCATTAACATCTTAAAGCTTTTTTATTCGCTGACTGAGGTCTACCACTTTTGAATCAATGTATTCTCTGATTATCACATTGGGAGGTTTCCAATCTTCTTTCATTATTATTAGACAAATCATCTTGCGCAGATCGTGCCCAGATTTCTCCATTGTGTGGAGTTAATTTAACGTGTCCTGGACCTCCTATAAACATCCTTGCAGGCTGCAACACAGCTAAGTACTTTCTATCTTAGTGGGGAAAATATGTTTACAAAGTGGTTTTTCAAGCTGCCGAAAACAGATCAGCTATAATTTTGGAAAAATAAACCGACATTTTGTCAATGGAGTGACAAATATTGAAGTACGCATTCGCTCAGGTGAACAGATTGTTGTAAATGTTGAAGTATGCATACTTCAACATTTACGATAATCTGTTCACCTGAGCAAATCATTTCTACAACATATGTGCTTCAGCTCAGGATGGAGCCTTTTGGGGTTGAGTATTGCACTGTTGAGTGCGGGCTGCAGCAGATGTCAACAACCTTTAAGGCAGAGGAGCATGCCAGCCACCTGCAGCAGAACACTGCACTCGTCGTCCTGCCTGTGTCGTCCCTGCCGTACTAATGGACAACAGCATAAACAGGCAATAGCCGGAAATACAACGCCATTGGGTGTCAGAATACTCTACAAGTGCTACTACTATTTTCATCAATAGCAATGTTTTCTTTTTGTTCTGAAATGTTATTTTACTGATTTAATGATCTGTTCTGTAATTTTAACTGTTCTGCAATTTTAAATTTTATATACATTTGACCTAAATACACTCCTGGAAATGGAAAAAAGAACACATTGACACCGGTGTGTCAGACCCACCATACTTGCTCCGGACACTGCGAGAGGGCTGTACAAGCAATGATCACACGCACGGCACAGCGGACACACCAGGAACCGCGGTGTTGGCCGTCGAATGGCGCTAGCTGCGCAGCATTTGTGCACCGCCGCCGTCAGTGTCAGCCAGTTTGCCGTGGCATACGGAGCTCCATCGCAGTCTTTAACACTGGTAGCATGCCGCAACAGCGTGGACGTGAACCGTATGTGCAGTTGACGGACTTTGAGCGAGGGCGTATAGTGGGCATGCGGGAGGCCGGGTGGACGTACCGCCGAATTGCTCAACACGTGGGGCGTGAGGTCTCCACAGTACATCGATGTTGTCGCCAGTGGTCGGCGGAAGGTGCACGTGCCCGTCGACCTGGGACCGGACCGCAGCGACGCACGGATGCACGCCAAGACCGTAGGATCCTACGCAGTGCCGTAGGGGACCGCACCGCCACTTCCCAGCAAATTAGGGACACTGTTGCTCCTGGGGTATCGGCGAGGACCATTCGCAACCATCTCCATGAAGCTGGGCTACGGTCCCACACACCGTTAGGCCGTCTTCCGCTCACGCCCCAACATCGTGCAGCCCGCCTCCAGTGGTGTCGCGACAGGCGTGAATGGAGGGACGAATGGAGACGTGTCGTCTTCAGCGATGAGAGTCGCTTCTGCCTTGGTGCCAATGATGGTCGTATGCGTGTTTGGCGCCGTGCAGGTGAGCGCCACAATCAGGACTGCATACGACCGAGGCACACAGGGCCAACACCCGGCATCATGGTGTGGGGAGCGATCTCCTACACTGGCCGTACACCACTGGTGATCGTCGAGGAGACACTGAATAGTTCACGGTACATCCAAACCGTCATCAAACCCATCGTTCTACCATTCCTAGACCGGCAAGGGAACCAGGACAATGCACGTCCGCATGTATCCCGTGCCACCCAATGTGCTCTAGAAGGTGTAAGTCAACTACCCTGGCCAGCAAGATCTCCGGATCTGTCCCCCATTGAGCATGTTTGGGACTGGATGAAGCGTCGTCTCACGCGGTCTGCACGTCCAGCACGAGCGCTGGTCCAACTGAGGCGCCAGGTGGAAATGGCACGGCAAGCCGTTCCACAGGACTACATCCAGCATCTCTACGATCGTCTCCATGGGAGAATAGCAGCCTGCATTGCTGCGAAAGGTGGATATACACTGTACTAGTGCCGACATTGTGCATGCTCTGTTGCCTGTGTCTATGTGCCTGTGGTTCTGTCAGTGTGATCATGTGATGTATCTGACCCCAGGAATGTGTCAATAAAGTTTCCCCTTCCTGGGACAATGAATTCACGGTGTTCTCATTTCAATTTCCAGGAGTGTATTAATAGCAAATTTGTCATATTTTAGACTTTTAAAAAATAAAGACCATCTTATACAGGACGCACGCATCTAGCACAAAGAGGGGGAACAAAATTTAACAAATTTTTATATCTATATAAGACCAGTGTTTGTATAGCTAGTTTGACAACACATGAACGTGTGTTCAGTGTATGCTGCCTTTAGGTATGAACTATATGTATTTAGCATAAATTCAGTTAGATAACTAATAAGCCTGGTTAAATATTGCACTTATTTTAGGTTTTAATATAAATTTTCTTTTGTTATAGTATCTGAAGATGGTCCATGTATGGCCAAAACTGTGTCATAAGAATGTGATTGAGTCTATAAATAAACAAAAGATTTTTACAATATCAGCTATACACACCAGACAGGCTACTATATGTGTTGAGCAAAAGATGTTTATGTGTCCTCAATGGGTTTCTGGAAACAGCCAGCAGGTTTAGGCAGGCAATGGGAAAAACATCCTCTATCTTGCTATAAATAGCAATCCTTCTATGTATATTTTCAAGCTGGAATGAGCTACAGTTATCAACTTCTCCTGGAGAGGACTCTGCAGGCTATGGCTGGCAAAGGAAAAAGTCTTTTGACAGGTGGGCTTGCACTTGTAGGGGGAACAAACATCTTTGCCGCAGCTATGAACAGGTTTAGGCATGCCTGAGAGAACACGTTTTTTCTCAGCTATGAATGGAATACAATGGGTCTAGCCCCTTCACGTTGAGCAGTGTAGAGGCACTGAAGCAATCATATGTTGCTCACGCCCCTGAACTTGGCAGAGCAGGGCTTGGGGAAGCAGTGGCAGCATGATAGTGGTGGGTGGGTGGGTGGTGATGGGAAGAGGAAATGGCTCTGCAGACAGTCACACTAAAGCACCGACAAGACCAGGTAGCAGTGTGCTATGGGGCTGTAGTGGCTCACTGAAGCTTCATGTGGTCCTGCATGTGTGGTAGCACCATGCTTCGGACCTTACTGGCAATCAAAGTATCTGGAGACCACAAAAGACGGGCTCTCCCTGGTATAAGTTAGTTTAAATAATAAAGGTGCAAGTGCATATCTCTCCCACTTCTACTCTACTACACACGACAGTGACAAATGTTTGACAATCATACACGTTGCACAATATTAAAGTTAGGATAAGTCAGCTCTTTGGTTTCAAACTTAAGGTGATAACCGTTTAAACTGCAGCATCAGAAGGTGGGAATTGTTTAAACATACGGGCTGCACCGTTTCTTTAACTTAGGACAAATGAACTGTAATGTTAGGGAATAACTGATAATTTTTTTAAATTTCCCATCATTTTACATCCAGAATACGATTCCAAACTTGGACTCCGATGTCACAGAGGCTGTCCTCAAGTACCCAGACATCTGCTTTATTTGTGATACCATGGACTGTGTCCTCGTATCCCCAGATTGTGACCTTCAATTGTGATGTCATAAAGACTGTCCACATATTTCCAGGTCATCGTGGGTCACCCATCTTGAATTATGATATCATACATACTGTCCTTGAATTTCACACCAACAGAACAATGTGCCATCTCGATATTTTAATTTCTTACCCATTTATACTTCGACAACAGCCACACTTGCACAGTGACATCATAGGAATGGGGAAAAACCTGTAGCACAACTGGGCTATTTCGAACTTCTTGCCTTTTTTAAAAAAAATCCGCCATTTTATATATGGTGTAATTGGCTTATGTCAGAGAGATGGGAAAAACATGGCAACAATGCAGGATATCATAGGGGAGGGGCAAATCTGGTAACTATGCAGATTGTCACTGAAATGTCCTTATTCCTTCTATAAAATAGGCCTCCATTTGCTTGTTTGTGTCACAAGTAGCAGAAGTTTCATGCAACAGAGAAAAACAATCATAAGTAGCTTCCTCAAAAACAGAAGCAGAATACGTGGCATTAACTTCTGACTGTCAGGAAGCACTTTGGATGCAATGGCTACAAGGACAAAACCACCCCCTTTCCAAAAAGAGTGCCTAATTAAATTGCTGTGCATCAGCAAAGATGCAACTGACATATCAAAGGCAAGTGCATACAAGGATCATATTAGACACATTCATACCAGGTGTCATTTCATAAGAGAAAAATTGATTCAGAAGAAGTAACAGTGGAGCAAATTTCAACAAATGGAATGCTTGTAGACATGATGACAAAGCCACTGCCAAGAACCAGACATTACCAACTAATCCAAGAATTTGGACTACAAGAACGAAGTACTGGGAGGCATTGCTTCTAGTAGGGGTGTTGTCTCCACTAGAAAATCATCTTTGAAGCCAATGCTACAGCTGTTGCTATGGACGTCTTTTTTAGTTGTTCTGTGCCTTTACGCTGTGTATGCACTCTGTGTGCAATAAACCATTTTCTTTAGTTTTATGCCTTAGCTGCCTTTTATTAAAGGAATAAAAAGAACAATGATAATGAAAAGGGCCTGAATAAAATTAAGAAGGAAAGAAATTTATGTCACAATACAATTAAAAGAAGAGGACAGTGACAGGACACATCCTGAAGCATCAGGGAATATGAACTACTTTGCAGTTAGGGCAACCACAGCTTAGACAATAATTATCAATATTCTTCTAGGCCAGATTGGCTATAAACAGATTCCTTTATTAGGCAACACAACCCAGTTTCACATCATTATATGGGTATCTTCAGGTGATAATTTACACTGAACTGAATATAAAAAATACTTTTATAAAATGCTGTTAACAAATAGTGTACAAAAGCAAGACAAAGGAACAGGTGTTTACTCACAACTTTTCATTTCATAAGGCTACAGAAAATGTACAATGTACCAACAGTTGAGCTGCAAACTGTTTAATTTCGTAATCTCTGAAAAAGTTGATCATCAAATGGCTGAACTTGAAATTCATACATTGTAAGATGAGTGTCAAAACTCATGCTCCACTAAAATATGCAAGGATAAGAGAAAACCACTGCAAATTAAAATGTATAAGGCAGAAACAGTGGTAATGGATACTTGTGCTCCAATAAAATACCTAGGGAAAGCAAGCAAAGCACTGGAAGTTAAAATATGTAGTGAAAGGTGTCACTCACCCAAGGTTATGTTACAATATACTCACAGTCAAAAAGTTGACTCTTTGATAAATGTAGGGCTGAAATGTAGTACTCATTAAAAGAGGAGTGCAGTTAGCACACAAGAGGTCTCCACTGGGTGAAAGAACCATAGTTAATGTATTACTTAAGCTTGACTACATTGTTTAAAAAAATAAATAAGTGAAGAAAATTGCTGGTTCATGTTTGTCTGTAGTGATTTACATGAACGACGACTTTATTCACCCTGTGGAGTTGTTGTGTGTGATAACTGCTCTCCTCTTTTAATGTGGACTACATTTTAGCAGTATGTTTGACAAGGAGTCAACGTTTTAGACCTTGAGTCTATTATGATACAGCCTTGGATGAATGATTTTTTTCACTATATGGTGTCCATTACCACTGTTTCTGCCTTATATGATTTAATTTCTAGTGATCTTCTCACATTCCCTATGTACTTTTTTGGAGCATGACTATCCATTACCACTGTTTCTGTCTCATATGTTCTAAATTTTCAGTGATTTGCTCTTGTCCCCTATGTATTTTAGTGGAGCATGAATTTTGACACTTTCAATATTTATCTTACAATGCATGAATTCCAAGTTTAGCTATTTGATGATAAACTTTTTAACATGTTATGCAATTAATCAGTTTGCAGCTTGAATGTTGCAACATTGTAAATTCTCTATAGTCTTATGAAGTGAAAAGTTGTGAGTAAAAACCTGTTCCTTTTTCTTGCTATTATACACTATGCATTAATAATATTCTATAAAAACAATTTTTGTATTCAATATGTATTATTACCTGAAAATGTACCTATAATGGAGTAAAACTGGTTATGTTCCCTGATAAAAAATCTTTATATAGCTAATACATTCTTGAAGAACTTTTGATTCATTTTGAAAAAATTTTTTAAAGGATTCTTAATATAATTTTGGAGAATTTTTGGAAACTGCTTTACAGTAACAGTGCATCAAGGAGTAGCTGATTTGGTAGTGGAGGGGAGTGGGGGTGGGGTGGGGGGGGGGGATAAACGTGTTGAGGTACATCAAAGCTATCCCTGACTACAGTACGCACATTTAAGTGGAGGTGTGTCGCAGTAGCTATTAAGAGGTGAAGAGACTTATACAGGACAGAGTAGCAAGAAGAGCTGCGTAACACCAGACTTCAGACTGAAGAGCATAACAACAACAACAATTTCATTGTGCCATAGTAGTATGTTTAAGATCCTCTAACTCATGTGTAATTTTAACCCTTTAGGATTGGGACACTATGTAGGATCTGCACCTTACCAAACTGGATGGTACCTAACCGAGTGATTCTTAGACTTAAGTAAATGAGAATGTACTCACATGAGAGAAACGTGCGATGGCTTCATAGTCACACCAGCAGTACATGTAGGTGCACAGGTCATGTTGCTTATCACACACATAGTCCCCGCCAGCCAGCCTGCAACACAGTGGAGTTAGCTGCATCATTCTTTCAAACACTGTGACCAACACACAAGTGCAATAGTAAACGACAGAAGATGGAAGAAGTAGCCAGTCACAACTTCACATTCCAAAAAAAATTACACACAAATATGTCCCTTTCAGAAACAGATAAGAAAATACATGGATTCTGACAGTGAATCCCTTCATTATGCACAATGCCTGTCTTGTAGCATCAGCATCTGGAGTTTTGTGAGCATTCTTGTAAAACTTTTGGTACATATTACATGAATCTCTGATGAAACACACTGTTCTTCTTTGTATCTCTTCTACCAATCCTATCAGTTAAGTGCCCCACACTGATGGGCAATACTCAAAGTCTGTCTACTGAGGATTTTGTAACTTACATCTTTCAAGGCTAGACTACGGTTTCTGAGGATTCTTCCAATGAATCTCAGTATGGAATCTGCCTTTCCTATGGTTAGTTTTTTGTGGTTGTTCCACTTTACATTTATCTCTGTGCCTGCTGAGAGATATTTAAGGGTGTGACTGTTTTGCAATAGCTGTTGGGCAATTGTGTAATCATACAATAACGCTTCTTTCTGACTATTTATGCACACTATTTTACATTTCTTCACGTTCCTCATCAACTGCCAATCACTGCACCAAGAGTTGATGATCTGCAGATCTTCCCGCATTTTGTTACAATTTTGTAGCATTGCCACTTCTCAATATACAGCAACCTCACGCACGAACAGCTTAACTGAGCTTCCGACACTATTCATGAGGTCATTTATACATGTTACCAATTTAAGTCCCCCCTCCACATTTTTCTGTCTGTCTGTGTTGAAGGCAAAGTTCAGAAACTACTGTAGGGGTTTTGATATGGTTTTTACTAATAGGGAAGGTTAACACACATAATTTATCACTGCTATGAGAGACAAGTCATCAAGCTGTAGATACATGCGTTACCCATGTAAAGGTGGGGCAGGTCACAAGTTTATGTGTATTGTAAACAGTAATGTTCCTCCAACACTTCCATGCGGTATACCGTAAGTTACTTTTACATCCAAAGATTTCTCTCCTTTAAAAGAATGACATGCTGTGTTCGGTTTGATAAGAAGTTGTAAATTCACACAGATGGTCTGATATTCCATACACAAATATCTTATTTACTAGGCCACAGTGTAGAACTGTGTCAAACACTTTCTAGAAATCACGGACCATGGCCTCAACCAGGGTGCTGGTATGTACTGCCTTCAAAGTCTTGTAAACAAATAGTGAGATGTGTTTCACATGATCATAGTTTTTGGGATTCATATTGATTCATACAGAGGAGATTCTACAGAAATGTCATAATATGAGATCATAAAATGTGTTCCGACATTTTACAACCGACTGTCATCAGCAATATATGCCCTTCTTGAAAACAAGACCAATTTGGAAATAGGATGGCAATGGGGCTTCTGGACCAAAAAGACCTGGAACCAAACCATGTCAAACCAGTTTTCCATGATGTCACAAGCCCTGTCCCTACTTATCAGTGATGTCCTCACTCTTATCAGTTGTCTGTCCCCATAGGTAAATGGTCACTGTGACTGACTACCACACAGGTTATCCGCTCAGGGATTGGTTGTTGTGTTATTCTCACCATCATTTCATCAACATCAATGCACAAGTCACTGAAGTGGCATCAAATAAAAACACTTACACCAGGTGGCAAAAAAAAAACCCAAGATGGGGTTCTCCCAATCAATAATGTCATAATATCATTTCATTTTTCCTAATCAGTTACATCACTATCTGTAACAGTGATATCATCAAGCCATACACCCTTTGACTCTCCCCTTCCAATGTCTCCAGCCAATCAAAATCCAATCTGGCAGAACTATCTCAATTGTGCTTTATGCCCCACCCTGCCCCCTCTCCAGCCAATCACAGTGAGTAATAAAATGAGACAGCTCCTCAGAATGTGGTTTCAATATGTATACAAATAAAATAAAATCAATTTAAAAAATCAAACTAATTCAGTTGTGCTTTTACCCAGTTTACACAGTTCCGATCCCTCTCTCCCCATGAAATTTACATGTTTTTGGAGCTCTGAAGAAAGATATTATGTTGCCCCCCCTCCCCCCTCCAGCCAGATACTGTGAAGTATTAAACTGAGACATGAAATGGCGCCAGATAAGCAGTAAGAAATTACATAGCCTACATTTGCAAGTAAAAGTAATGCATTATTTCTGTGAAAGTCCAAGATATTTATGTACATGTACATACCTGCGATGTAATATTAAAATGATATGTAAAAGTGGTACTAAGTTGCATCATTTCTATGAAAGTCAAAGCTATTTGCACATCTCTACATTTAATGAGCATAACATTAAGCTGATTAAAAAAAAATATCAAGCAATATTATTTCTGCAAAAATTAAAAATTTGCGCACACACACACACACACACACACACACACACACACACACAAAGACTCATAAACGTAAAATAGTAAAACAGTAGTTGATTATCATCTAATAACGTCATCAATACTAACTAAAAAATGTACTGCTATTTTCATACTAAATGTTTTACATTGCTTACTACTGACCTCACAAGCTGACAATATTGGGCATAATAGTGCACTGTTTCCCTTGTTACATCAAATCTAAGGCCTTTTCTGATCATCCTGTAAACAACATTGAACAATCTGCAGATACTGTTGGTAAATCTTTTAAGGGAATTAGTACAACTGTTTGAAATCTAGGAGGACAGAATCTACCAATTCGTAAGACATCATACATGGAAAATCTTATATGTGGTGTTTCTTCCAAATTTTGGAATTATGATGTTCCCTAGGATCCAGCACCTGATGCATAACACTAGCATTGGATATCATACGTGATTTAACCCCAGAGATTACATGCAGTATTATCCAGAATACTTGTTGCATATTAGATTCTCAAGCTAAGAATGTAAAACCTCAGAACTGTATGTAGAATGTGTAAGGACTTCCCACTGGAACTTCGGAAGTGTAGTTGAAACGACCTTGGCAACAAGGGGACCACATGTTGCCAAGATTGTTTCGACTACACTGCAGAACACATTCCCCATACAGTTCTGATCTCTCTCTCCCCATGCAATTTACATGTTTTTGGATCCTTGAAGAAAGACATTCATGCCTGTCAATCTGCTTTTGGGCTAAGAGGTGCATACTTAGCAGCTATGCTAATTACTTTTGAAATAATAAATGACGAACTTACTTTTTTCTCCGTCTGTCTCGTTTTCATTTTGTTGCTGCTTACACATTTCAGTCGGAATTTATAATTTCATTGCTATTAAAATCTGTTTCAGCCAGATTTCTGTCCCTCATACTACGTGGAAATTTTTAGCATTTATACATAAAATTCATTCTTGGATCATTCCACGGGTGTTCCTGCAGTTAACTATAACTATACTGACATTATCATTAGGCACTATGTCATGTCTGTAGTTACTGTGGCCGCTACCCTTCCCTCCCTGAGAGCAGAAGGTTTATCAGGCCAGTGGAGGAATTTCTGCACCCTAAAAAACTGACATGTGCATTCCATGAGTATCCTGATACTCTTCATGTGTGTAGTGTGCATCTCTGACTCATTAAAGTGCAGGTCCTAGAATTCTTAATCCTATACTGGAGATCAAGAAATCCATAATGAAGGTCGACACAAAATGTGTGAACCTCTGGTTTAAGCCATCCACTGAGCTCCTAACCAGATGACTGGGAACAATGCTACAAAATGCTAGTGTTGCTTCCTAAGCACAAGCGAGGCCAGCAATATTCTCGAAAGCAGTCATCTACCTATAGGAACTGAGGAGATGATGACCTGAGAATCCAGGTAACAGACTTCACTTGTGTTGCCATGAGGCACAATACGCAGCCAGGTGCACCCACTGCGCTAAGCCTGTAGGGCATCCTCCTCATTTCAGACTCCTTGGGAAGCAAACAGGGTGGAAACTGGCCTTCCTCCCCAACCTGACAGCTATTTCCCTAAGGTTCTCTATCACCAACCTAACACTGGATCTCCCAATGACCAGCAAACCCATCCTCTTTACTTGTCTAGACCTTTCAAGATGATCAGCCCCAGTCCCACTAAATGAGGTAACCCATGCCCGTAGGATACTGACCCCTTCAGCATTCGTAACACGCTTGTTGTTATGTTGTGACAGACGAATTCTCAATTGTGATACAGTGTGCACCTCCAGTCTTGTCAACTGAATAGTGTACCATGTGTGGAGCGGGTGATGGAGCATCACCACGCAGGCACTTCAAGCAGTCTTCAACTGTGTGAGCGACTGATGCTCCACACCCTTAGTCCATCTGTGTCTGTATGGTACATACACATTTTTGAGTGCATAGTCACAAACTCTACCATCGGCGACCGATTTGTCTTGTCTTTCATTAGACTGATAACATTACTGTTGGCAGCTGTTAGGCCATAAGGACTATTGACTGCATATTCAGAAGTGTTGAATGCATTGGTTTGGCACCTTATTGCTTCATGTGGATCACAACACAAAATAGATGAAGTTTTCAGTATTCATACAAAGTAACTTCGGATTTGCATAACAAGTTTTTGCAAACTTATAATGGAACCAGTACATGTGGAGATTGGATAGTTCCAATACACACATGCAGCAATATAAACAACTTTCAAGAACTCTATAAAAACCTTATCCACCTTAAGATCAATGAAATCTTTGTTGAAGATTGTGGCCCATTGAAAATTGGGACCAGCAATCTAATCTGCTGCTCCAAAATGCCTCTTCCAACAGGCAACTAAATGAATTTTCCATGACAACCATCCAAAACAAATATTTGGAACAACATAAATAGGAGACTATTTATGGGTTTTTGGCAGAGTAAGCTGTTCTTGCAAACAGTGGGTAGTGGGCTGACTTGGAAAAATAGCTGAAAGCATGTTGACCACCTTTTCTTATCTATATGAAGAAGAAGAATTGTTATATATGATCAATGAATAATGTTAATGTACTATTTAAATTGATCATAAATAAATTATTTTAAAACTAGCTCTCGTGACATCTTATTTCACAAACACCCTCCCCCAAAGGATGAAAACCTTGAACTTAAGGACCATTTATATATATATATATATATATATCTCTAAAAAGAAAGATGATGAAACTTACCAAACAAAAGCGCTGGCAGGTCGATAGACACACAAACAAACACAAACATACACACAAAATTCTAGCTTTCGCAACCAATGGTTGCCTCGTCAGGAAAGAGGGAAGGAGAAGGAAAGACAAAAGGATATGGGTTTTAAGGGAGAGGGTAAGGAGTCATTCCAATCCCGGGAGCGGAAAGACTTACCTTAGGGGGAAAAAAGGACAGGTATACACTCGCACACACACACATATCCATCCACACATACACAGACACAAGCAGACATGTCTGCTTGTGTCTGTGTATGTGTGGATGGATATGTGTGTGTGTGCGAGTGTATACCTGTCCTTTTTTCCCCCTAAGGTAAGTCTTTCCGCTCCCGGGATTGGAATGACTCTCTTGGCGGAGTGGGGAGGATTTCATGAAGGATGGATCTCATTTCAGGGCAGGATTTGAGGAAGTCGTATCCCTGCTGGAGAGCCACATTCAGAGTCTGGTCCAGTCCCGGAAAGTATCCTGTCACAAGTGGGGCACTTTTGTGGTTCTTCTGTGGGGGATTCTGGGTTTGAGGGGACGAGGAAGTGGCTCTGGTTATTTGCTTTTGTACCAGGTCGGGAGGGTAGTTGTGGGATGCGAAAGCTGTTTTCAGGTTGTTGGTGTAATGATTCAGGGATTCCGGACTGGAGCAGATTCGTTTGCCACGAAGACCTAGGCAGTAGGGAAGGGACCGTTTGATGTGGAATGGGTGGCAGCTGTCATAATGGAGGTACTGTTGCTTGTTGGTGGGTTTGATATATATATGCAGTTGTGTCAGATTAGATGCCCTCAGTTTGTGTGAAATGAGATGGGGAGAGAATGGGGAGATAGAAAGTGGAGATTATAAACTCTTTTACTCAGGGGAAATCAAGAGTGGTGAAAACGGAGTAGGAATATTGATAGGGCAAAAGTTGAAAAATAAGGTAATGAAGGTACAATAATTGATGGAAGACTGATGATGATACGACTGAAGGGTAGTTCAAAAGATTTGGTATTAATACAGGTATATATGCCAACCAGCCAGCACAGAGATGAGGAAGTGGAAGAATATTATGAGAAAATACAAGAACTCATCGAGAAAGAAAGTAGAAATGCCTGCATTATCATCATGGGGGACTGGAATGCAGTGGTGGGTGAAGGAAGAGATGAAGATACAGTAGGAAAATTTGGATTAGGAATAAGAAATGAGAGAGGTGAACAACTAATTAGTTTCTGTAAAGAAAGTTCATAAGCAGTGGGTAACACATTATTTGAACACCACAAAAGGAGACGTTACACACGGATATCAAATTTGAATAGGGAAAGATATCAGCTGGACTACATCCTGATAAAAAAAGGTTTAGGAACTGTTTGAAGAATGCTACAGCTTATCCAGGAGTGGATATAAATTCAGACCACAACCTAGTGATGGGAGAAATACAAGTGAAGTTGAAAAGTTTTGTGGCGGTGTTCGTAGCGACAAACACTTGGCTGTAGAAATGGCTTACGAAGTCACCGCCACACTTTTAATAGCGGGCCGACCGGTTCGCTGGAACAGTAAACAGAAAGATGAAACCCCAAACACTCTGATTAAATAAAAGTCGGTACTTATCTTTATTGGTGAAGATACAGAAACACAATAGTGAACTCGGTGTCTACAGAAATCTGTCTAGTTCGAGTCGGAGCAGCTAGGTCAGCGTCGGCTGACGACAAACAACAACTCTGCTGCGATGAACACACAACTGACTAGCAAGTACACAATTCGGTGGCGAGTATACAACTGAGCGGCGAATACAGAACTGTCCTAGCGCTCGCGACTCCAGCGCTTAAGAAGCCAGAAGCCAGCGGTGGCGCGCGCAGGCTTGCGGCGATTTGCTGTCTCGCTGGCGCTGCTTATGCGGACGGCGTCCGGACTTTGATACTGCCAACCTTTTGCCAGCGGGCTCGGTTGGCATTACTGGCTAGGACATAACACTCCTCCCCCCCAAATCGCCGCACCGTCGTTGAATAATGACGTGGCGAGCGTCGACGGCGGGGGAGGGGTCTGGCCGCAGGCGTAGCAGAAGAGACCGGGGCGGAGACTGTTGTCGGTGGCAGTCCCCGGTCCGCACCCCAGCATTGGCTGCGAGGGGACTCGGGAAACACCGACTGAAAACCGAGGTCAGGGCGCACGCCTGTGACCACGGGCGCAGCTTCTGGTACTGGACGCGACGGGGCGTCGGGACCCATGAAGAGAGGCAGCGTCTCCTGACGCTGCATCGCCGGCTGCTGAGTGGGCGCCGGACAAGGCGCTGCGGTGTCAGACTCCTTGGCGGTGCCCAAGGAAAGCGGCTGCAGGACAGGCTGCACAGCCACCGCTTGGGAAGGCGGCCCGGCTGAGGGGTCGACGTCCATCAGCTCCGAAGGTGGTGGCGACTGAAGAGGGACCGCAGGCGCCGGAGCGACCACCTGGGGTGCTCCCGGAGGAAGCTGCGCGGGAGGCATCAACGGGACGGGCTGTCGGCGTGGGAGCGGCGACGGCTGCTGCTGCTGCCCCGGGGGCGGCAGCGAAGTCGAAAGGCGCGGCTGGAACCCGCCGTGGACCAAATCTGTGGACAAAGAACGAGCGGCAGAATCCGGGCGGCCAGCGCGGCGCAACTGGTTCTGATGCCTCCTGTGCACCCCAGTAGCACCTTGAACAGTATAAAAACCGCGACCCTGGACACTTATCACGGTACCACGTTCCCAACGACGGCGACCGTGATAAACTCTGAAAAAAACGGCGTCGTTGCGCTGAAAACGCGTGCGATGCTCAGAAGCGGCGGGTCGATCCGGGGGGGGCAACAACCGTAGTAGGGTGCGATGACGACGGCCGTGGAGAAGCTCCGCAGGCGAAGGGCCGTCGCGTGGTGTGGTCCGGTACGACGACAGGAACGTGATGAGGGCCTGCTGACGAGAGTGCGTAGCACGAAGGCGGTCCATATGATCCTTGAATGTGCGTACAAAACGTTCCGCTGCACCATTCGATTGAGGGTGGAACGGCGGAGTAAGAACATGGCGAATGCCATTGGCAGAACAAAAACTTTCAAATTCAGCAGAGGTAAATTGTGGACCATTGTCAGACACTAAAACTTCTGGAAGACCCTCAATACAAAAAATGGAAGTCAACGCCTGTATAGTTTGTGCAGACGTTGTAGACTGCATGGGCACAACAAACGGAAAATTACTAAATGCATCTATCACGATGAGCCAACGAGAATTCCAATATGGACCAGCGAAATCAATATGTACTCGCTGCCAGGGACCGGCAGGGCGTGCCCACTCAAAATAGCGTTGAGGCGGAGCAGCTTGGTGTTCGGCACACGTCGAACAATCTGTAGACATCTGCGTAATCTGCTTATCAATGCCGATCCATGTACAATGACGGCGGGCAAGCTGCTTGGTGCGGACCACTCCCCAATGACCTTGATGCAACAAGTCGAGGACCTTGGATTGGAGCACTTGGGGAACCACGACACGAAGCTGGCCATTCTCGGTGCGTAACAGCAAAACTCCGTGCAAAACAGACAACAGATGACGTTGCGGATAATAGTGACGAACCACAGGATCCGATATGTCCTTTGCCTTGGACGGCCAACCACGTTGAACAAAACGTAATAGTAAACTCAGATGAGGATCCGTAGCTGTCTCACGTGCCACCTGACGATAATCAATCGGAAAATCCCGGAGGGATTGATGCTCATCGCCGTCAATCTGATGGCACGAGTCTTCAGAGGAATCGAAGACATCATCCGCAGCAATCGGCAATCTAGAAAGCGCGTCAGCGTTTGCATGCTGAGCTGTAGGGCGATACAGTATCTCATACTGGTATTGTGATAACAAAAGAGCCCAACGTTGTAGTCTGTGAGCTGTCCGCTGAGGAACTGGTTTAGACGGATGAAACAGTGACGTCAGGGGCTTGTGATCTGTTACTAAATAGAATGGTCTACCATAGAGGTAGTGATGGAATTTTGTGACACCGAACACAATAGCCAACGCTTCCTTGTCCAATTGGCTATAATTACACTGAGCTTTGTTGAGCAATTTAGATGCGAACGCAATAGGACGTTTGGTGTTACCGACTCGGTGAGACAACACAGCACCGAGGCCGAAAGAAGAGGCATCACAAGCTAACACCAGAGGCTTGTTAGGGTCGTAATGGACCAGACAACGATCATTCAATAAAGCCTCTTTAAGCTGCTGAAAGGCTGATTGGCAATCAGCTGACCACACAAACGGAACATTCTTACGGCAGAGACGATGCAACGGTGCAGCAATCTGTGATGCATTAGGTATAAACCTAATATAATACGTCAATTTGCCAAGAACTGCTTGCAATTCATGCAGATTGCGAGGGGCGGGCAAATCACGAATAGCTGCTAAATGTGACTGGGAGGGATGAATGCCTTGAGCATTAATAACATGTCCCAGATACTCCAGCTCCGTAAGGAAAAATGAACATTTATCGATGTTGCAACGTAGGCCTGCCTGAGACAACACTTTAAACAAACACTCCAAATTACGGAAATGTTCAGCAGGCGTCCGACCGGACACAATAATATCGTCTAAATAGTTGCAACACGATGGCACATTAGCCAGAAGTTGTGACAAAAAACGCTGAAAAACAGCTGGAGCTGACGCACAACCAAAAGGCAAACGCAGAAAACGGAACAACCCCAACGACGTGTTTATGACAAAATACTGTTGTGATTGCTCGTCGAGGGGCAATTGCAATATGCTTCACGGAGATCAATTTTGGAAAAGAAACGAGCTTCCCCTAACTTATCCATCAGCTCGTCCGGTCTAGGCAAAGGAAAAGAATCAATGACAGTCTGAGGATTAACTGTCGACTTAAAATCAGCACACAAACGTAACTTTCCAGACGGTTTCTATATAATAACTAAGGGAGAAGCCCACTGGCTCGCTGAAACGGGTTGAATAACACCGTTGTTTTGCCAACGACGAAGTTCATCTTCTACAGGTGCCCAGAGGGCGTGAGGCACTGGACGAGCACGACAAAATCGAGGCTGAGCATTATCTTTTAACGTAATATGAGCGGCAAAGTTCGCAGCACAACCTAGTTCGTCTTTAAATATGTCACTGTATCGTTTACACAACTCGGTTATGCTGTCTTGAGGAACAACAACAGAATTAATTTGCAACACATTGTCTTGGATAGACAGGCCAAACAAGTCAAAACAGTCTAATCCGAAAATGTTTACACTGTCTGTAGCTCGGAGCACTGTGAATGAAACTGTTTTTGTATTGCCACGGAATGTGGCTGGCACGCTACATACACCTAACACAGGAATTCGTTCTCCACTATAAGTAGCCAAAGAATGTTTTGCCGCTGAAAGTTTAGGGCGGCCGATAGCCGCATACGTAGCACTATTTATGAGAGTCACAGACGCACCAGTGTCTAATTGAAAATTGAAGGTCTTATCCTGGATGCGTAGCTTCACAAATAGTTTATTACACTGTCTCTGGATCGGTGCAGTGGAGGCGGAAGACACAAAATCAGCGCGTTTAGCGCGTGTTCGCTGCTTACGACAACTCGTGGGTTGGGCGGGTGGAACAACAACTCCCGCTTCACTTACAGTCTGTACATTACTGTTTACAGCGTTTGAATTACGCTTGGGTCGCATAGCAGAGGGCTGGGTGGGTGGCTTATTGCGAACAAGTTTATTACCCACACGAACCGTGGAAGAGTCTTTAAACGCGACCTTCTGGGCGGGCTGGCTTTGAAGAACATGAATATCCATGGGCTGGGCAGCACTAGAATTGTTCTTGCGTTTACGCAAACAAACAGTCTGGATGTGTCCTTTCCTTTGACAAAAGTGACAAACCGCGTTTCTCAACGGGCAACGTTCACGAGGATGAGCAAGAACACACTTAGGGCAAGACTTAACTTTATCATTTTGCACACGCGGCTGACGAATGTGTTTAACATGACGCGGCTGGCTAGTGTTTACAGTCTGACTCTGCCGGTGGGGCCGCGGGCGTGACCTAACTTGCTTAGCACAGGCAATTTGAGAAATACATGGCTGATCTAACTCACACTCAGCATAGTCAAAAGTATCTTGGGCTTCAATGATGTTCATCACAGTCTCTAAAGACGGGTCAGGCAACTTTAAGATAGCAGCACGAATACGAGAATCTGCAATGTTTTGAGTAATAGCGTCTCGTAACATGACATCAGTGTAGGAAGCTCCACACACACAATTAAATCGGCACTGACGGGTGAGGCCCCGTAAATCTGTTAACCACTGTTTATTAGATTGATGTGGCAGTTTCTTTAACCTGAAGAACTTGAATCTGGCTGCTGCCACATGAACTCGCGACTCGAAATACTCAGCAAGCTTGTTAACAACAACGTCATAGTCTAAAGCTTCTGGCTGGGATTCCGGGAACAACTTACAAAGTAGTCGATAGATTTCCACGCCTGCAGTGGAAATTAAATAAAGCTGCCGCTCAGTACCTGTGATTTTGTAGACTGACATGTGCGCCTGCAACTGCGCGAAATATTCTTGCCATTCTTCTCGTGCCGCATCAAAAGCACGGAAGGGTGGTGCTGTCTGTGCTTGTTCCTTTTGTGTTGGTGGATTAGCCGCTTGTTTGGCGATTGCTTCCACCAGACTTTGTATTTGCTGACTCTGTAACAAAATCAACTGTTGTAATTCGGCAGACATAGTGAACACAAATGAAACCAGCCCCCAAAATTCTATCGCAACAATTAGGAAAACCAGAAACAAGTTTAACCAGCCCTGCACACGAGTTCGGAAGTCCTCGTCGCCAGTTTTGTGGCGGTGTTCGTAGCGACAAACACTTGGCTGTAGAAATGGCTTACGAAGTCACCGCCACACTTTTAATAGCGGGCCGACCGGTCCGCTGGAACAGTAAACAGAAAGATGAAACCCCAAACACTCTGATTAAATAAAAGTCGGTACTTATCTTTATTGGTGAAGATACAGAAACACAATAGTGAACTCGGTGTCTATAGAAATCTGTCTAGTTCGAGTCGGAGCAGCTAGGTCAGCGTCGGCTGACGACAAACAACAACTCTGCTGCGATGAACACACAACTGACTAGCAAGTACACAATTCGGTGGCGAGTATACAACTGAGCGGCGAATACAGAACTGTCCTAGCGCTCGCGACTCCAGCGCTTAAGAAGCCAGAAGCCAGCGGTGGCGCGCGCAGGCTTGCGGCGATTTGCTGTCTCGCTGGCGCTGCTTATGCGGACGGCGTCCGGACTTTGATGCTGCCAACCTTTTGCCAGCGGGCTCGGTTGGCATTACTGGCTAGGACATAACAAAAAAAGTCTGGAGAGGTAAAGCAAAGGAAAGACTAAACATACAAAGACTCAAAGAGGTAGGAAAGGCATCAGATTTGGAGAACAGATTTATGGAAAAATGGCAAAGAGGTAGTGTTGATGAAAGTGTTAATGACAAGTGGATAAAAATGAGGGAAGGACTCATGGACTCTGCCAAAGAAGTACTAGGAATTAGGGTATCCCAAAGCATCAGGAAAGAATGGATAACAGAAAACATGTTGAAAAAGATGGAAGAGTGCAGAAAGTGGAAAAGTGTAGAAACTGAAGAAGGCAAAAAGAGGTACAGGAAACTGAATAATGAATTAAGAAGAGAAACTAAAGAAGCAAAAGAAAAATGGATGAAACAGAAATGCGACGAAATAGAGAAAATGGAGAGAGAGAGGGAAAGTATGAAATGATGTATAGACTGGCTAGTGAGATAGTTTTTGAATGTAAAAGAAAGAGGAATAACATGGAAATAGAAGGAGTGGATGGTACTCTAGCAGAAGAACCACAGGAAGTTTTGAACATATGGCAAGAATATATTGAATGTCTGTATAATGGGGATGAAATGCAAAGTGAAATTAAGGTTGAAGAGGACCAATGTGTGCCGGAAGATGGAAAGGGATTTACCATCTTGGAAGCAGAGGTAGAAAAGGTGCTGAAGGAGATGAAGAATAGGAAGGCATGTGGAATAGATGATTTGCCAGCAGAACTGTTGAAGAGTCTAGGAAACAAGGCAAGAAAAGAAATAGTCTACCTCTGTAATGAGATATATGACAAAGGGGAATGGCCTGAGGCTTCACTGCAACATTTATGATACCAATAGAGAAAAAGAGAAATACTAAAAAATGTGAAAGGCACCGGACAATCAGTCTAATTTCTCATGCAGCTAAAGTCTTGCTGAGAGTGTTGAATAGAAGGTTATATGGCAAGCTGGAGAGGGATTGCAAAGGAGCAGTTCGGATTTAGAAGAGGAAAAGGAACAAGAGATGCTATTGACCTGCTTAGAACTATAGGGAAAAGATATATTGAAAAGGGTTGAGAAATCTTTGCTGTTTTTATAGATTTAGAAAAGGCTTTTGACAGAGTTCAGTGTAACAAGCTGATGGATATCTTGAAGAGGAAAGGAGTAGATTGTAAAGAGAGATGACTGATACAGAATCTATATTTACACCAAAAAGTAAGGATAAGGATTGGAAATGAAATGTCAGAAGGAAGCAGCATTGGACAAGGTGTTAGACAAGGTTATTGCCTTTCTCCACTGTTGTTTAACGTATACCATGAAGAGATTATTGCGAAAAGTTTAGATGGGAAAAGAGGAATATGTATTGGTGGAAAGAGAATAGAATGTATAGGATTTGCTGATGACATGGTATTAGTGGCAGAAAGTGAGCAGACAGTGAATAACATGCTCAAAGATCTGAATGAAGCTTGTGTGGAATATGGGATGCAAATAAACACAGCAAAAACAAAGAGTGTGGTCATCAGTACAAGATGCAGACTGTCCAATATTAAAATAGGACAATCTACCATTAGCCAAGTAAGTGAATTTAAATATCTCGGAAGCACAATAACTGAAGACTTGAGATGTCATCAGGAGATGAAAACTTGAATAGCCATAGCGAAGGAGGCATTCAACAGAAAGAGGAGACTCTTTATGTGGCAAATTAGATAAAGGACTAAGGAAAAGGCTTGGCAAATGTTTTGTCTGGAGTGTGGCACTATATGGGGCAGAAACACGGACACTGAGACGAGAGAATGAAAAAAGGTTAGAAGCATTTGAGATGTGGATGTAGAGGAGAATGGAGAGAATAAGTTGGATGGAAAGAGTGAGTAATGAAAGAGTATTAGAAAGGGTTGGTGAGAGAAGATGTCTGCTGAAGGTTGTAAGAGAAAGGAAAAAGAACTGGTTGGGACATTCATTGAGAAGGGAGTGCTTGTTAGTAGATGCTTTGGAAGGATTGGTTTGTGGGACAAGACTGAGAGAAAGAAGGAGATACAAGGTGATAGCCGACATAAAGGGAAGAGGAAATTATGCAGACCTGAAGAGGATGGCAGAAGACCGGACAGCCTGGAGAACTACCATGTGAAAACCTAGGGACCGCTGTATTGCTGTTTTGGGGCTGCTGAATGATGCTAGTTTAATGATGACCCCTGTGTGTACACCATCACAGGAGCCTCATGTAGCACATGATGATGGTATCTCTCTCTTTCTCCACCCCCACCCCATCACCTGTCTATGCATGTGTGAGTTTCTGTATTTTTACATGAATTTTTTACTTAACTAGTATCGTTCTTGCTGTTTCATAACTGCTTAATGTGCCAGTTGCCATCCCATCTTTGGCACTGTCAGCATCTGGGGAATGGCCGGTAAACATTACCCCTTGAATTCAGCTGTTGGCCACCCTGTCGAAGGGGGTTGGTAATATTGTGAATGATGGAGAACTCTTATGTATTATTTTACTTAGGCAGTGTCTTTCTTGCTGTTACAGGATCAATTAATATTCCACCCTTTACCTCATTTTGGGATCACCAGCATCTGAGGGATGGCATGTAAACATTATCTCCTGTAAGCAGATGTTGGCCATGCAATCCCAGAATCCTTCAAGGCTCCTGTTAGGCTACTGCTGTACAGCAACACTGCTGATGCTACCGATTCTCCATCTAAGTATCACACTTATGTGTATGTTTTTGCTTAACCAGTGTATGGTTCTTGCTGCATTCTCCATATCTGTGTGTATGTGTGCATACATGTCAAGTGCCATCGTTTTTTACCTATACGTAACAAAACATTATTGTCCCAGTTAGCCAGTCACAGCAAGGCATGAGTTTTGCTATGGGTCAGTGGATCCTTGCAAACCAGGTGCTGATTATGATGATGATAATGACGATATTGATTTTTTTTCTACATTTTTGTGTGTGTGTGTGTGTGTGTGTGTGTGTGTGTGTGTGTGTGTGTGTGTGTGTGTGTGTGTGTGTGTGTGTGTGTGTGTAAATTTTCTGATACTGATGGGCTGTTGTACTGCCCTTCCACAGAAATGCTCAATGCTCTTGAGGTGCCTTACAAGTTACCACTGCCTGTAACATCCTCCATGAAGCAACCTCCAGTTCTAGGTAATACTGACATCTCAAGGGAGCTGGCAGAGAAGCTCAGCGGGGGCTATGCAGCTGTCAGCCAGTCAGGCAAGGCAGGATTCCTAAGTATCTCTAAGCATGTAAGTATTTTAAGATAAATACGGAATGCCTCAGAATTGCTTGACTGTGGTATGCATCTAAATTTTTTTCTGATGCTTGTAGGTGGTAGTTCTGTGCTGTTTCAGAAATGCACAATGACTTGGAACTGCTGTCCCTGTCACTGGTACCACCAATATCTGCACCATGGCCACGGCAAGCAATAGCACTGGCAGCTGGACCACCAAGAGCCACAGCGTCGGCGACTGGGCCATTGAGAGCAGCTGCAGCTGCAGCTGCACCAGCAATTGGGCCGCCGTGAGCAGCAGCACTAAGACTGTCACAGACATCTGGACCATTGAGGTGGGGTCTTCATAAGAACAGTGGCAACCAGGTGCTCAGTTTGCAGTGATTCAAGGTGCACTTGGAGACCGGATCATGCTTACTCACATCAGTAACATGGATGGAAACGAAGATCTAATTTTTTTTCACAAATGGGTGCTGCTTGTTCTGAAAAGATAACTTTTCAAGATCTTAAAGGATCCATGGTATCCCGTCATTCAACGCTTCATTACAGTATGCTGTGATTTCACTCTCCTACCTAAGGAGGGTATGTTGAAGAATATAGTTACACACAGAAGCAAGGTAATAATGGTGAGATATCACAGGATACCTCAATTGGTAATGGTTTGATGATTCTACCCTGAAGGCACTATAGGCTCGGATCTCTGATTTACAGGAAATAGATTCAAGCAAAGCTCTCTGTAGAGTTCTGTATTTGGACATTCACAGGCATGTATATGATCAAATATGTGGAGGGTCCTCCCATACCCACTTTCCAAAGGATACAGCTGATAAAAAGGCTGTTTTTAATGTCCAAAATAAAGACCAGTTGCTTCCTGTAGCAGTCACTTGTGGCTTCTAAAAAGAAATTATAATGAAAATTCACATCATCCAGATCACTATCATATGAACATTAGTAGATGTTCTACACATAATGGTGTTAAATTCCCCAAGAGTTCTGAGGACACTGGTAAGTTTGAGAGACAGAATCCTTATATATATGTCCCAACGACTCTACTAACAAATGTTGAAACATGAGTGTACACGGCATTTTTGCCTAAAGTACCTGGAGTCATTTACTGTGAGTGAGCTGTTGACAAAGAACCTGCTCTACCATGGACCCAGTACATGTTGTAAAGCCTATTGAGGAAAACAAAATCTTAAAAGTTTAAGAAGTTCCTCCACAAGTAACAAGTACCCTCTGCTGTATATGCCGACTCTGAATGTCTTCTCACTTGTGTGGTTGGCTGTGAAGGTGATACTACTGCCTCTCATACCACTCTAAGAGAATAGCAAGTAGGCTGCAAGGAAAATTGATGATATTTAAGACAACATCAGACCCTTTAACTGAAACACAGGAGTCTAAATTACTGTACAAGAGTGCAGTTGCTTGTTATAATTGAGGTCAGCAGTTAGATAAAGAAGTGCAAACATTACATAGGGGTCACTGTTATCTAACCAGGAAATTCCATGGTGCTGCACACAATGCATGCAACTTAAACTACCAACTCACAAGACACATACCCATATTCATTGATGATTTAAGAAGGTATGACACTCACTTTCTTCTTGAGCGTTTAGCTGATTATGGACCACAGAGATACATTTTGTTCTCGAAGAGAATCACCAAGAAAGTTACACTGAGATTCCTCGACTCACTGTTTGGTTGACTGGTTGTTTGATTTGGGGACGAGGATCAAACAGTGAGGTCATTGGTTCCATCAAATTAGGGAAGAATGAGGAAGGAAGTCGGCCATGCCCTCTCAAAGGAACCACCCAGGCATTTGCCTGAAGCTATTTAGGGAGATCATGGAAAACCTAAATCAGGATGGCCAGATGCAGATTTGAACCATTGTCATCCTGAATGCGAGTCCAGCATCATAACCATGTGCCACCACACTTGGTCTTGATTTATTGAGATTTTTGTTGCTGGCACCACTACAGAAACTCACTGAAATGCTGTACCAGGGGACTTATATCTCACTCAAGCTGCATTTCCCATTATGCTAAGTTTCAGCTTGTAACAAAGAACAGGATGTTTCCATACAAATATCTGGATTCATGGGAGAACCTCAATCTAACCATGCTGCCCAACATAACTGAATTCTCCAGCAATCTTTCAGGCACTACCATATTGGATGCAGAGTATGGGCATGCATTGAGTGTATGGCAGGAGTTCAACATCTCTAATTTAAAGAAATATGCAAAACTTTATATGGACACAGATGTGTAGACTTGCAGATGTTTTCAAACAATTCCAATATGTGTGCATGGACACACAATTGTGGATCCTGTCTGCTACTATACACTGCACCATACATATGTCAACACTGAATTCTTGATTACTGTTGACATGCAGTTGTTTTATGAATGAGGAATTTGTGGAGTATGTTGTCAGGCCATGGCAAACAACATCCATGAATGCATTAACATTTCATTTCACAGCATCTTGTGATTTAAGTTCCATTGTGTATTTGGATGTAAACAACTTATATAGTTTCCACCACAAGGTGATGACAACATGGGAGGGAAAAACAAAGGTACATAATTCATTATAGTCATCTCCAAAAATGTCTCAAGTTGGGGTCGCAACTGGATAGAGTCCTCCACACTATTCCCTTCACGCAGCAGCCTTGGTTGATGGTATACATTGGTTTAAACACTTAAAAGAGGGCTCTTGCTACATGTACAGTTGACAAAGATTCTAACAAACTTATGAACAATGCAATTTTTGACAAAACTATGCAAAATGTTTGAGAATGCCATGAAATTCATTCAGTTGCCCACTGGAACTGGCATTTTGATGCAGGAGATTATATCTCTGGGGCAAATTTTAAATGGGCCACAGTCTTCAACAAAGATTTCGTTGCTCTTCAAGTGGTTACTGTTTTCCACTATTATTTTGCAAAAACTCATTCTGAAAATCCAAAGTTACTTTATGTGGATACTGACATTTTCATCTCTAGGGTGAAGGGTTGTGATCCATGTGAAGTAACAAAATGCCACCCTAATGCATTCAACACATCTGGATACGCAACCATTAATCCTTACAGCATAACTCCTACCAATAATAACGTTATCTGTCTGATGAAATACAAGGCAAATGGTTGTCAGTTGTGGAGTTTGCAGCTCCTGTTCAAAAATGTACGCATACCATACGGACACAGACAGGCTAAGGTTGTGTGGCACCAGTGGCTCACAACAATAATGTTATCTGTTTGATGAAATACAAGGCAAATGGTTGTCAATCGTGGAGTTTGCAGGTCTTGTTCAAAAATGTACACATACCATACGGACACAGACAGGCTAAGGTTGTGTGGCACCAGTGGCTCACACAGTTGAAGACTGCTTGAAGTGCCTGTATGGCAATGCTCCATTACATGCTCTGCACGTGGTACAGTATTCAGTTGAGAAGACACGAGGAGCATATTGTATCACAAATGAGAATTGGTCTGTCTTGGCATGACATCTCTGCTTGTGTCTGTATGTGTGGATGGATATGTGCGTGTGTGCGAGTGTATACCTGTCCTTTTTTCCCCCTAAGGTAAGTCTTTCCGCTCCCGGGATTGGAATGACTCCTTACCCTCTCCTTTAAAACCCACTTCCTTTCGTCTTCCCCTCTCCTTACCTCTTTCCTGATGAGGCAACAGTTTGTTGCGAAAGCTTGAATTTTGTGTGTGTGTTTGTGTTTGTTTGTGTGTCTATCGACCTGCCAGCGCTTTTGTTCGGTAAGTCACCTCATCTTTGTTTTTATATATTACATTGTTTTCTGTTAGTCATATATGTATTATGTGTGCAGAGGACTAGGTTTCACTGCTGATGGAGCTACCAAGAGATAACATTTAGTTTAGTGTTATATCTCACTGGAGGTAACTGTAAATAAATATTTCATGTCAAGTGTACCTAAAATGTCCAAGTTTGTCAACAGTAAATAAATATTTTATGTAAAGTGTTGTTAAAATGTGTAAGTCTGTCAGCTGTTCCATGAATATTCCAGGCTGTTGGAAGAATAAAAGTCCATCAACTGTAAACTGTGGAAGCTGTTTGTAGAAAGTGCATCAACTGTAAAGAGAAACATGTGAGAATAGTTTTTTTATATATTCACACAAACTGTTATGTTCCTTTTCGTAAATATTGTGTGTAGTTTTATGCTTTGTTTTTCGGCATATTGTGTAAATGTGAGGCATTCATTTATCTGTGATGAAAATTATGTGAAAAAATGAACTAGTACAACATTTTTTGTAAGAAGACATATTATCTACAATTTATTTTCACCATATTGTTTTCTTATGTGTGCACAACAAATATAATGTGTGAGACGAATGACATAGTCCAATATATGGAATATATTTTTAGTAAGCAAAAATATTATCTGTCATCTAGTTTGATGAGCAAATAAATCTATTGTTAAACTTTAGTCATTAATTTTCTTTCAGTCTACTCTGTCATATACACTGATGAGCTAAAACATTGTGACCACTGCCTACCCCGAGGCTGAATGCCTCCTGGTGGTGTTGCAGTCACATTACACAGTAAGGAAATAATGTAAGTGGAACAGAGACAAATAGGCAGTCATTATGTCGAACATATTGGCCACAAGTCCAGAAATCAACTACTATAAGTGGTTTTGACAAAGGGCACATTGTTGTGGGGCTGCAGCTGAAAACGGGAATCTCTGAAACAGTGAAGATGGTCACCTGTTGGTGTACTGTTTTCATGAGCACATATGGAAAGTGGTTGAAGGACGGTGAAATGATGAGTAGGCCATATGGTGTTGGATGACCATGTCTCATCACAAAACATAGAGGTCGGAGGGTCCATCAGTGACAACCACAAATCTGTAGCAGATCTGACAACTGATACAAAGCTGGTGTAGGCACAAGTGTTTCAGAGCACACCATTCAAAGGTCATTGTCGAACATGGAGCTCCAAACCACATGACCTCTACATGTTCCTGTGATGACCCAACGACATCATCAGTTATGACTGCAGTGGGCACTGCATCATTGAGTTTTCAGTGTGGATCAATAGAAACGTGTCACCTGTCAAATTAATAGCATTTACTGTTACACTAGGTCCATAATTAGGACCTTAAACACCATCAACCAGACGAATTGTGGCACGAAACATGCACCACGTCACAAATGCAGGCTGGTGAGAGGCAGAATTATGCTTTTTTTTTTTTTTTTTTTTTTTTTTTTATCAGTCTACTGACTGGTTTGATGCGGCCCGCCACGAATTCCTTTCCTGTGTTAACCTCATGATCTCAGAGTAGCACTTGCAACCTACGTCCTCAATTATTTGCTTGACTTATTCCAATCTCTGTCTTCCTCTACAGTTTTTGCCCTCTACAGCTCCCTCTAGTACCATGGAAGTCATTCCCTCATGTCTTAGCAGATGTCCTATCATCCTGTCCCTTCTCCTTATCAATGTTTTCCACATATTCCTTTCCTCTCCGATTCTGCATAGAACCTCCTCATTCCTTACCTTATCAGTCCACCTAATTTTCAACATTCGTCTATAGCACCACATCTCAAATGCTTCGATTCTCTTCTGTTCCAGTTTTCCCACAGTCCATGTTTCACTGCAATACAATGCTGTACTCCAGACGTACATCCTCAGAAATTTCTTCCTCAAATTAAGGCCAGTATTTGATATTAGTAGACTTCTCTTGGCCAGAAATGCCTTTTTTGCCATAGCGAGTCTGCTTTTGATGTCCTCCTTGCTCCGTCCGTCATTGGTTATTTTACTGCCTAGGTAGCAGAATTCCTTAACTTCATTGACTTCGTGACCATCAATCCTGATGTTAAGTTTCTCGCTGTTCTCATTTCTACTACTTCTCATTACCTTCGTCTTTCTCCTATTTACTCTCAAACCATACTGTGTACTCATTAGACTGTTCATTCCGTTCAGCAGATCATTTAATTCTTCTTCACTTTCACTCAGGATAGCAATGTCATCATATCATTGATATCCTTTCACTTTGTATTTTAATTCCACTCCTGAACCTTTCTTTTATTTCCATCATTGCTTCCTCGATGTACAGATTGAAGAGTAGGGGCGAAAGGCTACAGCCTTGTCTTACACCCTTCTTAATGCGAGCACTTCGTTCTTGATCGTCCATTCTTATTATTCCCTCTTGGTTGTTGTACATATTGTATATGACCCGTCTCTCCCTATAGCTTACCCCTACTTTTTTCAGAATCTCGAACAGCTTGCACCATTTTATATTGTCGAACGCTTTTTCCAGGTCGACAAATCCTATGAAAGTGTCTTGATTTTTCTTTAGCCTTGCTTCCATTATTAGCCGTAACGTCAGAATTGCCTCTCTCGTCCCTTTACTTTCCCTAAAGCCAAACTGATCGTCACCTAGCGCATTCTCAATTTTCTTTTCCATTCTTCTGTATATTATTCTTGTAAGCAGCTTCGATGCATGAGCTGTTAAGCTGATTGTGCGATAATTCTCGCACTAGTCAGCTCTTGCCGTCTTCGGAATTGTGTGGATGATGCTTTTCCGAAAGTCAGATAGTATATCGCCAGACTCATATATTCTACACACCAACGTGAATAGTCATTTTGTTGCCACTTCCCCCAATGATTTTAGAAATTCTGATGAAATGTTATCTATCCCTTCTGCCTTATTTGACCGTAAGTCATCCAAAGCTCTTTTAAATTCCGATTCTAATACTGGATCCCCTATCTCTTCTAAATCAACTCCTGTTTCTTCTTCTATCACATCAGACAAATCTTCACCCTTATAGAGGCTTTCAATGTATTCTTTCCACCTATCTGCTTTCTCCTCTGCATTTAACAGTGGAATTCCCATTGCACTCTTAATGTTACCACCGTTGCTTTTAATGTCACCAAAGGTTGTTTTGACTTTCCTGTATGCTGAGTCTGTCCTTCCGACAATCATATCTTTTTCGATGTCTTCACATTTTTCCTGCAGCCATTTCGTCTTAGCTTCCCTGCACTTCCTATTTATTTCATTCCTCAGTGACTTGTATTTCTGTATTCCTGATTTTCCCGGAACATGTTTGTACTTCCTCCTTTCATCAATCAACTGAAGTATTTCTTCTGTTACCCATGGTTTCTTCGCAGCTACCTTCTTTGTACCTATGTTTTCCTTCCCAACTTCTGTGATGGGACTTTTTAGAGATGTCCATTCCTCTTCAACTGTACTGCCTACTGCGCTATTCCTTATTGCTCTATCTATAGCGTTAGAGAACTTCAAACGTATCCCACTTCTTTGCGTATTGATTCTTCCTGACTAATGTCTTGAACTTCAGCCTACTCTTCATCACTACTATATTGTGATCTGAGTCTATATCTGCTCCTGGGTACGCCTTACAATCCAGTATCTGATTTCGGAATCTCTGTCTGACCATGATGTAATCTAATTGAAATCTTCCCGTATCTCCCGGCCTTTTCCAAGTATAACTTCTCCTCTTCTGATTCTTGAACAGGGTATTTGCTATTACTAGCTGAAACTTGTTACGGAACTCAATTAGCCTTTCTCCTCTTTCATTCCTTGTCCCAAGCCCATATTCTCCTGTAACCTTTTCTTCTACTCCTTCCCCTACAACTGCATTCCAGTCGCCCATGACTATTAGATTTTCGCCCCCCTTTACATACTGCATTACCCTTTCAATATCCTCATACACTTTCTCTATCTGTTCATCTTCAGCCTGCGACATCAGCATGTATACCTGAACTATCGTTGTCGGTGTTGGTCTGCTGTCGATTCTGATTAGAACAACCCGGTCACTGAACTATTCACAGTAACACACCCTCTGCCCCACCTTCCTATTCATAACGAATCCTACACCTGTTATACCATTTTCTGCTGCTGTTGATATTACCCGATACTCATCTGACCAGAAATCCTTGTCTTCCTTCCACTTCCCTACTATATCTAGATTGAACCTTTGCATTTCCCTTTTCGGATTTTCTAGTTTCCCTACCACGTTCAAGCTTCTGACATTCCACGCCCCGACTCGTAGAATGCTATCCTTTCGTTGAGTATTCAATCTTTTTCTCATGGTAACCTCCCCCTTGGCAGTCCCCTCCCGGAGATCCAAATGGGGGGACTATTCCGGAATCTTTTACCAATGGAGTGATCATCATGACACTTCTTCAAATACAGGCCACATGTCCTGTGGATACACGTTACGCTATGGGGTACATTCGTTGGGCTTCCATGGGATCTGTGGTGGTAATCAAAGCATCATGACAGCACTGAACTATGTGAACATTACTGCAGACTACCTGCATCACTTCAAGTTTGAAATCTCCCCCCTACAGCGATTACATCTTCCAGTAAGATAAATGTCTGTGCTGCTAGGCGAGAATCATGCAACAGTGTTTTGAGGGGCATTATAGTGAACTCACACTGACGTTTTGGACCACAAATGTGTCTGATGTGTACCCACTGGAACACATATCAGGCACCAGCTGCCTGCCCGTAAACCAGCATGCCATAATTTGTGGGAATTGCTTGCCCTGTGTGTACACATCTGGTGCCACATACTTCTGGAATCATGTCAAGGACGTGTAGAATCCAACCAAGGAGATTCTCTGTTGTACTGTATTTGGAAAGTGAAACAACACATTATTAAACAGGTGGTCATAATGTTTTGGCACATCAGTGTATATTTAGTTGTTTACGATTTGCAGTTACATTTGCACTGCCTGTCCTTTGTATGAGGAGGGATGCATTTACACTTCAATTTAGGCAGACACATAAAGTGTCAGTTTTCTTACAATGGGCAGAGACATCTGCATAACACATGTCGTTTGTATAAGGAGGGATGCATTAAAACTGTTGAAATATAATCAGTTACACTAAATATCAGACAGATAGACAGAGGAATGGATATATCAATAGGTCTGTGGGTCAAGTTGCAGCTGAGATGCTGGCTAAGTTGTGGCAGCTGCTGGCTGCAGCACCTGTGTCCCAGCAATTGACATTACGGTTCAGTCCAGTTGGTTCGTGTGGGGTTGTGGTGGTGGTGGTGGTGCAGGGGTAGTGCAAGGATGGAGAACCCATCACCCCTCTCTAGTGTGGTGATCCAAACTTATTTCGAGTTAGGAGAAGCAGTATGCAGTGACCCTACACCTGTATGTGAATAGTATCTAGGGAGGAACCATACTGAGTGGGACATACTTTGTCCAGCAGATGGACCTGAACATGCAGAAACATCCTTTGTCTCAGGGGTTGGCAATCTGACGTCATAGTGCCAGTATTCCATATCTCAAATTCTGACACCACAGAGCCAGCTTGGATTCTGACATCACTGTGCCAGTATTCTGAAAGTTCAGAGCCTGTCACAGTGTTCAAAGTTTTGGATTTGTATTCTGACGCCACGGAGCATGTGCCTGCTACCATTTTATACGTAGCGCAACTGACCTGTGTCAGATTGGGGCGGGGGATCTTCATGACTCATTGATGACATCATTGGTGACACACACTGTGCCAGAACATCCACTATTTATCTACTAACATTTATTAGAGCATTGTGTAAATTTGAAGTTAACTAGTCAAGAACTTTACAAGATTTTTTTCCAACAACTTCTGCCGAATACACACCCTAAGAAAATAACAAAATGAACATTCCACGAAAGAATTAACCAAATGCAACAATACCAGTAGATGTGGGCAAGTACAGACAAACAAATGATTATGATTACAGAAAAATTGGATGATTTATTCAAGAGAAAGAGCTTCACAAATTGAGCAAGTCAATAACACGATGGTCCACCTCTGGCCATTATACAAGCAATTATTCTGCCTAGCATTTATTGAAGAGTGTTGCTGGATGTAATCCTGAGGGATATCATGCCAAATTCTGTATGAGAGGACCTATATCCTGAGCTGGTTGGAGGGCCCTACCCATAATGCTGCAGACATTCTCAAGAGTTGTTGGATGTGCTCCTGAGAGATATCGTTACAAAACATGTCCAGCTGGCACATTAAATTATCAAAGTCCCTAGCTGATTGGAGAGTCTTACCCATAATGCTTCAAACACTCTCATCTGGGGAGAGATCTGGAGACCTTGCTGGCCAATGTATGGCTGTGCAAGCACGAAGACAAGCAGTGGAAACTCTCGTCACGTGTGGGTGGTCATCACTTTGCTTAAATTTAAGCCCAGGGTGGCTTGCCGTGAAGGGTATAAAAAAGCTACTTGTACAGTTCTTTTCAGTGAGTGTCATAATTTGCTACTGCACTGACATTCAATTTGTTTTTAATATGTGGAGGGAGAGAGCGAGCAAGCAAACTGCACTTATCATATTGAGCAAAAAAACGCAGAGACAGTTGTGCAGTCGATGAATGCTGTGACGTCTTCGTATGCAACAATGTCAGTGATCGAAGTATCAGTGAATTACTATTTCTGCAGTTTCATATCTGTCTTGAGTAACTTCAAGGCAAATTCGGATCAAAAATTTAAAGAAAGGTCTGCAGAGGCCAGACATGCCTCGGCAGCCAGAGACAGTGGTCATGTGTTTGTGTGAGCTGCACTTGTATGAATGTGTGTGTATGTATGTTATCTAATTCAGAAGAAGGCCTTTTGGCCGAAAGTTTACTTGTTAAGCAGTCTTCTTGTTTTGCCTGAATAGAATTATATAGAATTATGTATGTGTTTTGTAAGTGTATTACACCTAAAGTGATGTTTATTAGTATTCCATGTTGCAATAAGCTCTAGTGAACCTACTCCCTGTACATTGTTTGCCTTTAAACAACGTTATATGTGTCTCCTCAATCCACAGTAATGGGTACTACATAGTAAGGGGTAAAATAACTGTCTGTATGGCTCTGTATGTGCCTTATACTCTCTCATTTTATTTACATTCTACTTAAGATAAATTCGCTGGTCCCAGGAGAATTTTTGTACAGGGTTCCTCAAATACTTATAATACTATTTCAAATCACTTCTTGGCATTAAAACTAAATGTTTGTGTGATATGACATGATTCAGATTGTATTAGGCTCTTCTTTTCTGTTAGGGATATTCTGCTTTATTTATCCACATTTAAAGAGAGCAAACATTAATTACATCAAGCAACCGTCTTGTCCAAATCTTTCTGCATTTCACTATGATGATCTTTTCCAACAGACAACAGTGTCATGAACAAACTAAATGTTGGTGTAGCTCGCCCTATCTGAAGAAATGGAAAAAAAAAAATTACCACTCTGGGGCAAGTGATTAGCAATTAGAATGTCTCTCGTGCTCTTTATCTTGGCTAGTTTGCTTTGTTAAACCGGAGCAGTAAAAACGTGGCTCAATATGCGAACTCATGTCTAAATTTATGGAACTATACCAAAATACTGGAAATAGCAAAATGATACTTTTGTATATGCTTGTTTAGTTCCTCTGTGCAAAAGTGCACAGCCTTTATTAATTCACAATAAACAGCCACAAACCAAGTTAATGTTCACTAAATCTGAACAAGCTGGATCGGCATGAGCGAACAAATTTAATGGTGGAAGAATAACACAAGGCAGTCCGTAGTCCAACCCAGAAGAGAGCAACCAAATTCCAGCATCGCATCGCATGGATGATATCAACAGCAGACCAGGATCAAGCGGGGAAGGGGGGGGGGGGGGGGGGGCAGATTTCAGGGGGCCCCAAATTCACATTCTTGAAGAAGAAAAACCCTGTCTCACAAAGCTCCTAGCATCAAGCGCACATCGGTTTCTCAATTATTGATATTATTTTTGAAATGCATCTCTGTTGGTTTATGAACATTTTAGAGCACATTCTGATTTCTGGACGAATCATAAAGTTGATTTTTGAATGCATGCATAAGGTACGTGATCTCTCTGCCAGGGGAATCCCAACCACAACTAGAAATAAAAAGCTCTTCTGCAGACAAAAGGGGACGAGGCTATACGAGTTGAGTTGAGCATAGTAAACCCGAACTGATGAATGCCAATCGCTGTTTGTTTATGTGGTTGACTGGGTGTGTGAATGATAAGCGTTGTTATGATTGTTAGCGAAATCCATAGATTCAAACTATCAGAATGGAAATAAATGACTAATAGGAATAACAGGTAAGAAAGATTGCATACATATTATCTTCTCGGTGTATCCAAGAAAATAAAATTTTGACAGAAAATTTTTGCCAGATCACTACACTACTAATGGCTGGTTGTTCAGTCCCCAGATAGTATACGTTTAGTCATAGAATGAAGGCTTTCATGGCAGGTGTTGTCATCAGTTAACACTTCCGGGCTGAGATGCCGTGGTCCATACATAAGACTCTCCCCTGACGTTTCGCCTTCGACTATGGAAGGCATCCTCTGAGGACAGTTCACTGATTGTCCTCGGAGGATGTCTTCCACAGTTGAAGGCGAAACGTCAGGCGAGAGTTATGTATGGACCACGGCATCTCAACCCACAAGTGTTAAGTGATGAGTAGACGTATAAGTTCTATTCTCGGAATAGCGTGGAAAACGCGTTGTATGAACAGATAATAATGCCTAGCTGGAGAATAAAGGCAGGATAACTAAACCGGTGATTCTGGCAGAGTTAGTGAAGTTAACCGGACAGTAAGTTTTGACAATGGCAATAATAGTTACAGAATTTGTGATGACAAGATTGTTTGTTATAACAAGGATGGAGAAGAAACGGGTGCGTCATACAAATCATATGGTGGAATACGTCGATTCCAAATTTATATAAACATTTGATAACTACTTTTCTATCTCATTCTTGAGAAACTGGAGCATATGACTGAATTTGAAACTACTTCCTAACATAAAACTTTTTGCTTTCTGAAAGGCCTAATAAGTATTTGATATTGGTTGTTCATGAATTATATTCTACCATGTTACCTATGTAAATGAGGTTGATAAAATGATCATTTGTGCTATAACAGTCCCAATTATCTGGTGCGCATTAAAACTGCTGCAACATTAGAAAGGCCAATTTCCTTTTATGGAGCAGACAGTGACAAAATAGACGTAATCAAATCAAGAAACCTCACTAGTCTTTTATACTATTTGTATTAACAGCTATATCTACATGGCTATTCTCCAATTGACACTTAAGTGCCTGGCAGAGGGTTCATCGAACCATTTTCATACTACTTCTCTACCATTCCACTCTCGAATGGCGTATGGGAAAAAGAAACACCTAAATCTTTCCGTTCGAGCTCTGATTTCTCTTATTTTATTATAATGATCATTTCTCCCTACGTAGGTGGGTGTCAACAAAATATTTTCACATTCGGAAGAGAAAGTTGGTGATTGAAATTTCATAAATACATCTCGCCCCAAAGAAAACTGCCTTAGTTTCAGTGACTGCCACCCCAACTCGCGTATCATATCAGTGACACTCTCACCCCTATAGCGCAGTAACACGGAATGGGCTGCCTTTCTTCGAATTTTTTCGATGTCCTCCGTCAATCCTACCTGGTAAGGATCCCACACCATGCAGCAATATTTCAGCAGAGGATGGACAACTGTAATGTAGGCTGTCTCTTTGGTGGGTTTGTCGCATCTTCTAAGTGTTCAGCCAACAAAGCGCAGTCTTTGTTTCACCTTCCCCACAATATTATCAAAGTGGTCTTTCCAATTTAAGTTGCTCGTATTTGTAATTCCTAGGTATTTACCCGAATTGACAACCCTTAGATTTGTGCGATTTATCTGATTTCTTTTAGTACCCATGAGGATGACCTCACACTTTTCTTTGTTTAGTGCCAAATGCCACTTTTCGCGCCATACAGAAATTCTCTCTAGATCATTTTGTAATTGGAATTGATTGTCTGATGATTTTAATAGATGGTAAATTACAGCATCATCTGCAAACAATCTAGGAGGCTGCTCAGATTATCACCTAGATCATTTATGTAAATCAGGAACAGCAGAGGGCCTATGACACTACCTTGCAGAACGCCAGATATCACTTCTGTTCTACTCGATGATTTACCATCTATCACTACGAACTGTGACCTCTCTGAGAGGAAATCAAGAATCCAGTCACACAACTGAGACGATAATCCATATGCACGCAATTTGATTAACAGTCACTTGTGAGGAACGGTATCAAAAGCCTTCTGGAAATCTAGGAGTAGGCCTATGGAATCGATCTGAGATCCCTTGTTGACAGCACTCATTACTTCAAGGGAATACAGAGCTAGCTGTGTTGCACAATAACGATATTTTCTGAATCCGTGTTTGTTATGTATCAATAAGTCATTTTCTTCAAGGTGATTCATAATGTTTGAGTGCACTATATGCTCCAAAATACTACTGCAAATTGAGGTCACTGATTTGGGTCTGTAATTCAATGGGTTACTCCTATTTCCCTTCTTGAATATTGGTGTGACCTGTGCTACCTTCCAGTCTTTAGGAACAGACCTTTCGTCAAGTGATCGGTTGAATATGATTGCTAAGAAAGGCGCTATTGTGTCTGCATACTCTGAAAGGAACCTGATTGGTATACCATCTGAACCGGAAAACTTGCCTTTAAGTGATTTTAGTTGTTTTGCAACACCTAAGATATGTACTTTTATGTCACTCTTGCTAACAGCTGTTCTGGTTTCAAATTCTGGAATAGTTACTTCATCTTCTTTCGTGAAGGAATTACCAAAAACTATATTTAGTAACTCTGGTTTAGTGGTACCGTCATCAGTAACATTTCCATCGCTATCGCGCAGTGATGGTATTGACCACAGTCTAACATAATAGACTGTGGTATTGACTGTTTCTTGCCAATAGCGTACTTTACATACGACAAGAATCTCTTTGGAGTTTCTACCATATTTTCAGACAATGTTTCATTGTGGAAACTATTAAAAGCATCTCGCATTGACGTCCGCACTAAATTTCGGGCTTCCGTGAAACTTAGCCAGTCTTGGGGATTCTGCGTTCTTCTGAATTTGGCGTGCACTTTTTGTTGCTTCTGCAACAGTGTTCTGACACGTTTTGTGTGCCATGGTGGATCAGTCCCGCCTCTTATTAACTTATGCGATATGAATCTAGCTATTGCTGTCGATACTGTATCTTTGAATTTGAGCAATTGGTCTACACTTACATAATTAGCTTGGAAGGAATGGAGACTCTCTTAGGAAGGCATCAAGCGGATTTTTATCTGCTGTTTTAAATGGATATATTTTGCATTTATATTTCGTGGTTTTGGTTGATATGGTTTTGAGCCTCGCTACAATGACCTTGTGTTCACTAATCCCTGTATCCGTCATGACGCTCTCTATTAGATCAGGATTATTTGTGGCTAAGAGGTCAAGTGTGTTTTCGCAATCATTTACAATACGTGTGGGCCCATGAACTAATTGTTCAAAGTAATTCTCACAGAAAGCATTTAGTACAATTTCGGAAGATGTTTTCTGTCTACCACCGGCTTTGAACATGTATATTCGCCAACAAATCGAGGGTAGATTGAAGTCTCCACCAATTATAAGTATATGAGTGGGGTGCTTATTTGTAATGAGATTCAAGTTTTCTTTGAATCGTTCAGCTATTATATCGTCTGAGTCAGGGGGTCGGTAGAATGAGCCAATTATTATTTTGGTACGGCTGTTGAGTCAAGGTTAGATTTTTCATGAAGCAAAACGTATGACGAATGTTGATGAGGTAATATGTTCTTTCACAAAAAGGTAAACACGCCGTGTAAAGCTCTAGCAAGATTAGGGAGGAAAAAAATCCTGGAACGTAAGTTTTGAAAAATGTGGACTGTCTTTTTTTTCTCTTGTCTTTACTGGTTTTATGTTTCTTATATTTAATTCTATGCCACACAAAAGAGAAAGTAATTAGCTAATAGTCAATAAAGAGTGCAAACTTGCTGAAGAGATCTTATTCTCTCAGTGACAAATAATCCTCTCCTTCCCACCCCCCAACCGCCAACCAGTATTAAAGTGAGATTTTTTAAGGGGGGTAGGATGTCAAACTGGCCAACTGGGAATAGGAGAGACACCTTAGAACAGTTTACTTTCCATTGTCCTGAATATAGGTTTAATGGTTTCCATTACAACATATATACGTTTGAATTTGACAGAGAGAAATACAGTAACGTGCAGTAGAAGAATGCTGTGTCAAGAGGCACAGCATTGCACTTTGGTACACGTAACGCCAAATAACATGTCTTACATTTCCTCAAACATATATGTTTTAAATATCAAACTCTTCAGAAAGATGTGCACTACAAAATTTACATATATTTGAAAATTCGATTTTTTTGGGATGTGCTATCTCAAGCGCTCGGATGAGAAGGGGGGAGAGGGGGGAGTGCGAGGGAGGGGGGGGGGGGGCACTATGCCACTATCAAGCTTTTGCCCTGGTTCATAAATATCGTATATCAGGGGCTGATCAGCTTTCTTTACTTGGTAAAAGATCGATCTGTGGACATACCGGCTACTGTTTCCAAAGACATTCTGACCTCCACGTGGTGGCACTAGTTGAGTTGCTGTGTCCATCTCTATGATTATATAATTCTGATATTTTCTGTGGTGGAATTAATGTCATCTGGGCGAGACAAAAGAGGCACCGTGAGAATTTGAACCCAAAACCCTGATACAATAATTCCTGAGGGTGTGAAATTTGGAAAAGTGCCAATATCAGATTGAAACTGTGGTCTTTTGGGGAGAAACATGAGCTGTAACAGATCACTATCTGGACTGAAATTGTTTTTACATACGGACTGCGCATACACAACGTGGTAGCTTACGTATATGGATACTGCAGTCCATTATTTACAAAAATGGCATTTATTGGACTCAAATGATTTTGAGCTTGCACAGATAGATTGTAAATTACAAAAGGAAGGCGGAAGTGCATAACAACACAAAGCAAGAGTTTGGGTCCGAAAAATGTCATTATGTGATACAGAAAGGGAATTTCTCTCACTATACAAGGAGCTTGAGGAAAATGAATCTGCAGTTTGTAAGTATTTTAGTCCAATCCCTAATTTTTTCGTTTGTTACATCAAATTTAGTCAGTGTTACAAGATGCGGTGAGATACGTAATCTGCGGCAAAGTATATTTTCAGTAGTCTCGTAGAGATGCCTGAAGCAGCTACAGTTTCCAGTAGTGTTAGTCTCACATGGTGTGATTTGATTACTACATTGAGTACTGTTGAAGATTGTTTTGAATTCTGTTGGGAGTGCCATCTGCTGCCGAATCACACAAGAAATTGCGTGGATTGTTATGGGGAGAAGGGGAGAACTGCTTCAAACTTGGTTCAAAAAGTAGCAGTTGTGAGTTCCCACTACAGTTGTGTTGTTGAAAATGTCGGAGAAGAACAAGTATAAGGAAAAACATATGGTTTGATAATTCTGAACTGGGAATACATCAGATCATCTCGGTTTGCTGCTGGATTAAAGGTTACATGCTGGAAAGCACAGCATTGGAAACTGAGCTGTCGTCTATTAATACGGTTTGTGACTATAATAGTGTCTGTCGAGAAGTGTGTTACGTAATTGAGACTAATGAGAGTGATTCAACAGGGGGTTTCAACAAGATTGTGAAAATAGATGAGTCGCACATAACAATTTGGGAAAGGACGACTTCTCAAGAACGAACGTGAACAGATTTGGGTATTCAGAGGCATCGAAACAAAACTCAAGAAAATGCTTCACTGTGAAAGTGTGTTCCAGGACCAAACAAAATTTACTGCCTCAAGAACTTAATCTTGCTTGTCACCAAAGTCATTACAGATGGATGGAAATCGTATAACACTTTGAAGGAAGAGGGATTTCTCCACGAGTCTGTAAACCATTCTGACAATTTCGTGTCTTCTGATGATCATCCTGTGCACACACAGAACATGGAGTGATTATGGAAATCCCTGAAATAACCCATCAAAAGCGAAGGACGACCAGGAGACCAAGATGAACGGTATATTTTTCAACACATCTGCTTCCACAATTTGCACTTACGTGGTATGAAACTTCCCTGCGAGGCTTGTAAAACTGTTTCATTCATAGTCAATCGAGCTACTTAACAATAAATAAGCCTCCCATAACAAGTAATTAAACAGACACTTCTAATAAAAAAACTACATGTATACTTCACAAAAAATAGCATTTTGCCACTGTTGCAATGTCTGACAGTTTCAGTCCATTTCTTTATCAGGCATTACAAATGCCGACAACATACAGTTGCAGGTTAGTAACACTCCCTTTATTAGCTTTAAAATAATATGTAACATAAACTTATATTCAACTGATGGAGTGAACAAAGCAACAGAATGATCTATGACGAAAAACAAAGAGTAAACATAAATCATAAGCTGACCCAGACCATTCACTTGGGCGTAGCGCTACACCATACACACACAAGCACTGTACCAGGGGCCACTTAAAGAAGTTTTGTGGGTGGGGGCAGTTGCCCAGAACAGAAAAATGACCCAAGGGTCCTCTCATTGAAAATTGAGGAACAAAACCTTCAAAAACTACTGTTTTAAGCTGTTCTGATACTTTAAAATAACAAATAATTGCAAAAATGTGTTTTCTTTAAACAAAAACATTCTAAATTTCTTGAAATGTGTAGCATTCGAAACCTTTTTGTGAATAATTTCTTTTATATAAATGTTAACACACAAAAACAAGCTCAAAGGCCTTTTGCCTGATAAGCATATAAACTGAAATCAGAATAAAATACTTTTAAAACTGCAGTTCTTAATTTGTTGACAATTATACTTTTGCCAGTTTAGCTCATAAATATTTATATACTTACATTTTGAAAATTGTAATTGTAAAACGTGCTGCTGTGGCAGATTGGGAAGTCCTGCTGATATTTGGCACTCACAATTCGAACAGGAGGGGGAGCAGAACTCACTCGTACACAAAGTACGGTGACTTGGGAAATACTGAATTAAATGACTAAGTCCACTGACCAAGACCATAATTTTGGCGCAGTTTACAAAAATTACCGTTCGATTTTAATTTACTTTCAACTCTCCGGGGGGGAGATCGTTCTCTCAGCCTCCCCCCCCCCCCCTTTAATTCACCCTTGCACTGTACACAAGCTTCTTCTGTACACTTCACTTCACTACCCCCCCCCCCCCCCCCACGACCCCTTCGTTGTGTCCCCGATACTTCTCATTGAACTTGACACGTCACCTAGATCGTGTGACAACAGGTCGTTGTACTGGTTGCTGCTGGTTTCTTGGGCTCTGACGACAATTGCAGGTGCTCCCCAGTGTGTGGTGAGGTGGCAGCATTGCAGGTGCTCCCCAGTGCATGGTGAGGTGGCAGATGTGCTCGTTTGTGTCCACACACTGAGTGCAGCTAGGTCATCATCTGTGGTGGTTACACGAAAGGCTGTGTTAAGTCTGTCAATGTTGATAGCCGTCGGTTTGTCCTTTACACCAACAGTGAACATTCTGTCTCATCTGCTAACTACTCAGCATGGTCCATCATAAGCTGGCTGCAGTGGCTCGTACACCATGTCATATCGGATAAAGACATAATGACAATCATGTAGCTCACCAAACACAAAAGGGCTTTGGTTCATTTGATCCCTTGCCGCCACTAGATGTAGCTGTCGTATATGTGTGTGCAGGTTATTCACAGTCTCTGACAGGTCAATGGATTCATCTTGTACATTGGCAAAGAACTTGCCAGGAAGGCATATAGGTTGACCTCACATGAGACTTCGCTTTAGTTGTTTGGAGGTCTTTCTTTCAGGGACGCGAGTAAACCTGAGAGAATGATGGGTATCATCTATGTCCACCGTTGTGGAGTAGAATCTATGTCCACCGTTGTGGATCATGCCATCGGAACGATGCTTTGAGCTGGCATCACACACGCTCATCTAAACCATTTGTTGCTGGATGGTACGCTGTAGTCCTGATTCGCTTCATGCCAAGTAAGATAGCAAATGCTTCGAAGAGAGAGGATTCAAACTGTCTCCCCCGGTCAGTTGTGATACGCAGGGGTACGCCGAAACGGGCGATTCACCCACGAAAGAATGCCGTTGACACAGTTTCAGCGGTTATATTAGTTATAGGAAATACTTTAGGCCAGTGTGTATAACAGTCTACAGCTGTGAGTCAGTAAGTTTATTCCTCAGATGGCAGGAGAAGTCATATGAGATCTATATGGACATGTTAAAATCGTAGATTCGGAGGGATGAAGCTTCCCAGCGTTGACGTGGTATGTCTGCAAATTTTATTGCTTTGACAGGCCCCGCCAGACGAACGCTTGCTTCACCATGCTTTTTGTGGCTCCACCCCGTGGGTGCGACAAGTTTTGCAGCGAGGCTATAGGCTGTTCTCGGCACCTGGCAGTCAAGAATGGTCACGGCCTGTTATTAGCAACATCACATTATGGCTGGACAGCTGACAATGGTAGTGCCACGTGGCGGAGTTGCATGCTGGACGGCTACGTCGACAAATCATATAATTCACTGTCTTGTTGTTGCGTCGCCATGAGAGCTTCAACGTCAATTGTTTCAGAAATAAATTTCGTGTATGAGAGCATGTCAGCTGGTAAGTTCACTTCACCTTCAACAAGGATGATGCTGGTAGTAAATTGACCGATGAAATCGGGATGTCGAAGCTGTCGTGGTGAAGCTTTCTCTGGACGCTTTCGGAAACACTTCTGTCCTTCCAACGTGTATCGGAACTTTTTGAAGGATGCATACGCTGCATACAGCTCACGGTCGTATGTTGGTCAATTTTGCTGCTAAGGTGACAACTTTTTGTTGAAGAAGGTTAGTAGTTGCCAGTTCTATCCATGGGTTGCTGTGCAGCACAGACTGTGGAGGCAAATGCACCAACCATCACTGCAAGTTTCGCCTGCGGTACCGGGTGCGCCAAGTGTGTTGCATCAGTGACGTCAGTCTTCAAATAAGAAAATGCCGTTTCAGCCTCTGGAATCCACTGCCGTTTATTCTTTGGGCTTGGCTTGCCTTGTATGAATTTGTGACGAAGGTCGTGACACCGAGGAAGCGTTGCAGGTCTCTGGTTGTTGTAGGTCGTGGAAAACTGGGTATTGGGTCTACCTTCTCTTTTGATGCCCGAATTCTCTGAGCATTACTGGTATACTAAAGAAACTGAACATCTGCTATCCCAAATACGCATTTGGACGGAGTAATAAGGAGGTAGTGCTCACGTAGACGCGTAAAGAGTTGTCAAAGCTGTGACAGATGCTCCGCCTCTGAGTGTGACATGACTAAAACATTATCTATATATACATAGCAATAATCGAAGTCACGTGTAACCTCGTCCACAAATTTTTGGAACTGAGCAGTATTGCAAAGGCATGTGGAGAAGCTAGAACAATCAAAAAGGCGTGCTTGCAGCTATCTTGGGAACGTTGTCTTGTGCCACAGGTATCCGGTAAAACGCCCGTCGGTAAAACGCCCTAACGAAGTCCAGCGTAGAGAATTACTCTTACCGTAGACACTATACTTGAAATCCTCAATGTATGGTATAGGACACCGGCTGGAATTGTTCTTGCATTTAGCTGCCGAAAGTCACCACAACGACACCATCTCTTGTTCTTTTTCGATATCATATGGAGGGGAGACGCCCAACTACTACTTGATGGATGGCAGATGCTGTGTGCGAGCGTGAATGCGAATCCCTATATAACCACTTTCAGTTTCTGTGGCGTTCAGTTTTTTTTAAGGGCGCTCAACTACTAAGGTCATTAGCGCCCAGTCACAAATGTTAGTGCACTAATAGCGTAGAAAAACGCAAGGGGGCAACACCAGAAAGTACTTAGAAAGACACAGATAAACAAAATAAAAGAGTTAGATCTCTTTGGACAAGTCCGTCAATGTAATAAAACTAAGGACACGAGCAGCTGCTCGAGCGTCATCAGCTAAAAGTTCCTGTAAGGTAGACGGCAGACACAGGACAACACGAGAGTGAAGAAAACGGGGACAGGGCAATAAAACATGGTGCACCGTCAATGCATGACCACAAGGGCACTGCGGGGCAGGGTCACTGGACAACAGGTACCGGTGGCTAAAGCGGCAATGCCCAATCCGAAACCCGGCCAAAAGGACCTCCTCTCGCCGGGAATTGCGTGAGGAGGTCGTCCAAGCCATCGGGATCGATTTGATGGCCATAAGCTTATTTTCATAGAGAGAGGACCAAGCCTCATGCCATAATGATGAAACGCGCAGACAAAGAACCCCACTAACATCAGTTGATGGGACACAAAAGGAAGCTGTCCGAGGCAGGAGGACAGCAGCCTTGGCCGCAGCATCAGCAGCTTCGTTCCCAGGCACACCAACGTGGCCAGGGATCCACAAAAAAGACACGAGCGCCGGTATCAGCTAGCGACTGAATGGACCGTTGAATTCGTTGCACGAGAGGGTGGTCCAAATATGGGTCACGGAGACTTTGAATGGCGCTCAAAGAATCAGAGCAGATGGCATAGGGAGAATGACGATGGCGACGGATATACTAAACAGCCAGATAGAGAGCAAAAAGCTCAGCTGTAAAGCTGGAACACTGGTCAAGGAGACGGTACTGAAAGGTATCATCCCCAACGACAAAGGCACATCCGACGCCAGCAGTAGTCTTGGAGCCATCTGTGTAAATAAGGACGTTATTAGCGAGCCTCCAACGTAGTTTGACAAACCTCGAGCAGTATATCGAATCCGCGGTCCTCTCCTTTGGGAGCGTGCTGAGTTCAAGGTGAACGCGAACCTGAGCCTGGAGCCAAGGTGGCGTCGGGATCTCACCCACTCGAAAAGTCGTAGGGAGGGTAAAATCAAGTTGCTGAAGCAGGCGACGAAAGCGAACTCCAGGAGGTAACAGGGCACAGACATACAGCCCGTATTGGCGGTCGAGAGGGTCGTCAAAGAAGGAAAAATATGACGTGTGGTCGGGCATTGACATCAGTCGGCAGGCGTACCAACAAAGCAACATATCGCGCCGATAGTTTAGAGGTAAGTCGGCAGCTTTGGCACACAGACTCTCAACAGGGCTTGTGTAGAATGCTCCAGTCGCCAAACGTAACCCCCAATCGCGGATAGAATTTACACGGCGTAAGATGGACGGCTGGGCAGAAGAGTAGACAAAGCTCCCATAATCCTGGTTTGATTGGACAATAAACCGATATAAGCGAAGCAGGACCATTCGATCTGCTCCCCATGATGTACCGCTGAGAACACGGAGCACATTTAGGGAACGAGTACAACGAGCAGCCAAGTAAGACACATGTGGAGACCAGCGAAGTTTCCTGTCAAATGTAAGACCTAAAAATTTTGTCTCCATGAATGGGAGAGCAACAGGACCGAGATGTAAGGATGGTGGAAGAAACTGTTTGTAACGCCAAAAGTTCATACAGATCGTTTTCTCACCAGAAAAACGGAAACCGTTTAGTGACACTCCAGGAATATAGACGGTCTAGACAACGCTGAAGACTGCACTCCAGGAGACATGTTCTCTAAGCGCTGCAGCAGATCGTAAAGTCGTCCACGAAAAGGGAGCCTGAAACATCAGCTGGAAGGCAATCCATTATTGGATTGATAGCTATGGCAAAAAGGCCCACGCTTAAATCGGAGCCCTGGGGCACCCCAATCTCCTGGCGAAAGGCGTCTGACAAAATAGAACCCATACATACCCTGAACATTCGATCCATTAAAAACGCATTAATAAAAAGAGGGAAGCAACCGCGAAGGCCCCCAGTGTGCATGTCACGGAGAATGCCCGCCCTCCAACAGGTGTCGTAAGCCTTCTCCTAATAGAAGAACATAGCCACCGTCTGGCGCTTACGCAAAATGTTGTTCATAATGAAGGTCGACAAGGTAACTAGATGGTCAACAGCAGAGCGGCGCCGACGAAAGCCACATTGGACCTTGGTAAGGAGGCATCGAGATTCAAGGAGCCAAACCAATCGAGAATTTACCATGCGCTCCATCACCTTGCAGACGCAGCTGGTAAGGGAGATGGGGCGATAACTGGAAGGAAGGTGTTTGTCCTTTCCTGGTTTGGGTGTGGGAACAACAATTGATTCACGCCAGCGTGTGGGAACATGACCTTCAGTACAGATGCGATTATAGGCGCGAAGAAGAAAGACTTTACTTGCAGGAGAAAGGTTCTTCAGCATCTGAATATGGATACCATCGGGCCCCAGACCAGAGGATCGGGACCGGGCGAGTGTACTTTCGAGTTCTCGCACGGTGAAGGTGGCATTGTAACTTTCACGATTCAAAGACTGGAAAGAAGGTGGATGTGCCTCCTCTGCTTGTTTTCGGGAGAGGAATGCAGGGTGGTAATGGTCAGAGCTCGAGACCTCCGCGAAAAAGCGGCCGAAGGCATTTGAGACATCCTCAAGATCCACAAGGACTTCATTCGTTACAGTCAGGCCAGAAATTGGGGAGTGGACCTTGGTACCAGATAGCCGGCGCAGGCTACCCCAGATAACCGAAGGAGGAGGAAAACTGTTGAATGAGCTGGTGAAAGCCACCCAGCAAGCCTTTTTGCTTTCTTTGATAACACGACGACATTGTGCATGGAGTCGTTTGGAACTGATACAGTTCGCCATCGTAGGGTGGTGTTGGAAGATGCGTAAAACACATCACCGAGCACAAATAGCGTTGCTGCATGCTTTAGTCCACCAGGGGACTGGGACTCACGTGGAGAAGAGGAAGTACGAGGGATTGAATATTCAGCAGCAGTGAGAATAACGTCTGTGAGGTATGCGACCTGACTATTGCAGCTGGAGAAGTTTTGATCATGGAAGGTCGCCAGGGAGGTGAAAAGCCCCCCGTCTGCTTTGGAGATGATGGAGATAGTGGAACATGGAGAAGGGGTGTGATGCAAGAGATGGATTATGCAGAGGAAATGGTCGTTCGAGTATGTGTCAGACAGAGCATACCACTCGAACCGACGTGCAAGTTGGATAGTGGATATTGAGAGGTCCAAGTGGGAATAGGTATGTGTTGCATCCGAAAGGAAGGTAGGTGCACCGGTATTTAAGCAGACTAGATTGAGGTGGTGAAAAGGTCAGCCAAGAGGGAGCCTCTCGGGCAGGATGCTGGAGAGCCCCAAAGGGGTGGTGGGCATTAAAGTCTCCAATCAACAAAAATGGTGTAGGAAGCTGAGCAATCAGTTGTATCATGTCTGCCCTAGTAAAGGCAGAAGATGATGGAGTGTAAACAGTACAAATGGAAAATGTTAAAGTGGGGAGAGTAATTCGGATGGCAACAGCCTGCAGATCTGTGTGCAATATGATTGGATCATAGTAGACATCATCCCGAACCAGCAACATGACGCCTCTGTGAGCCAGAATACCTCCCACAGGGGGTAGGTCAAAACGCACAGAGGTATAGTGTGCCAGTTCAGTACGATCGCATGGGCGTAACTTCGTTTCTTGGAGACCTACGACAAGCGGGCAGTGCATTCGAAGGAACAATTTTAGTTCCTCTCGGATGGACCAAATGCCGCGAATATTCCATTGAAGAAGTGCCATTATGAAAACGAAAAGAAAAAGAAGAAACAAGAAAGGGTAACCTCGATGGCCGCTGAGGGCCTGGCTTTGAGGGAGCACTGCTGCTGCAATCTATAGGTGGTGAGTCATGGTCCATCAACTCAACAGTTGCGTCTGCCACCTTCCTGAGCTGGTCACGAAGGGGAGCTTCTGCCGCCAGCGAAAGGCCATATGATCGGCTACCAGCGGTGCAGCCTGGCGAAACTGAAGATGGCTGGGGATGGCAACTGCTGGGTGGCACAGGAGAAGAAACGCACCTCGGCAGAGATGGAGAACTCTTTTTTCTATGAGCCTTCTTCAAAGAACTACGTTTTGTCGAAAGAACAGTTAATGGCTGTGAAGTTTGTGTACGCAAGAAATCTTCACGTGTCGGTTCTTTTTTGAAGGTCCGAGCATCTGATTTAGAGGTCCTTGTCTTAGCAGTAGCAGATGATGATGTTTGGGCCTTAGTGTTGGTGGGAAGAAGAGGAGACGTTGATCGAGCGATCTTAACACTGGCTGATCTGACGACCGAATTGCTAAATGTTATATCGCATGTCTGTGTAGCGACCTCCGTGGTAGGCCGAGGAGAGGCGAGAACGGTACTCTATTGACCTGCCGGAAGCACAATGGGCTTTATGCTATTGAATAACTTGCAAGCAGCTGAGGTCGACACCTTATATTTCACTCGAATTTTCTATATACTTTTCTCATCTTTGTAGACAGGGCAGTCGTGAGAGGAGGCAGCATGGTCGCTCATACAATTGATGCAACGAGGGGACGGAGGTGGACAGTCACCCTAATGAGCGTCCCTGCCACAGGTAATGCATTTAGCCGCACTTGAACAAGACTGTCGTGTATGGTTAAACCGCTGACATTGGTTAACACCTTGTAGGGCTGGGAACATATGGCTGAACAGAAATGATCTCATAACCCGCTTTAATTCGTGAAGGCAAATGCACATTGTCAAATGTCAGGAATATGGTTCGGGTCGGTATGAGGTCCTTGACCCGATGGACGGCCGTCACTCCATGATCAGAGAGGAAAGACAAAACCTCTTCATCAGTTAGTCTGTCGAGTGACCTTGTATACACCACGCCACGTGACGAATTCAAGGTGCAGTGGGTCTCCACCCGTACAGGAAATATGAGTAAGAGAGTGGCTCGAAGCAATTTTTGGGCCTGGAAGGCGCTCTCTGTCTCCAACAGCAAGGTACTGTTGTGCAACCGAGTACAATATTTCACTGGTCCTGCTATCGCATCTACACCCTTCTGAATGACGAAAGGGTTGACTGTTGAGAAATCGTGACCATCAGATCTTGTGACAACAAGGAACTTCAGTGCTGGTGGTAGAATTTTCGGAACAGGAGTTTCATCTAGCTTTCTTTTTTGGGCAGAAGACAGGGAGAAGAAGAAGAGAAATTCATTGCGGACGAATCCCCCATGATTGCCAGCATCTCCGATGGCACGCTCCTTCCTTGTGGGGGCCCTCTCAGATGGCACTCCCGCCTTAGGTGATTGTTCACGCCTCAGGTCACACCTCCCGAGAAACGGACGGAATGAGCAATTGGCACGTTCGGAAGATAACAGCTCAGGCAATCACCCCTCCCTGGGCCTGGCCTTTACCAGGGGCACGTGTGTGCTTACTTGTGTACCTAGGGCGGGGAATTACGCGTTACCCCATCACCGGCTACGCGTGCAAACACGTGGTTCGGCCTTCAGACACGCACAGGGAGGAAAGAAGAGAGTAAAGAGAGAGAGGGATAGAGGGATAGAAGAAAGAATCTCAAACGCCAAAGCGGAGAATAAGACACGGAAAGGAAGACAAGGAGAATAGGGCAAGGAGAATGAGGCAGAGATAGAAGTAAGGCCATGGAAGCAAGGAGAAGAGTGAATGTAGGGAAAGACCAATAGAGGAAGAAAGCGTGAGGATGGAGAAAAATTAAGGAAACAGGATCCTGGAGTTTTCAAACGTCCATCTCCGGATGAAGGCTCGATACATTACTCACAAGAAGAGGGAGTGTGGAGGAAAGGTAAGTGGGAGGGGGAAGGATTGGGGATGAGGAGGGATGGAGAAGGGGGGTAGGGCAGCTCGGAAGGGAAGGAGAACTGCACTAGCTTGGGGCCCCGTGCTCACCACGCACATATCCACAAAAGAGTTGTGGACCCCCTGGGGGGGGGGGGGGGGGGTATTTTGTACAGATCATCATATTTCATTGACAATTAAACACTGCAAAATGGCCTACAGATCATCAAATATGGAAAGACTCTTACTCAATTACACTGCTCTCCCACTGAGGACAGGAACTTGAATATTAGAGAGTGAAACAGATCTCCAACCCAGCAATATATCATCGCGTACCGTGTCAATGTAGTAAACATACAATTCATATCCTGAACCATGTAAAATCAGCCCTTTTATATCACTCGTACATATACAGCGAAGGCAGACAGCACCATATACATTCCTCACAGCACCAGATATTTCCCTGCAAGGTCGGCAGTCATCTACGGCCGACGGGTGACCAGATCACTCTTAGTGGACTGAAGTCACTCTCAGAACTGTTCTACAAATTCGGGCTCATTCCCCATCAGCATCAACACGTTACTGTTTCCAGTCTGGACCTGCTGGCTTGCTTGCTTTTCTACACTCATCTCCAGACTCCGGGATTACAAGAAGACATATTATCGCATGGTTTCCCATAATATTACACCACTTTCACGGTACTTCTCGATATCAAGCACACAGCAGTATCCTACCAATCGCTGCACAATTCCGAAGATATAGACTGGAGATTATTTCTCTACAAACCCGAAACTTAAGCGAGTTAGAGCACGCTGTAAACCACTGAGTAACCAGAAACATATCACATTTGCAAAGACCTTTACGTGAAAACTCGAAAAAAATAGAGAAAACTGATATTTCCACTCACAAATACTGATTTCATTGATGCAGCAGATTCCAAATAATCCCTATAATTTACAAGGTCAACTATGGTGTTTCTCATGTCTAGAGAACTGACGAACGTGTTTTCCACATGTTAGATGCACACACCACAACCGATCTTCTCTCAGCTAAATAACAGCGCGAAAAGTGCAGAAGCAGTCAACCGAACAATTTACATGGGCGGGAATAACGGTCCAGCACAAACACACGTCCATATTGAATCTTCTAAAATTTCCATGCGATCACCAAAGCTGTCCACAACACATACTAAGTATTAGTTCGCTATTCCATCGTCTAGACAACAATACGGTTAAGTCGTTTACATTCCTACACTCCACCAGGCCTCTCCATTTGGACAGCTCCTACAGTTAACGGGAAACGTCAATCATCGCCGCACAGGTCACTGGCGCTGCAGGCCGAGCACGCACAGGTAAAATCATCATCCTAAGAAATCGGTCACATATATATTTTATCCCTGTATTTACAACTAAATGTTACGCTCCCAGTCTCAGTTGAATGACATTTAACAATGAGCGAACTATCAGAAGTATGCCCTGTTGATGGCTGTGGCTCTGGAAATAGAAATATAAGTATCATTATTATGACGACGTACTCTTCCCTTTGCTATCACAGTACTTGATGTCAAATCCATACCTTCCCCACGAATGCACATGTCGAAACACTAAAACATACTTTATAAGCCAGATACTCACGGCAAAACGATCACACACCCCCTACTACTAAGTATAATACTTCGTCAATAACTGATAGCTGGCGATACGAAATAATACTGACCAAAAATCAACTATGTCTGGATTAGTCTCATAAGTTTTTCCTGTGAGTGCCACCACCGTGTCTTAGAAAGAGATGTTTAATCGTCTTACCAGCTGTCAGATGTTAAAAAACCCGATCCCAACAACTACCGTATGTTACTGTCACAAGCGGTCTTGAGTATAAGAGTGCACACAACTACCAATGTTTGAAGCTATCCCGGCTTTATAAATCTACATATGGCATTACCAATGAATCACGTGGTTTTGCCAGACAAATACTGAGACGGTGATCGTAGGAGTGTATATTATCACACCAGCAGTCGAGTTACATGAAGCCCATGATACAACATCGTCATAAAATCGCTGAATTTTGAAAGTGATTCGGTTGAGGAAGGTGGTATGGAACCGCTATTTGCAACCCCCTCACGCAGTCGCCACTAGATATTTCTCCAGTATTTGTAACGTATTCAGTCTCAATACCATGTCAGAGGTTCTGCGACATATCCACTGAGTTATAGGCGATGACTGATTGAGAAGGATCACAAACAGTAGTAGATGGTGTGCGGATTGAGGTCGTAAGAAATGTACACTAGCTTTTCAGATCTCCCTTGTTACGCTATCTGCTAGAAATGATGTCTATGATTTGGTATCAAGTCCTTCCATTCAGCCACATAAATGCGTTGGATCCTATGGAGAAGTCCTCCAATGATTGCAGTCACTAGTCAATCATATTTCTGGCACACTCATATCTCGAAACAAGCCACCTTTCTCGTACCTATCTGGTACAGTAAAATTCCAAAATGGTTTTAGGTAGCCTCTATGCATCTTGCAACTACCCCTCAGACTTTGCGTTACCATCCCTGCAGCTTTGTGCATGTGATTATTCCAATGTGAGTTGGAACTGAGAAGACAGACAAAGGGATATCTACCAACTCCTACAACCCATGTAGAAACAGGCAAAGCTGAGTTACTGTGACAAATCTGTGTTTTGACCATTCAGTGGAAATGATGCCTGCTCATGCAACAAGAGGTAGTATAAAAGATAGTATGGCAACTGGGGGAAGGACAAGGATTTTGCTACTGCACTGTGGTGCTTCTCTAAACTACAAGCTGAAACTATAGGTCCAAGTCCCTTAGGGTCCGTTCACGTCTATCACCCCAACATTCTTTCATCATTGTTCTGTACCATGCACCAGAGAAAAATTACAAACTATAAAAGCTCCACAAACTTCTTCCAAGAGAGAACTTGATAAGATTTTTACCACATCCCTCTCGTACCATATATCGAAAACTAATACAGCTTCTGTGCCGGCTTCGAGCACATGTGCTGATCCTATTAAATATACAGGTATTGATCCACTGCACAGACCAGTTTAAAGTTTCATCACCCATATCCCACAGACTATACTGTAAGTCGTAAGTGACGCTCTCTGTGACCCTGTGTCGTTGTTTGACACATTGTTTTTTTCTGCTGTAACACGCTCTGTACACCGCCATACATTTTGTTTTTCCACCATGACTTCGAAGTCTGTGTCAGGTTCTAAAGTGGCATTAACACATTCTGTTCCATTGCCTCTCACAGGAAACTAGACGTCGCATGGTGTAAATGACATTGTTACTGTACCTACCATAACATCCCGCACACACTGGATTATTTTAAATAAAAGACAGTTACAACATAGGAAAACTGGAAGAGTCTGGTGGCGTTGTGGAGAATTTCCAAACTGCTGTCCAAAAGTGATTGACGACCTCTACATTTATAGTCATCTGTCACAGTGACAGAACAGCTGACGGCTTCGTGTTCCATGTCAACTGATTCCTCATATTGCAGTCATGTACGTGATCACTGTTTCAGTGCTATCCAGCCCCAGAAGATGTTGTCCCTCGACCAAAAGTCTTTCTCCAACTCAAACAAGCAACGTCAGTCAGTCATTAGGTAGTAACCAACACTGACCTATGATGGGACACCATGTTTCCCAGTTTCAGTATCATAGCTAAACAATCCGTCCCTCACTTTTCAAATATCATTGTGAATGTGGATGGATGACTGTGCAGTACGTCCATGCATTGTTAATTCTCGAACACATAAATCATCAAAGTGTATCAGACAGCACTCTACATATTTCTGACACTTCGAGCATAGTGCTTAATTTACGATCTATCTCTATGCTGATAGGAGTCACAGAGCATCCTCGCATTCTTAGGGTAAAAGTAGAGGCTGAAAGACCCCCCTCACATTGTCATTGACCAACCCGCCCTGCAGCACCATTACCGATTTAATCTGCAATCGACAGAAAACAGAGCAAACGCTCTCCAAATGTGGAGGGGACTGTATACAATCGAGGTCAGTGCTATACTACGCCTCTCGATCAGTGCATTTTGCTACATGTTGGCAGATGTACTACATTTACAAGCAATTCTAGAATACAACGAGAGTTTATGTCATGATCGCATGGATGGAACTGACATACAAAAAATCGATAGAATTGCGAAAAATGACGGGGGGATAGGTGTAAATTGATCGAAAATACACCGAAATGTGGGGTAATTGAGGAAGAACTTGCATATCTTCTGGTTGGTGATGATCAATCTGTACATGGGAACAAGTATGCAGCATCAAGAGGAATCTGAGGAAATGTCGATATGGAAGTGAAGGGAATCAGACAAGCAGTCAATTTTTTTTTTTTTTTTTTTTCGTCGGGGCAGCATTATACTGTATGTCTATTGGGGTACCATTCATACACAAAAGTTGACTACTGTATTTGACGCTTTTCAGGAAGACAGAGAACCACCTGCCTCTACACTTACATGTATCTGCATTAAAGGATGACAGAGAGGGGACGGGGTGATCGATCGTGATGAAGCTGTAACAAGGAACGATTTTATGGTAGACTGATGATGCAGTCTAGAAAAGGGGATGTTGCTGTACGTCAATTTTTCCACTGTTCTGTCAGGATGCATCAATCGCGTGACATAGCCTGCGTTCGACTTGTGTACAGTCATGTGTTCTGTATGTCATTTAAAGCACTGTCTACTTGCGATCGTTAACGGTAACCTGTCAGTCATCAGAGGACTTCCATCTCATGTGTGATGAAACGTAACACATTCCTCTAAGCGAACTATGATTTATGCGATGTACTCCATCCCCCTGTTGCATGTTAAGTGTAGAGTGTTGGGGTGAAAGAATGAATGTTCCCCGAGGGATGTGAATCTGTAGTACCAGCTCGTAGTCTGGAGAAGCACCACAACGCAGTAGCAAAATCCACGTACTTCCCCCAGTCCCCATACTGTCTTTTATACTACCACGTGTTACAGGAGGAGGCTTTGTTTCCTTCGAATGGTCAAAACACAGTTCTGTCAGAGTAACTCAACTCTGCCTCTTTCTACATGGGTTGCAGAAGGTGATAGATGTAGCTTTCTCTGACTTCTCTCTCAGTTCCAACTTACATTTGAACAATCACATGCGCAAGGCTGCAGGGACGGTAGAGCAGAGTCTGAGGAGTAGTTGCAAGATACATAGGGGCTACCTACGGAATTATACTGTAGCAAATAGGGTCGAGGAAGGTGGCTCATTTCGGGATATGAGAGTGCCAGAAATATGATTCAGTCGTGATTAATCCGTGATTAATCATTGGAGGACTTCTCCATATTATCCAACGCAGCTATGTGTTTGAATGGAATAACCTGATTCCAAATCATAAACATCATTTCTAGCAGATAGCGTAACCCTAGAGGTCTGAAAAGTTTGTGTACATTTCTTACAACCTCAGTCCGCACACCATATACTGCTGTTTGTGATCCTTCTCAATCAGTCATCGCCTATAACTCCGTGGACATATCACAGAACCTCTGAGATGATACTGAGACAGAATAAGTTACAAATAGTGGAGAAATATTTAGTGGCGACTCCGTGAGGGGGTGGCAAATAGCAGTTTCATACCATGCTCCTTAGCCGAATCACTTTCAAAGTTCAACGATTTTACGACGAGGTTGCATCGGGGGCTACATGTAACCGGACTGCTGGTCTGAAAATAGACACTCCTATGATCACCATCTCGGTATTTGTCTGGCAAAACCACATGATTCATAGGTAATGCCATATGTGGATTTACATAACCGGTAAAACTTTTAACACGGGTACTTGTGTGCAAATGTAAAAGCAAGACCGCATGTAACAATAACATACAGTAGTTGTTGGGATCGGGTTTTTTAACATCTGGCGGTTTGTAATATGATGAAACATCTCTTTCTAAGTCACAGTGGTGGCACTCGCAAGAGAAACTTATGAGACATGTCCTCCCATAGTTGATTTTTGGTCAGTATTATTTCGTATCGCCAGCATTCAGTTATGTACGAAGTATTATACTTAGTAGTAGGGGGTGCATGATAGGTTCGCCTTGAGCATCAGGCTTATAAAGTATGTGCTTGTCTTCCAACATGTGCAAAGGAAATGACTATGTGCATTCATAAGGAAGGTATGGATTTGACGTCAAGTACTGTGATAGCAAAGGGAAGAGTATGTCAACTCATAAGAATGATACTGATATTCCTATTTCCAAGGCCACAGCCATCAACGGGGCATACTTCTGATAGTTCGCTCATTGTCGAATGTCGTTCAACTGAGACTGGGATCAGCGGTTTACAGCACTCCCCACATAGCTCAAGTTTTGGGTTTGTAGAGAAATAACGTCCAGTCCATATATTCGGAAATATGTTGCACAAGCGATCAGTAGGCTACTGCTGTGTGCGTGATATGGAGAAGTACCGCGAAAATGGTATAATACTATGGCAAACCATGCGAAAATACAATTGTCCTTGTAATCCCAGTCTGGATATGGGTGTAGAAAAGCAAGCAAGGAAGCAAGCAGGTCCAGACCAGAATCAGTAACACGGTTTTGCTGACGGGGAACGAGCCCAAAATTGTAGAACAGTTCTGAGAGTGACTTTGGTCCACTGAGAGTGCTCTGGTCACCCTTCGGCCGTGGATGACCACCGACCTCGCAGGGAAATATCTAGTGCTGCGAGGAGTGTATACGGTGCTGTCTGTTTTCACGGTAAATGTACAAATTATGTAAAAGGGCTGATTTTGCATGGTGCATTATATGAATTGTATGTCTACTGCATCGACACAGTACACGGTGATATACTACTGGGTTGGAGATCTGCTTCGCTCTTTAATATTCAAGCTACTGTCCTCAGTGGGAGAGCAGTGTAATTGAGTAAGAGTCTTTCATTTTTTGATGAGCTGTAGGTAACTTTGCAGGGTTTAATTGTTGGTGCAGCATGGTGATCTGTACAAAATACAATCATAATGCTCTATTCATTCACAAAACATCCTTTGTACCTGGACGTAGGAGCGTCTACAAACTGATCCAAACAAGATGGATGCAAGTTATGTACGGAAAATTGTGAGAAAGCATGTGTTCAAAGACAAGTTGAAGCAGTCCATCTCTGGCAGGGATCCCGTCACTCATCTGCCATTATGGCATTAGGACATCTCCAGACCTGTAGCTGTAGGATACCGAAAATTATGGCCATGTTTTTCTCTTCTGTAAGACTGCTTCGAATTCTGTTAGTGTAATTGTTCTGATTTCCCCCATCTGTGCTTCGAGCGTGCTCTCTTTCCAAACAACAAGAATGCTTTTATGATTAACTGTATTTTCATGAGCATGCAGAGGCTTTTAGCTGTGGGAAAGTTTAATGTTTCTGAGATTTATATTGATAGCAGGACGAACATTTCACTTTATGCTGCAGCCACACGCGCGCGCTTGGAGCATCTGTGCTCTGCAAATAGGTCTTCGCTCCTGCCCGATTGCGTCAGCAACGGTGCGTAGGTGATCACGTATTTGGAGAGGAATTTCTCAGGTGTCAAGTATGAAAGGGATGCCACTGCCTCATGCTTGAGGGATCCAAACTGGCACCTGTGCGTGGCTTGGCAGCAGATTGCTGCTTCACTTCGCAGGGGCTGTCAGTGCATCCCGACTTCTGGGAGCATGTGCAGTAGCCTCCTGTGCGGTCCAGCTGTGCACATTGTTTTCGTTTCTGTTGCATTATTTTGCGAGCAGGTGTGTAGGCTGTGCTTTGCATTATTTGGACAGTTTAAGACTTGGTTTCGTGTCTGCATGTAAGTGTACTGCATTATTTAGGAGGAGTTTGCATGTATGTGTGCTGTGTACTGAAGTTATTTTTTGTAATTTAAGAATTGTTTGTGTGTCTGCAAAGCATTATTTCGGTAATTTATGAGTAGTTTACAGGTCGGTAGGCTGTGTGACACGACCCCAAGCATGTCAGAGCGTGTGTTTTATATCAGTGTGATAAATATAGTATCTAAAATCCATCCCTAAATAAATTATTCCAAAATAAATAAGTACACTCCTTCCTCTCTCCAGCAGCTCAGCACAATCTGAGTCATTTTCCCCTCCAGACAGCCATCTTGGGCTACGTTACAGAATGGGTGAAAGCATCCTCTGGTGGCAATGCTTTGCATTAGGTCAGTTGGACTACGGATCTCATGACGACTACACTTGATGGTGGTACTACCTGTAATTGCACTTCGAGTCCCCTTCCCACCAGTCCTTAGTAAGAGGTGGCTGTCGCATGACTTAGGTTAGTGGAGGCAGTACAACTACTCTTTCTTTCCTGCCATTTTCTTAGGTTAGTAGAGGTGTGTTGCACTGTCCTGGTTGAATTTGAACTTCCCGCCATTTTCTGGGGGTAGGGAGGGGGTTAGGTTAGTAGAGGTAATCCAACTGACCTATCTTCCCGCCGAAATGCGCTGTTGCCAAGTCTACAGGTCATCTTGGATGACGTCATCGACGCCATCTTGGATACATCTGGCAACAATGGAGAGTGGGGCGACGCCTGCTTAGTTCCCCTACTGAGAACAGTTTGAAAGTAATTACCCTAAAACGCAGTCCATTATTTTATTTTATACGAAAGTGTGAAGAATAGAGTTTTTTGTGACTCCTAAAGTAAAACGTAAATGTCGTGTGACTAGGGCCTCCCGTCAGGTAGACCAATTGCCGGATGCAAGTCTTTCGATTTGACGCCACTTGCGCGTCGGTGGGGATGAAATGCTGATGAATAAGACAACACAACACCCAGGCGGGAATGAAACCCCGTCGCGCTGACCACTCAGCTAACAGGGGCGGGCATTCCTGAAGTGAATTATAATTGTGCAGTTTCTCGTGTTGTTCTAATAAAAAAGCGAGTGGCATTAAGCATAAACAAACTAACTGACGATTTAATGATTTATACAGTATCAGTTCCTCGCTAAAAGTTTGTTAATGCCTCAAGATTTTGGATTCACGACCCAAGTGCTGTTTTCTGTGCGAGAAACAACTAGAGATTGCTGCAGGTTGGTGAACATTAATTAGAACTAAAACATTCCACTCAGGGCGATGGAAGCAAATAGGTACCTCGCGTGTACTGCAATTTTAGTACAAATGAGATCAGTGACACGTCATTTGTGGTAAGACAGAGGAGGCATGGAGGGAAATTTTCGAGGGAAAGGGTTTATCATATACACAAACAATAGCCATCTCTCTCTCTCTCTCTCTCTCTCTCTCTCTCTCTCTCTCTTTCACTTGCCGTAATATGCTTTCCACCTGGCAGTTAAAGTGCGCATTTCCGAAGTTTTACCGTATTGTATTATATTAAACTCAATTAGCGTTTGCTGTTTTGTTGTTTCTCTGTAGGTCATCGTTTCTACAACCTATCCGCAGGCGTTCATATGAGTCAGCTAGCACGGCTGGCCAGTCAGCACAAGTGTGTCACTAACATCTGTGCGGCTGTGAGATTTTTTCGGTCTTATCGGCGACATTGCTTATTATTGTCTCACTTGAGTGCACATGAGAGGGCGTGTTTTAAGCTCCACGTAAGCGACAGGTCAGTGCGGTAACAGCAAACGAAGAAGTATACATACCGCAATGTTTTGCATCAGGTTATTGTTAACAACACAAAGTCTGTGCTGTGCAGTCAGTATTCGACTCCAGAGCATGCGGTTAACCAAGCATTAGGACTGTTTGTTTACTTTGCAGAGTTTTTACCCACGTGAACTAAATGGATAAAAAAATCCCAGCGGTGCGTTTAAGCGAAAAAAATAGTCTGGAAAAAGAAGAGAGTAAACAAAAGTTGACAAATTTCTTACTCAGCTTTCCACAAGTACTTGCGGCCCAAACATTTGTGCTGACGGTGACTCAGACAATGTGGTACTTGCTGAGAAGCCTATTGGAGACGATGCCTGCAGGCCACGACCACGCCACTGATCGTTTCGACGACGTCTGCATCGCACGCGAAACAGGGAAAGAACAGTCGACCTACACACTCTTCGAAAAGGTAAATAAAGTTTCCTATGACTTGGGTAACTCCACTAATGAGACACTAAGTGATAAAGAAAAACGTCTAATTATAGATATGAGGCCGTTACAGCCTTCAGGACCATTTCCTAAAGATCCCCACCAGAACAACAGGTGTTTTCAATATCGTACTAAGTATGTTCCAGTTTCCAAGTATGGACCAGCTAATCGTTTTTGGCCGTGTTATTTCAAAATTATAGATACTGCCTAATGTTAACCTTGCTGGTTGTTTGCTTCGCGAGGGAGTACTGTACGATATGCAGCTAATCAGGACTGGAAATACTTATTACAAAGAATTAAAGAACACAGTTTCTGAGTGGCCGTACGGAAGTATGTGCCATGTACATACTTAGGAAAAAGAATGGTACAATCGACAAGGAAGTCGAAAATTAAATTCGAAAAAAGATTCATTTTGGAAAATGGTTCTTACAAGGTTATTCGATGTCATAGTTGCTCTAATAAAAAGTTAGTTGGCTTTCAGAGGACACCTAGAGAACTTACGTCAGGAGGAAAGATATCAGGGCAATTTACTGTCCGTTGTAGAGCTTGTCATCCGACATGATGACATTTTGCGGCAAGTTTTAGCTATGGCCAAAGGTAATCATTTTTACTTCTAAAAATTTTTCTTAGGGTTTTTTTTTCAATTGCTTACATTCGAAAACATTTTTAAAATTACACCATTTTGTTTATAGCACCTACAACGTATGTGAGTCCAACAATTCAAAATGAAATGATTGAGTGCTTAGGAAACAAACTTGAAAATAAGCTGCTAGAACAAATTAAAGCATCAATTTTTTCCATCATAATGAACACTGCACAGGATACATCGAAGGTAGAGCAGATAAGTACTATTCTGAGATATTCAGTAATAACCAGATGGGAAAATGGACAACCGATCGGTATAGAAGTAAAATAATTATTCCTAGGCTTTTATGCAGTTAGCATACGTGGCACAGCAGATTTGGTCAAGCAGGTGACTAAATTACTCTTTACTGACAGAAATATAGGGTTAAAGTGCGTGGATCAAGATTATGATGCGACCAGTATGACGAGTGGTGCTTATAATAGTGTAACAAAGCAGATTTAGAATATTCAGCCAAATGCGGAGTATGCACATTGTGCCAGTCATAATTTGAATTTAGTAATAAATGATGCCGTTAGCAGGTGTGTGGAAGTACAGATTTTTTCGCAACAATACAAGACATTTAATTTTTTCGGGAATTGCGTAAGTGTTGGGATCTACTGTCTAAATTCACTGGCAAATCAGAAACCATTCTAAGAAAATTAAATCCAACTACACTCATGCTCATAAATTAAGGATAATGCTGATACATGGTGAAACGACGCACTGGTGGCAGTTTGCGGGTTTAAATCACCTCGGGGTAGGAGCATGCGGTGCATCTGAACTGCGGTCGTCGCACAATAGCGCTTTCAGCAGTCCACATACACAGAGCTGTGTTGATGCATGTCAGAGTACGGTGCAGCGAGTAAGTGTGCAGACGTTTTCAAACTTGCTAATGGTGACAGTGTGTGTAAAATGGCTCAAAGAACACATATTGATGACGTTATGAGGGGTAGAATACTAGGGCGCATAGAGGCTGGTCAAACACTGCAGGTCATAGCACGGGCCCTCCATGTGCCACAAAGTGTGATCTCAAGACTATGGCAATGATTCCAGCAGACAGGAAACGTGTCCAGGCGCTACAGTACGGGACGTCAACAGTGTACAGCACCACAAGAAGACCGATATCTCACCATCAGTGCCCGCAGACGGCTACAGAGTACTGCAGGTAGCCTTACTCGGAACCTTACCGCAGCCACTGGAAAAGTTGTCTCTAGACACACAGTCTACAGACGACTGAACAGACATGGTTTATTCACCTGGAGACCTCCAAGATGCATTCCACTGACGCCTGGTCACAGAAGAGCCCATAAAGCCTAGTGTCAACAACACAGTACATGGTCATTGGAACAGTGGTCTCAGGTTATGTTCACGGACGAGTCCAGGTATAGTCTGAACAGTGATTCTCACCGGGTTTTCATCTGGCGTGAACCAGGAACCAAATACCAACCCCTCAATGTCCTTGAAAGGGACCTGTACGGAGGTCGTGCTTTGAAGGTGTGGGGTGGGATTATGATTGGTGCACGTACACCCCTACATGTCTTTGACAGGGAACTGCAACAGGTCAGGTGTATCGGGACGTCATTTTGCACTAGTATGTCCGCCTTTTCAGGCGTGCAGTGGGTCCCACCTTCCTCCTGATGGATGATAACGCACAGCCCCACCGAGCTGCCATCGTAGAGGAGTGTGGCACCACATTCTGCAATTATCCTTAATTTATGAGAATGAGTGTAGATGGAGTTAATATCAGTGATCACAAAGCGGTTACGGCATCGCTGATTTCAGCCGTAAATAGAAATATTAAAAAAGGTAGGAAGATTTTTCTGTTTAGCAAAAGTGACAAAAAGCAGATTACAGAGTACCTGACGGCTCAACACAAAAGTTTTGTCTCAAGTACAGATAGTGTTGGGGATCAGTGGACAAAGTTCAAAACCATCGTACAATATGCTTTAGATGAGTATTGCCAAGCAAGATCGTAAGAGATGGAAAAGAGCCACCGTGGTACAACAACCAAGTTAGAAAACTGCTGCGGAAGCAAAGGGAACTTCACAGCAAACATAAACATAGCCAAAGCCTTGCAGACAAACAAAAGTTACGCGAAGCGAAATGTAGTTTGAGGAGGGCTATGCGAGAGGCGTTCAATGAATTCGAAAGTAAAGTTCTATGTACTGACATGGCAGAAAATCCTAAAAAATTTTGATCTTATGTCAAAGCGGTAGGTGGATCAAAACAAAACGTCCAGACACTCTGTGACCAAAATGGTACTGAAACAGAGGATGACAGACTAAAGGCCGAAATACTAAATGTCAAAGCTGTTTCACAGAGGAAGACTGCACTGTAGTTCCTTCTCTAGATTGTCGCACAGATGACAAAATGGTAGATATCGAAACAGACGACAGAGGGATAGAGAAACAATTAAAATCGCTCAAAAGAGGAAAGGCCGCTGGACCTGATGGGATACCAGTTCGATTTTACACAGAGTACGCGAAGGAACTTGCCCCCCTTCTTGCAGCGGTGTACCGTAGGTCTCTAGAAGAGCGTAGCGTTCCAAAAGATTGGAAAAGGGCACAGGTCATCTCCGTTTTCAAGAAGGGACGTCGAACAGATGTGCAGAACTATAGACCTATATCTCTAACGTCGATCAGTTGTAGAATTTTGGAACACGTATTATGTTCGAGTATAATGACTTTTCTGGAGACTGGAAATCTACTCTGTAGGAATCAGCATGGGTTTCGAAAAAGACGGTCGTGTGAAACCCAGCTCGCGCTATTCGTCCACGAGACTCAGAGGGTCATAGACACGGGTTCCCAGGTAGATGCCGTGTTTCTTGACTTCCGCAAGGCGTTCGATACAGTTCCCCACAGTCGTTTAATGAACAAAGTAAGAGCATATGGACTATCAGACCAATTGTGTGATTGGATTGAGGAGTTCCTAGATAACAGAACGCAGCATGTCATTCTCAATGGAGAGAAGTCTTCCGAAGTAAGAGTGATTTCAGGTGTGCCGCAGGGGAGTGTCATAGGACCGTTGCTATTACACAATATACATAAATGACCTGGTGGATGATATCGGAAGTTCACTGAAGCTTTTTGCGGATGATGCTGTGGTGTGTCGAGGGGTTGTAACGATTGAGGATTGTACTGAAATGCAGGAGGATCTGCAGTGAATTGACGCATGGTGCAGGGAATGGCAATTGAGTCTCAATGTAGACAAGTGTAATGTGCTGCGAATATATAGAAAGATAGATCCCTTATCATTTAGCTACAAAATAGCAGGTCAGCAACTGGAAGCAGTTAATTCCATAAATTATCTGGGAGTACGCATTAGGAGTGATTTAAAATGGAAGGATCATATAAAGTTGATCGTCGGTAAAGCAGATGCCAGACTGAGATTCATTGGAAGAATCCTAAGGAAATGCAATCCGAAAACAAAGGAAGTAGGTTACAGTACGCTTGTTCGCCCACTGCTTGAATATTGCTCAGCAGTGTGGGATCCGTACCAGATAGGGTTGATAGAAGAGATAGAGAAGATCCAACGGAGACCAGCGCGCTACGTTATAGGATCATTTAGTAATCGTGAAAGCGTTACGGAGATGATAGATAAACTCCAGTGGAAGACTCTGCAGGAGAGACGTTCAGTAGCTCGGTACGGGCTTTTGTTAAAGTTTCGAGAACATACCTTCACCGAAGAGTCAAGCAGTATATTGCTCCCTCCTACGTATATCTCGCGAAGAGACCATGAGGATAAAATCAGAGAGATTAGAGCCCACACAGAAGCATACCGACAATCCTACTTTCCACGAAGAATACGAGACTGGAATAGAAGGAAGAACCGATAGAGGTACTCAGGGTAACCTCCGCCACACACCGTCAGGTGGCTTGCGGAGTATGGATGTAGATGTAGATGTAGAATATGATATTTGCAATAAAATCGTTTTTCTAATAGAATCTTGGCAGTGTGAGAGATACGTAATATTACAGAGTTCCAATAAAGATCAGAGTAGCGAAAAGTATTTAAAAAATGCTGAATTTCGAGTTCTTATTCCTCTGTGAATTCATGCAACAAAAAAATAGTTCAAATGGCTCTGAGCACTATGGGACTCAACTGCTGAGGTCATTAGTCCCCTAGAACTTAGAACTAGTTAAACCTAACTAACCTAAGGACATCACAAACATCCATGCCCGAGGCAGGATTCGAACCTGCGACCGTAGCGGTCTTGCGGTTCCAGACTGCAGCGCCTTTAACCGGACGGCCACTTCGGCCGGCAATTCATGCAACAAATATTGAATGACATCAATTATGCATCCAAAATTTTATAAAAACGCGTTATCGATTTGGACGAGGCAAGTAGAGCTTTAGCAGACCTTAAAACAAAATTGATATTTTATAGAAATGATTCCAGATCATTCAAGTGCACAGCCAGTGAAACTGATCCCAGTTTTCAAGAAAAACAGCAATAGAAGCTTAAAAAAACATTTCGATGAACTAGCTTCTGACCACTGATTTCGACATAGGGAAGAAATATTTAAAGTTACTATTTTCACTAATGTGTTGGACACAATTATGGCTCAATTAAATACGCGCTTCACGGGCGTGAGTGCAGTCTGCCAAATATTTAATTTCATAACACCATCATTTCCGCTCACTGTAGATGAAACAACTTTATTACAAAAACGTGATCAATTCCAAAGAAAATTTTTTTGGTATAATAGGATCTCATTTTTCACTTCAGTTTATTAATACATATCATCTTGTTCTACCTAAATTTGTTTCGACTGGACCGTTCACCAATTACGTAAGGAAATTGCAACTAAATATGCAATGCTAGACTGCGACAATGCGGAAGTGTTTACCTCTGTTTTATTATTTTATGCAATACCTGTCACTTTTGCAACAGCCGAAAGATCATTCAGCAAATTAAAAATGATCAAACCTTATTTAAGGAATAGCATAGGTCAAGCTCGACTCCGACATTTGGCACTAATAAAGATCGAAAACAAGGCCGTATCAAGTCTAGATGTACCGGTACTTGTTGATTTTGCAAAAACTAAAGCCAGAGAAAGATTATAAAATGAATTGTTAAAATAAAACTGTCTACTCTATTTTATCGTCTACCTGTATTATTAACTGTAATCTAATACAGCCGCCGGCCGGGGTGGCCGAGCGGTTCTAGGCGCTACAGTCTGGAACCGCGCGACCGCTACGGTCGCAGGTTCGAATCCTGCCTCGGGCATGGATGTGTGTGATGTCCTTAGGTTAGTTAGGGTTAAGTAGTTCTAAGTTCTAGGGGTCTGATGACCTACGAAGTTAAGTCCCATAGTCCTCAGAGCCACTTGAACCACTCTAATACAGCCACGAAAACACGGCCCATGCCTTCGACGCTCTAAACGAACTCATACTGATCGGTACGGTACACTGAGCTCACAGCAGACTATAATAGTTTAGAGTGAGTTGCTGCCACTGATAACAGCATGTCTCCTCCACGGATGTCAAAGTCCTGCCTTGACTGTTCACAGCATGCTTCACGGCAAGGGGGCATGATTTCGTGGCTGAGAACCACTTCTTCATTGTTTATTTTTTACTTGCTTCTGCCTGCGACGTTGTTCGCCTAGTATCGACCAACGTTGAAAATTATCACACGGGATCCTTATATCAGCATCTACATCTACATGGTTACTCTGCAATTCACACTTTAGTGCCTGGCAGAGGGGTCATCGAACCATTTTCATATTACTTCTCTACCATTCTACTCTCGAATGGCACGTGGTAAAAGGAACACTTAAATCTTTCCGTTGGTGCTCTGATTTCTCTTACTTTATTATGATGATCATTTCCCCCTATGTAGGTGGGTTTCAACAAAACATTTTCGCATTCGGAAGAGAAAGTTGCAATATCAACCGATACCTTCTGTCTTCTCTCCCCAGTTCTATTCAGTACTTCCTCATTAGTTATGCGATCTACTCTTCTAATCTTCAGCATTCTTCTGTAGCACCACATTTCAAAACCTTCTATTCTTTTTGATCTAAACTGTTTATCGTCCATGTTTCACTTCCATACATGGCTACACTTCAGACAAATTCACACTTAAATCTATCTTCGATGTCAACAAATTTCTCTTCTTAAAAAATGCTTGTCTTATCACTGCCAGTCTACATTTTATATACTCTCAACTTCGGCCATCATCAGTTACTTTGCTGCCTAAATAGCAAAACATATCTACTTCTTTAAGTGCCTCGTTTCGAAGTCTAATTCCCTCAGCATCACTTCATTTAATCCGACTACGTTCCACTATCTTTCAAGATATTGTACATACCGCTTAACTGCTTTTCCAAGTCCTTTGCTGACCTACAGAATTACTATGTCATCGGAAAATCTCAGATTCTTTATTTCTTCTCCTTGAGCTTTAATTCCTACTCCAAATTTTTCTTAGGTTTTCTTTACTGCTTGCTACAATTCCGCCTCACAGCTTTCTCAACTACTGCTTCCGTTTCATGCTCCTGGACTCTGGTTTCTGTACAAGTCGTACACAGCATTTGGCTCCCTGTTTTTGCCCATGCTACCTTTAAAGATGCAAAGAGCTTACTCCAGTCAACATTGTGGAAAGCTTGAAGTCCACAGTTGCTATAAATGTAGGTTTACTCCAACCTATCTTCTTTAAGAAGTCGCAACGTCAGTATTGCCTTGTGCGCTCCTACATTTCTCCGGAAGCCAAACTGATCTTCCCCGAGGTCAGCTCCTCCAAATTTTGGGTATTTCTACAACTGCTAGTAACTGTTTTCTTTAGAAGTGGAATTATTATATTCTTTCCTAGTATGTTGGCAATAAACCGAAGTCTCTCACCTGCTGTAATTACTACTGATCCCATGGGATCGTTCCATTCCATATCCTTAGAAATTGTTACACGCAGCTATTTGCACACGTTGACAGATTTCAGTTGGGACTCTTCGTTATTACAGAAGTTTTCAATTCTGAAATTTTAAGCTTTCCAGCACTATGGAATCTCATTAAGATACAACTGAATATCTGTGATGCTTTTTTTGAGACTGTTCTTTATTACAGATGTCATCACCAGCAAAAAGTCGTTACAATTACGAGGGGCATTCAGAAGGTAGGCCTAATGCAACACTGTTTTTCCTCAGCCAGTATACCGTGAGAAATGTGGAAATTGTTGTTGGGCGCCCATTTGAACATGTTTTTGTTGTGGAATATTCCCGCTTCAGCCCTTATAGTTCCATGAAGTTCCGATAGGTGGCGGCGCTATACTTATCTTGTAACTGATGTACGTTGCAATCGGAGAGCCGTCATGGAGTTTCTTTTGGTGGAAAACCAAAGCATCGCAGATATTCGTAAGCGCTTGCAGAGTGTTTACGGAGACTTGTCAATGAACAAAAGCACGGTGTGTCATTTGCCGAGATGTCTGACATCATCGCAACAAGATCACGCAAACCTGTCCGATTTTCCGTGTGCCGCTCGGCCGCACACAGCTGCGACTCCAATGTTGAAACGTGCGAACACACTCATTTGAAATGATAATTAAATCAAGACCCTACGCTGCTGACAGGTGTTGACATACATCAACGGGGACAGCTGAAAATGTGTGCCTTGACCGGGACTTGAACCCGGGACCTCGTGCTTGCATGGGAGACGCTCTATCCATCTGAGCCACCGGGGACACAGAGGATAGTGCAACTTGCACGCTCCCCATGAGACCCACATTCCCAACTTAATGTCCACACACTACATTCGTAGTGTCCCTGTCCGAAAGAAGAGATACCATCTTCATACACTCATTTGAGGTGATCCACAGATGACAATCAGACACCTCATTGCGCAAATGGATGTTTCTGTTGGTCGTGCTGACACATTCGTCCACCACTTGGGCTACTCAAAGATGCGAGTTCAATGTGCACCTTGCCGCCTAATGGAAGTCCATAAAGAGCAACAAGGATCATATGTACCGAACTGCTTGAGCGCTACGAAGTTGATCGAGATAATTTTTCTTCAACATCGTCACTAAACTTTATTGGACTGTTCTTCCTCATCCACCATACTGCCCGGTTCTCGCAGGCTCCGAGTCTCATCTGTTTGGTCCAACGAACGAAGCACACCCTGGATGCTGCACGTGGATGATGGGGAGGTTATTAATGAAGCGAGACGTTGGATCCGTCATCGGCCAGTAGAGCGGTACCATGAGGGCGTACAGGACCTCCCAGTAAAGTAGAGTAAGGCTGTCGCACGGAACGGAGGTTATATTGAAAAACAGGGTTTTGTAGCTCAAGCCAGGTCGATAGTTGGTGGTTGCAGAAAGAACATCGTTGCTACAGGTAGTACGCGAATACCAGTTATAGATGTTGGTCACTGATAAGTCGTGTATATGGAAGGTGTTAACCTCGTCAGCATCAGTTAAGGCCTGAAGATTGCGTACTGAAGCACGGAAAACTGGAACTATATAGTAACATAGTAAGGACGACTGTATGTATGCCATGTTATTACTTAATTTAGAATATTTGTTGGCCAGCTTTATCCCAGGACAGGATACCACATGGTAATGATAATGTTCGTAATCGGATATGTGCATGCATGCAGGACAGAGGTGGTGCTTTATCATGCTGATAAGTAGACTCATTCTGTCAAGTTCACTGTAATTGTGACTCGAATTTGTAGTCGCTTCAGTAACCTCACATCTGTCTCAGACCGTGAATTTGCACTTTCTTTCCTACTCCCCTATTCGGTGCCCCTCTTTTTGTCAGACTGTGTATTTCAATAATTTGAAATTTAATTTTTGGTGGTAGTGGTTGCATTTAATAGTGTAAACTGCAAATATCATTTGGCTATTCTTGTTTCTGCAAGTTATTTTCTAACGAATATTACTGCAGAATTATGACCCGAATTTTCTTTTTTTCAAATTACACAATTTGTGCCGGCCGCGGTGGTCTAGCGGTTCTAGGCGCTCAGTCCGGAGCCGCGCGACTGCTACGGTCGCAGGTTCGAATCCTGCCTCGGGCATGGATGTGTGTGATGTCCTTAGGTTAGTTAGGTTTAAGTAGTTCTAAGTTCTAGGGGACTGATAGATGTTAAGTCCCATAGTGCTCAGAGCCATTTGAACCATTTGAACACAATTTGTTTTGCTGTTACATTGAAAAGAACCATAAAAGTGGTCTTTAACGAGACAACATCTGCAGAATTTCCACAAATAACAGGAAGATAACAGAGCAGTCAGGAGTAGAGATCCCACAGATTTCTGCTCTACTGTACCAGATGTAAAGGAAAAAGTGAATCAGTTATGGTTCCTATGTTTGTTATGACGACTGTCATACCAAGTGCTGAAAGTTATGAACTTCGCCACTGATACGTGCTCCTTGTACAAGCGAGTCTGGACAAAACACACTGCACGTTCAGTTTCATCTGAAGTAATCGGAACACGTTATACTCCCATCCCATCTCGTGTTCGGCCAAGCAAGGCACGAATTACCTGAAGTGCAGAATGCTGCCCGAATCATAATACTTCCACTACCAAAATTTCTCCTCGTTCTTACCTGCTGCTCTGTTCTCAGATTCCATCTGGCTCATATATATTAAATTTCTTTCCATCACTGAAGATCACGTTATCCCATTCTGTAGACTGTGACATATGTCTCTCAGCAAACTCCAGTCTAGCCTGTTAGTATTTGGGTGTTACAGTAGTTTCTGCAGTCGTTTCTTGAATGCATGATGTTTGTTATTTAACATTTGTCGTATACGTCTGGCAGTTACTGAAAGCTGTAAATCAGCAACAGGTTGAGAAGAATAACGGTTTGTGGACCAATTTCATTGACTTGAATAATTTTCTACTTAGCCCATATTTCCTGTTCTGTCTGTAAACTTGTAACACCAGAACTCCATACCTCTACTGACATATTTTTTTCTTTCTTGTCTGTTCTTCCGTCCGTCATTAAGATATTGTAAATATTGTTTGATTATATTGATACCACAAGAGTGTATCCTTTTTCCTTTCTAAAAACTTTGATATCATGGTTTATTCCTATACAATGTAGTGTCTCTGTTATTTAAATTCTTTGCCTCATTTGGAGGAGACAAAACTTACTGTATATAATTGTAATTTCTTTCTGAATAATTTTTTGTAGAAATACCAATATGTGTAACTGATCTATTTTATTTAAAGTGACTGTTTCCTATTATGTAAATTACTGTCCTTCACTACGGGCTTTTAATTATTGTATGATATATGGTGTGGTTCCCATCAGGGACAGAACTTTGTAACGTGCGCAAAATGTGGTTGGTATGGATAGAAAGGTGGATGGAAGAGTCAGTCTGGGACTCTCTGGCCAGACATGGTGTTGAACCCCTCTACCATACTTCACACCAACAAATCCTTAATCCGTGCCATCCTCTGTTATGTCATTCCCACCTGGATATCCGCCCTGCCAAAACTCTATAAGTCACTCCAGATCCTCGAGTGCCATGCATTCTGTCTCGCCTTCTGTATCCGCCTCCCGTCCTCCACATGGATCCTCTATGACCTGACTCCTTTCCCCCATCTGCTCCTATTCTTCAAACATATCCATATACTCTGCAACTCCCGCCGCCTTGATCCCCCTCATCCCCTGGTTGCTCCTCTCCTCTCCAACCCCTGCCCTCTGCTGCGCCTTCATTGTTGTGCCTTCCCTGCCCTTCATTTCCTTTCCCAAGGTGGCTTCCGGCAACTCCCCCTCCCGGATGATGTCCTCTCTCCCTCCATTTATCCCTCCTATCAACTCTGGTCCTCACCCCCCCTCCTTTTCTTTGTCCTTTTCCCAGGCTCCCTCTTCCCCCCCACCACCACCCTCTTCTTTCCTTACCTACCCTCTCTCCCCCTCCCTTCTCACCCCCCCTCCAAGTCCTTTTGCGTTTCCTTCCTCTGCCTTTCCCCATTCCCTCTCGCATCTGCCTTGCTCCCAGGTTCCCCCTCCCATCAACCTTGCCTGTGGTGTGTCATCTTCATGCCGACATTTTAGTGCAGTGTTCGCAGTGATTGTTAAGTGTTGTGCGTCTTTTCTGAAGTGTTGCAAACGGACATCATGTTATCCCAGGGTGTGATTTTTATATCTCTTCGAACAGAATCAGGACTGACACCGTGTTTTTTGTCTATTATTTTCCCTGTCTGCTCCCTGTAAATTTTATTATCATCGCCCACCATTTGTTTTATGTTTTAACTTTCCACAAGTTTCCGCCATTTTACATTTTTACCATTTTAGCGCCTGTTTTTATTGTTTCTTATCTTCTTATGTTTAAAAAATTCTGCAGGCTGAAGAGCAGCGTACTAAGCTGCTGCCAGCCCGCCCCCTTGGGGGGGAGGGGGGGGGGAAATCGAAGTCCAATAAAGGAAAAAAAAGTCTGGGACGAGGTACCTACCCGCCATGTGCTCATATAAAAGTTGTGTATAGTGCTGGTGCCGAGAGAGGCATTACGTGCCGTTTTCCAATGTGCTGAAGCCTCTCATGCTTAAGTGATTACCGAGTATTGAAAAAATATTAAAGCCCAGTGTTTTACTGATTAATGCATCTTGAATATAGTAAAAAGAACGTTAAAGTTAATGTGTCAAAAGAGTGTGCTAAAGTAAATGATGTTTGTTGAAAGTAATCTTGCAATCAGAACTGCTTTCGAAAGACGAAAGTAAATAATTGAATATAAAGCAACAGAGTAGTTGAAACAGGCATTAAAACAATTTGCTGTTACTTTTAAAAACTATAAGTTCTTAAAATTGAGGCTTACAAAGTTTTGCTTAGTTAATGATCATAGTGCTGCCTGTTGTAAATTGCTAAAGGTGAGTCAGTATGTTACAAATATGTCGCTTTTGTGTCTCACTGCAATAAAAGTTGAGAACTGCAATTGTGGAAATTTATATACTCATGCTTGCTAAGTGCTTGTTTCTATTGTGTATTGAAAGTGCATATTAATAGTGTAACAGGATCCACAGTTTGTACATAGTGCTCATGATAGATAACCTTCAACAGATAGACCACTATCTATGAAAACAGTAACTTCCTTTATTCGGAGGACAGTGAGAAATAGTTTGCTAGAGATTTCTTTTTATTCCCATGTCAGAAAAGTAATTGGTAAAAGAAAGACTAAACCTATGCCCAATATACAATTTTGCAGTGAACTTTATTCACATCTCATGTCAGATAGGAAAGGGTTTGAAAAGTGATACTAAATCTACGCCCAATTTATGATTCTAAAGTGCACTTTAACAGTAATATTATTGAAACCATTCAGTTTGTCCAAGCCTTGAAGACAAAAGTGTATTTCATTATCTGTTGTTCTATTACTGTTAGCACTTTCTTTAGCGTCAACATCTGCTAGAGACAGAGTTCGTTGCACCCTGTGTCTGTCCATTAACGATACTCATACCTATTTTCTTGAACAAGAATGTTAACCATTCTCATGCCTAATTAGGCTGGCGACCGTTTTCTTTATTCTTTGAACAGTGTGGATATGTAAAATATTGTTTGTTAATGTTTAAATATTTAGGTAATTATGACTTTCACTTCCGATAGGCCACCTTCGTCAGGTACATCACGGTCCCATCATCATTTCATCGTTATTGAATTGCAAGTCGCCGAAGTGGCGTCAACTTAAAAAAAAAGACTTGCAATACAGCGGCCGAACTTCCCCGCATAGGGCCTCCCGGCCAACAATGCCATACGGTCAACACAAAAAATTCCTTTCAGAGGGTAACACTGCTCTGTTGCTTTATACCATAATTGGTTAACAAGAATAGTTTTAGAACATAAATAAAGAGCAGTGGTAGTGTTATAACCTGCGCCCTATCAAACGAAATTAACTACTATTATTAAATGGTTCAACTTGTTGGCGATTTGACTATCTGAGAGTCCTATTTCCTTGTACGCACAGATTTTCGCTTTTTCATCTGATGTTTTCCGCGTGGTACTGTCACAACCGTGGTTTATGTACACAACGCGCCGTCACTAGTGGTGTGTCTTTCCTATCTGCAGTAGACGAACATACTGACACACACCACCTCAGAGCCGACTGACTTTATGCCGAATTCCACCCTCTACCACCTGAATCATTGATGTGATATACTATGCTACTGACATCAAATGCGATACCACCTGATTGCATTTGTCGGTATACTGCGTCTCATATTATTGCATATACACTGTGAATAGCTGTTCCAGCCGACAATGTCAATTTTCCTGCAAATATCTATGGCTGTATACTGATCCTCACTGCTGTGTCTTGAGGACCGATCGACTCGGGTCCCAGTTCTTACTGTGGGGGGAGGGGGGGGGGTGTAGTCGTTTAAACCCTCGTCGAGATTCGAAGGAAGCGGCCGATTGCGCAGGCTTCTCCTCACTTTCTCAGTTCAGGGCGGACTGTTCGGTTACTTTAGCCTGCTACACACCATTTCTGACAGCCAGAACCACTTCTTTGACACCTTTCCGGTGTATTCCTGCGCGAAAACCTTTCAGATTTAGCAGGAAGGTCTCTATTGACGAAAATAGCTAAGAATTTTTAATACTGTGCAGCCTAGTCTGCAACTGTGATAATTAAACATACGTCAGCCTCAGTTGCAAATAGAAACCAATCTTTACCTAGGTTTCAGTCAAAATAATTTGGCCTTCTTCAGAAGCTATTCACACTAAACTATCGCATGCCAAAGTTTGGCCATGTCGAGTACAAAACTATGGCACCGTAGTACCCAGTCACAGGGCTGCATTACCTAGCTGAAGAGAAAAAGCAGGCCCCACTGCGCGGAAGAGGGTAGGCCGCGAGACCCGCGCCGGAAGTAATCGCAGCGAGCAGCTGTGTACCGAGCACCGCTGACAGTCATGCGCATGCGCGCGTGGAAATACAGATGTTTAGCAGTAGCTACCTTTACGTTAGGAATTGGATTCATATAAGCATTAAAAATGTTAATGGCGTAATATGTAAACGTACTCACTTCTGAGGAGAACGAGAACCCTATAAACGGATTCGGAACCCGTAAGAAAGACTAGCTATTACTCGGCAAAATTATTCCTCAATTTTGAATACATTAGAATTCGACTAAAGAAAGTGGAGTCAGGCGTCGGCGACTGCAAAGGAACGTAACATCAGGGCCGGTGAAGCAGTGGTTGAAAACCTTCTAAAACCTTCTTATTTCTCAACTGCAGCTGGTCATTAAGTAGGTTTTCTTTATCAAGCAACAGGTGTTTAAAGATTTGCAACTCCTTAAGGATGTGAAGCCTAGTGCCTTTAGCCTCGCAGTTTAATAACTCTGTGTTATTTGGTGGATTCGGAGCACGGGCCTTGAACAAGGCGTTCGGCAAAAGTCGAGCCGCGTGTGCCACTTTTCGAATAACAGCCTCAAAAAGAACTTCGTCCACTCGTTAAAGAATACCAATGACAAATTATCTCGTCCTGATGTGTGCAAAATCACCTGTAGTGATTGCCCGAGTTATTACATCGGCCAGACAGGGAGAGCCCTCTTAGCTAGATATAAAGAACATATACCCACGAAAAGTGGTGATGGTACGCAAGATTAAAGATTGCAAGATTAAACCTAACGAACTATAGAAAAGTTAGACTGCAGCATATAAAGCTAAAGTGCGAAGGGCTGTTAAATCGATGACAATTATCCAGCCCAGCAACGTAAACGAGTTGCTTAAAAAACTAGTTATTCACGACCATTAAATAGCTGTAAAATACTGCGTAGATATGATAACGCAAGAATAGCATCGCCAGCTGCTGAATGAGTTATTTTATTTGTTACATACTAGTAAAGGAAGAATGCTTTGGATTAAGTATACTAGACATGAACATGGAAAAAAATGACTTTGAGCTATTTGCCTAAGTCAAAGTTCTCTGGGTGCACAAAGTGGGTTATCGGGAACGTCCGATTCCACCCGTCTCCTTTGACCAATGACGTCACCAATATAGCGAAAACGACCATTCACACCACCTCCCATATCGCGACTATGACGTCATTAAGTAAGCATGACATCAAACACAAAAATAGATCGAAAATCCATCAAACACATATTATTCCAAAAAATATAATGAAACTAACAGGACAAGCGGGGGAAATTGGGGGATTTGGGTGGGGACAAACTAAAAATAAACACACGACACTAAACCAAACGACAAAACGCTAAAATAAAACGACTACAACCTTCCCAAAATCAACTAAAAACAATATCCACTGGAATCGAACACTTCCCTTGAGTTATATAGGTCAACAGAAACTACCGATACCAAATCATAAAACCCACAACTACAACCACGTCCACAATCATTACTACCTCAAAAAACACAACAACAAATGAAATCGAATACTTCCCTTGACCTATATAGGTCACCAGCAACTACCGATACCACACTATAAATCTCAAAACTTTCGCCACCACCACACTTAATACTAGCATAAAAAGACACCTAGAAAATCAAAATTGGAATTGAACACTTCCCGTGACCTGTTATCCTTACGACATCTCCACATTTAGCCGTCCCTGGTCCAAGACGCTAGAACTTTAGTAAGCGTCATTTCTTCATGACGCACTGAACACTTCACGACTTCATCCAAAAATCCGAATAGTTGAAGAAATTTTGTTAGAGACAACGCACTGTCCCCCCTCATCGCCAAAAATCGAAAACTGTTGACGTTGTCAGTCACATCCATACCTACAAAAGACATAAACAAAGCAATTTACCAAAATTCACACACGATGAACAGAAAGAAACTACAATAATGTCGACATAACAAAACCAAAATCGTTAACTCACTGAAAAATATTCCGCTGAAAGCACAGTCACTACCGACACCACACACGTGCAATGCTACCACGCAAATGAACCCCATACGCCATATTTTTTTTTCTTTATTGTGATTTCATTCCCCTGCCCCATAAGGTCAGAGAGGATGGAAAAGGAGGGTAGAGCATGGGGCAGCTAGTGAAGCAGCGGGATGAAGAGAGTAGGGGCGTCAGTGGGTTCACGAAGAGGCAGGAGACACTTGGGGGCGGGAGAGGAAGAGGGAAGACAGGACAGGAGGGAGCACAGAGACACTGAAAGGAGGCACAAGAGATGGAGGGGGAGTAGGAGGGGCAAGCCGCTCAGGAGGAGGGAGGAGGAGGAGAGGGAGCCCTGAGGAGGAGGCAGGAAGAGGGGGTTAGAGTTGGTAGGAAGGGTACGCCACATAACACGCTACCCATAAACACACCACCAGAGAGAACCACCGACCGCAACAATACGCCACCTATAAACACGCCACACACGCAAACTAAACCAAAAACATCACCTACCACACAACACATAAATACACCACCAGAGAGCACCATCGATCACATCAAAATGACACCTACAAACACGCCACTCTCACAAACTCAATTCCGCGCCATCATGACGTCACACATCACAACAGCCTTACGTCACCGGTGAAGGCCGACGGGTGGATTCTGACGCTTCCGTTGACCCTAAATCCGAGATGAGGTTGCTGGTTTGAAAGCGCCACTGCCGTCTTTGTTGAATGAGATCGCTGATTTTTGTCCTCTGTTGGTAGCTAAAACATTTACTTCATTACAATAGCATTATGAAAGGAAATGTTTACTTGGATTTGTGAAAGTTCAGTCCTAATTTCAGAACGTCACTCCCTGTCAGAGTTTTATAACGAACACTGCTGCTTTCCATGTAGCTAACATTTTTTCTCATGATACGTTTTGCAAATGTACGCTGCTCTGGCGATCGTAAAATGCGATAGCCCTTTAATGCTAGAGAAACATGGCGAAGCAACTTGCGCAGATGGTAAGACATAACTTTGTTAACCGATACCGATACACAGCTGGCAATCTTTCTAGTCGGCCTATCAATTCCAGAGATCCCCTCCCCCCTCCCATTCTCTGGAAAAGTGGAAAACATCCCCACCAACACCTGAGGTTTTGTGGACCTCCTACCACGCCGTGCGTCAGCGCCGGCACGGAGACCTGCCTCTGAACTAACAGAGCGCTCCATTGATTCGGGCTGAAACACGCCTCCTCTCTCTAGGACAGGTGCAGGACCCACCCGAGGCAGGCGATGAGTCGCACGGAGGTGAAGGTGTGGATGTTTTACCAAATAGACGCGCCTCCACTGACGGAACAGTTTCTGTCAACCTGCAGATTATGGGGCCCCTCATCATACAAGATATTTCCAGTCAGCGTTTGGTGTGGGAAAATCTTCGACATCTAATATATATGTTAACAGCTCATGTCCAAAACTACATTTGAGAACATTTCTTACATCTTTTTCATAATTTCTTGTAAGACAAAGGAAACGTTAAACTTATTTTATGAAGCAATTTTCGCACCAAACTGATTGAATTCTATATATTTTAAGAAAAGTGAGTTGGTTATATTTAGAGCCGGTCTGGCCAAACAGCACTCCGAGCGCCACGGCAAATGGTGCTGAGGGGAACAGGAAATGCAAAGCGAGTCAGCAGCCGGGCGCCGCTAGAGAGAGCCTGTCGCCTTGTCACATTTTTCCGACAACACCGACTGTGCTAAATTAGATTTACGTTCTGAATTAGGAACACCGCTGCGTCTACGCACTTGTTAAAAGAAAAAGTGGAGAAGTCACATCATTCAGTGCTAAATGGAAATTGCTCTTTGAACGCCATGCAAACTGCTTAATGCACCGTCACACTATTATGAGCTGGGAAAAACATTCATTGGAACGTCGTTATACCACCAAGCACAAAGACGATGCGATTAGGCGAAGAAGAGTTAAGGGGAAAAAATACAGCAGTGACAAAATCTTTTATGGTCGACCTCACCAGTTATTTGATTTCATCAAGTCTTTTAATGCAAGGGGAGAATGATTTACATATAGAACCGACTATATTGATGTTATAAAACAAAAGTTAATCCTGTGGAAAAATCAGCTTCTAGTTCATGACATGGAACATTTCTCAAAGCTCAAGGCAGTCATCTCTCGACCAGACATTATTATCTTCGTTTCAGTAATTGAAAAATTTCGTTATGAGTTCTCAAAGAAATGTCAAGACTTTGCACGTTGAAGACTGATTTTGATTTTTGTCAGACCGTTCATGGTTGTGGCTGCTGATGTACCTCCTCACTACCTCCCACTGGAGCTGATACGACCTCTCAGTCCACTACAGGAATTTACAAGAATCTTATACAATATTACCCCAAGAGCCATATCCTCGACTGCACAGACATTTTGGTAAAGTTAGTTAACATTTGGATCCACGCTAGTGTGCGATCGGTATTTATTTTGTTGTAAAATTGGGTTAGTCCCCTCAACGTTCGGGTTAAGCAGATTTTAATTTCTGTGACACCACGTGTTTGTATCACGAACCGCAGTTCCATCTGTATCACATACTAGCTTAGCGCCCGATACTTTTCACGCGTAGTCTGTATCGTCTGCACAGATTTTTTTTTTTTTTTGTTTTTCTTTAATCAAATTTTTATATTGTTCACAAATTACAACACCCTCTAAACTTTTCACGCTAACTGAGGCCATAGATGCATGGTCTTTTCCGAATGTAATTCTGACCAAAAAGTAATTCCGGTAACTGTAGTTCAAGGATTCTGTTAATCATGCCGTTTGCGTTCTTGTGATGATATTTCCACTGAAACACATACTTCTTTATATCTAACCTAGAAGTGAAATACTCGTACCAATTTCGTAGGCTAAGCTTTAAAAACTTTTAATGTAAGGAAATATTTTCTTCACAATTTTACCCCCTAAAGGATTGAATTTCTGTAAAGAGTAAACACATTTTTTTTTAAATTTCTAACAGAGAAACCAAATACTAATTTCCAAAGATTTGGCTTCTAAAACGTTTCCGTAATGAGTTGACATAAAAAAACTGGAAATAGGGTAAATTAGTGTTTCTTTTGGGTTATGGTTTTAGGGCTCAAAACTGCTACGGTCATTAGCGCCCGGTCTGGGGCTTAGGAAAAGGTAAAAAAACTGGAGATCAGCAGCAATGGGAACGAAACTCAAAAAAAGCGGGGAAACTAAAAACAGAGGGAAAGCTTAAAAAAACAATATAAAAGGGGGGTTGTTTGTCCCGAAAATGAGCTTCAAATGACTGACGTCATCTCACTGACATTAATAAACTCGAGAACGCGATCGGCTGAGCGCGTGTCATCTGCTAAAATGGAATATACACTCCTGGAAATGGAAAAAAGAACACATTGACACCGGTGTGTCAGACCCACCATACTTGCTCCGGACACTGCGAGAGGGCTGTACAAGCAATGATCACACGCACGGCACAGCGGACACACCAGGAACCGCGGTGTTGGCCGTCGAATGGCGCTAGCTGCGCAGCATTTGTGCACCGCCGCCGTCAGTGTCAGCCAGTTTGCCGTGGCATACGGAGCTCCATCGCAGTCTTTAACACTGGTAGCATGCCGCGACAGCGTGGACGTGAACCGTATGTGCAGTTGACGGACTTTGAGCGAGGGCGTATAGTGGGCATGCGGGAGGCCGGGTGGACGTACCGCCGAATTGCTCAACACGTGGGGCGTGAGGTCTCCACAGTACATCGATGTTGTCGCCAGTGGTCGGCGGAAGGTGCACGTGCCCGTCGACCTGGGACCGGACCGCAGCGACGCACGGATGCACGCCAAGACCGTAGGATCCTACGCAGTGCCGTAGGGGACCGCACCGCCACTTCCCAGCAAATTAGGGACACTGTTGCTCCTGGGGTATCGGCGAGGACCATTCGCAACCGTCTCCATGAAGCTGGGCTACGGTCCCGCACACCGTTAGGCCGTCTTCCGCTCACGCCCCAACATCGTGCAGCCCGCCTCCAGTGGTGTCGCGACAGGCGTGTATGGAGGGACGAATGGAGACGTGTCGTCTTCAGCGATGAGAGTCGCTTCTGCCTTGGTGCCAATGATGGTCGTATGCGTGTTTGGCGCCGTGCAGGTGAGCGCCACAATCAGGACTGCATACGACCGAGGCACACAGGGCCAACACCCGGCATCATGGTGTGGGGAGCGATCTCCTACACTGGCCGTACACCACTGGTGATCGTCGAGGGGACACTGAATAGTGCACGGTACATCCAAACCGTCATCGAACCCATCGTTCTACCATTCCTAGACCGGCAAGGGAACTTGCTGTTCCAACAGGACAATGCACGTCCGCATGTATCCCGTGCCACCCAACGTGCTCTAGAAGGTGTAAGTCAACTACCCTGGCCAGCAAGATCTCCGGATCTGTCCTCCATTGAGCATGTTTGGGACTGGATGAAGCGTCGTCTCACGCGGTCTGCACGTCCAGCACGAACGCTGGTCCAACTGAGGCGCCAGGTGGAAATGGCATGGCAAGCCGTTCCACAGGACTACATCCAGCATCTCTACGATCGTCTCCATGGGAGAATAGCAGCCTGCATTGCTGCGAAAGGTGGATATACACTGTACTAGTGCCGACACTGTGCATGCTCTGTTGCCTGTGTCTATGTGCCTGTGGTTCTGTCAGTGTGATCATGTGATGTATCTGACCCCAGGAATGTGTCAATAAAGTTTCCCCTTCCTGGGACAATGAATTCACGGTGTTCTTATTTCAATTTCCAGGAGTGTATATCAGGCGACAGCTGTAGACGAGACGGGCGCGTAACGGAGTAAAATAGGGGCACTCAAGTAAAAGGTGTCTCACCGTCCACAGTTGAGAGTAGTGGGGAAAAAGCGGAGAAGGATCGCCACTTAAAAGATGTCGATGGCTAAAAAGACAGTGCCCTATCCGGAGTCAAGTTAAAATTACCTCCTGCCGACGACGGGTTCGGGAGGAAGAGGTCCAGGCACAGGGAAGAGTTTTCACGTCCCGCAATTTATTATTGGAAAGTGTCAATCAATGTGCGAGCCATAAAAGAGCAACACGACGACACAGAACACTCCGTAGATCGTCGAAGGGAATCATGCGAACAGCAGGCTGAAGAAGAGAGACTGCAGCCTTGGCCGCTATATCGGCCGCCTCGTTTCCACAGATACCAACATGTCCTGGGATCCAGAGGAACGCCACAGAGACGCCCCCCAAGTGGAGCAAGTGGAGGTAGTCCTGAATCCGGTGGACCAGAGGGTGGACAGGGTAGAGAGCTTGGAGACAGTGCACATAATATACTGTATCCGCTGATGGCGACGGATGTATTGGACAGCCTGGAGAACAGCGTAAAGTTCCTCGGAAAAAACCGAACGCCGGCCGGTGTGGCCGTGCGGTTAAAGGCGCTTCAGTCTGGAACCGCGTGACCGCTACGGTCGCAGGTTCGAATCCTGCCTCGGGCATGGATGTGTGTGATGTCCTTAGGTTAGTTAGGTTTACTTAGTTCTAAGTTCTAGGCGACTGATGACCTCAGAAGTTGAGTCGCATAGTGCTCAGAGCCATTTGAACCATTTTTTTGAAAAAACCGAACACTGGTCGGGAAGCTGAAATCGATTAGGGGTGTCGCCAACAATGTAGGCACTCCCAACACCAAATGATGTTTTTGAGCCATCAGTGTAAATAAATGTGGCACCCTTCATTTGTGCGCATAGAGCAGCAAATGCCCGACGATAAACAAGAGAAGGGGTACCATCCTTGGGAAACTGACAAAGATCACGGAGCAGGCAGGTCCAAGGCCGGAGCCAAGGCGGTGCTGTACCCCAAGCTGTCAAGAAAGTTTCAGGAAAGTGGAAGGAAAGAGAGCGTAGCAGTTCACGGAAGCGGACTCCCGGTGGTAGTAGAGAGGAAGGGCGGCCTGCATACCCTAAATCCAAGAAGGCCAGCTCGCCGATTGGACAGCGGAGGTTCAGCAGTCTCAGCATAAAGGCTTTCCACAGGGCTGGTGTAAAAAGCTCCAGACGCTAAACGTAATCCACGGTGGTGGACAGAGTCGAGGCGCCGAAGAATAGACGGCCGAGCAGAGGAGTAAACTATGCTTCCATAGGTGTGATAGAGGCGGAGAAGCACCCCAGGAGGTACCGTTCAGGACACGGAGGGTGTTGAGGGATCGCAGACAGCGAGCCGAAAGATAGGAAACGTGGAAGGACCAGCACAGTTTTCTGTCAAACATAAGACCCAAGAATTTAGCGACATCCGTGAACGGAAGGTTGACAGGGCCTAGATGTAAGGAAAGCGGAGGAAACTCCATACGACGCCAAAAATTGACACAAACGGTCTTACTAGGAAAAAAGAGGAAGCCGGTTTCGATGCTCAAGGAGTGGAGGCGATCGAGACATCCTTGAAGATGTCGTTCAAGAAGGCTGGTCCGTTGAGAGCTGTAGTAGATCGCAAAATCGTCCACAAATTGGGAGCTCGAGACATCGGGAAGGAGACAATCCATAATTGGATTTATGGCAATGGCAAACAGTGCAACACTTAGCACGGAGCCCTGCGGTACCCCGTTTTCTTGGTAGAAAGTACGGGAAAAAGTAGTGTTCACCTGCAGTTTAAATGTGCGCTCTGCCATAAATTCACGAAGAAAAAGGGGCAGCCGAGCTCGAAAGCCCCACGACAACAGTGTGTGGAGGATGCCTGTCCTCCAACAGGTATCGTATGCTCTCTCCGCATCAAAAAATATTGCTACCGTTTGGCGTTTCCTGAGAAAATTGTTCATGATATAAGTGGAGAGAGCAACAAGATGGTCAACGGCAGAACGATGCTTTCGGAAACCGCACTGGGCAGGTGTTAAAAGACTTCGGGACTCCAGCCACCAGGCTAAACGGCAATTCACCAAACGCTCCAAAACCTTACATACACTACTCGTGAGAGAAATGGGGCGATAGCTAGAGGGGAGAGGTTTGTCCTTTCCAGGTTTCGGAACAGGAACGGCGATTGCTTCCGCCATCGTCTGGGAAAAGTACTGTCGGTCCAAACTCCATTATAAAGGCGAAGGAGGTACGATAAATGCAGCAACATTTGGATGTGGATACCATTCGGTCCTGGAGCGGAAGAGCGAGAAGAAGAGAGGGCGTGTTGGAGTTTCCGCATGGAGAAAACAGTATTATAGCTTTCGCGATTTTGAGAGGAGAAAGCAAGAGGTCGCACTTCCGCTGCACGTTTCTTCGGGAGAAAGGCTCCCGGGTATTTTGAAGAGCTCGAAATCTCAGCAAAGTGTTGACCCAATGAGTTACAAATTGCGATGGGTTCCACGAAGGTATCATGCGCGACAGTGAGCCCAGAGCCCGGGGAAAAACTAGGCGCGCCAGATAACTGTCGAATCCGACTCCAAACTTCCGAGGAGGGAGTGAAGGTCTTAAAGGAGCTAGTAAAGAAGTCCCAGCTTGCCTTCTTGCTCTCGCGGATGACGCGACGGCAGCGCACACGGAACTGCTTATAGCGGATACAGTTGGCCAAAGTAGGATGGTGGCGGAGAGTGCGAAGAGCACGTCGCCGCTCACGTATTGCGTCACGGCATGCCTCGTTCCACCGAGGAACTGGGGGGGGGGGGGGCGGGGGGGGGGGGACGCCGGGGCAAATAGGAGGTGCACGGTATTGAACGTTCCGCAGCTGTAAGAATAACTTCTGTCGTAGGACAGTTGCTATTCAGAATATACATAAATGACCTTGTCGATGACATCGGAAGCTCACTGAGGCTTTTTGCGGATGATGCTGTGGTATATCGAGATGTTGTAACAATGGAAAATTGAACTGAAATGTAGGAGGACCTGCAGCGAATTGACGCATGATGCAGGGAATGGCAATTGAATCTCAATGTAGACAAGTGTAATGTGCTGCGAATACATAGAAAGAAAGATCCCTTATCATTTAGCTACAATATACCAGGTCAGCAACTGGAAGCAGTTAATTCCATAAATTATCTGGGAGTACGCATTAGGAGTGATTTAAAATGGAAGGATCATATAAAGTTGATCGTCGGTAAAGCAGATGCCAGACTGAGATTCATTGGAAGAATCCTAAGGAAATGCAATCCGAAAACAAAGGAAGTAGGTTACAGTACACTTGTTCTCTCACTGCTTGAATACTGCTCACCGGTGTGGGATCCGTACCAGAAAGGGTTGATAAAAGAGAGAAGATCCAACGGAGAGCAGCGCGCTTCGTTAGAGGATCATTTAGTAATCGCGAAAGCGTTACGGAGATGATAGATAAACTCCAGTAGAAGGCTCTGCAGAAGAGACGCTCAGTAGCTCGGTACGGGCTTTTGTGGAAGTCTCGAGATCATACCTTCACCGAGGAGTCAAGCAGTATATTGCTCCCTCCTACTAATATCTCGCGAAGAGACCATGAGGATAAAATCAGAGAGATTAGAGCCCACACAGAGGCATACCGACAATCCTTCTTTCCTCGAACAATACGAGACTGGAATAGAAGGGAGAACCGATAGAGGTACTCAAGATACCCTCCGCCACACATCGTCAGGTGGCTTGCTGAGTATGGATGTAGATGTAGATGAGTGACCTCATCGTCGACGCTAGGAAAGTGACGGTCATCGAATGTCGCTAGAGACGAAAAGAGTGTCCAATCGGCTTGCGCAAAATTCCAGCGTCTCAGGCGCATATATGGCAGTTCTGGCTGCAATCGAAGGACACATGGAAAGTGGTCAATGGAGTGTGTATCAGCAAGAGCGAACTATTCGAAGCGCCGAGCTAGCGGAACAGTACCGAGCGAAAGGTCCAATTTGTCGTGGAGGCAGACAAAAATGTAGGGTCCCCAGTGTTGAGGCAAACAAGATCCGCTTGGTGGAACACGTCTATCAGTAGTCAGCCATTCGGACAAGGACACGGAGATCCCCAAAGCGGGTGATGGGCACTGAAGTCCCCAACCAGCAAATAGGGGGCCGGGAGATGACTAAGGAGATGAAGGAAATCAGCTCTTGCCATTGGTGTGGACAATGAAATGTATACAGTACAAAGAGAGAAGGTGTATCCAGAAAGGGAAAGACGGACAGCAACAGCTTGGAAGGAACTGTTTAAGGTACTTCGGTGATAATGGGCAGTATCATGGAGAACAATCATGAGTCCATGTGTTGGAGTGTCATCAGCAGAGGGGAGATCAAATCAGATTGACTGAAAATGAAGGAAAACAAAGTGATCGTAGGGGCTCAGTTTTGTTTCCTGAAGACAGAAGATGACCGGCGAGTAGGATCGTAAGAGGATCGACAATTCATCCCGATTGGCTTGAATGCAGCGGATATTCCAATGGATAATGGACTTAGGGTGGACAGTAAATGGAAGAATGTGACCAGGGTTGCCCTCAACTCAACGGCTGCTCAGAATCGGCGACCGACAGCGTGGAACGGCATTCAGCTGAAGGCAGAAGATCCTGATCCATAGGTTGTTCGGGAGCAGTTCCTGCCACCAGCGATCGGCCGGTTGATCGGCCGCCAACAGTGCGCCTTGGCAACACAGAAGACGGCCGAGGGCGGTTACCGCCAGGTTGTGCTGAAGATGAGACACGCCGTGGCGGAGAAGGAGAGGAACTGCGTTTTTTATTAGCATTCTTGGAAACAGGACGTTTAGATGAGGGAGGAATCGATGGTTGTGAAGACGGGATACGTAAAAAATCTTCACGAGTAGGCTCTGTTTTGGAAGTCCAGGTGTCTGATTTTGGGGCTCGTGATTTAGCAGAACCCAATAAAGGATGAGCCATAGAGTGAGCAGGTGATAGCGGGGACGTGGAACGGGCGATCTTTGCGCTGGGCGATCTGACGAGCGTGGCACTAAAGGTGAGATCACAAGTCTGCGTGTCTACCTCCTTTGTAGGCCGAGGAGAGGCAAGGACAGTGCTGTATTTACCTGTGGGAGGCACTGAGCTTTCGACTGGTGAATGACTTTCGAGCAGCAAAGGTCGACACCTTTTCCTTCACTCTGATTTCCTGAATGAGCTGTTCGTCTTTGAAAATGGGGCAATCTCTAGAGGAAGCAGCGTGGTCACCCATACAGTTGATGCAACGAGGGGATGGAGGTGGACAAGTACCCTCATGGGTATCCTTGCCACACGTATCGCATTTGGCCGGATTGAAACATGACTGGCTGGTATGATTGAACTGCTGACGCCGATAGCAATGCGTAGGGTTTGGGATGTAAGGGTGAATGGAAATTATCTCATAGCCAACTTTTATGTTCGATGGAAGTTGAACTCTGTCAAATGTCAAGAAGACAGTATGGGCTGGAACCAAGTCCTTGTCAACCCTTTTCATGACTCGATGAACAGCCATTACACCCTGGTCAGACAGGTAGCTTTGAATTTCCTCGTCGGACAATCCGTCGAGGGAGCGTGTATAAACCACACCACGTGATGAATTTAAAGTGTGGTACGCTTCCACCTGGACAGGGAAAGTGTGTAGCAGTGAAGTACGCAGCAATTTTTGTGCCTGGAGGGCACTGACTGTTTCTAACAAGGTGCCATTTCGTAATCGGGAACAAGACCTTACAGGACCTGCAATTGCGTCGACACCTTTCTGAATAATGATAGGGTTGACTGTGGAGAAGTCTTGACCTTCGTCCGACCGAAAAACAACAAGGAACTGTGGCACTGATGGAAGCATTGTCCGTGGCTGAGACTCATTTAACTTTCGCATGTGAGCAGACATAGCAGATGATGAGGAAATCATTGCGGAAGTATCCCACATGATTACCGGCGTCTCCGATGGCGCGCTCCTTCCTTGTTGGGACTCCCACCTTAGGTAATTGCTCACACGTCAGATCACATCTCCCAAGAAACGGACGGAGGGACCAATCGGCACTTTCGGAAGGTACCAGCTCGGGTAATCACCCCTCCATGGGCCTGACCGTTACCAGGGGTAAGTATGTGGAGAGTGTCAGAAGAATCCAGTTTGTTCTTGTACGGTGTTTGCAGTAAGATATCCCAACAGACGTCAGCCATCTCGGCAATTGTGTATCAACCTCTTTAACCAACAAGTTACGACAGAGCAAGCAGAAATTAATGTTCTTGCTGCTGTTGCAATTGATCCGCAAGTTGGCTCACACACAATCGCATGCGGAAGTGGCATGAGTCAAAAAGCTGTTCTACATATTCTCCATAGACACAGGTTTCATCCCTGTCACATCTTTCGCCATCAAGAGCTGCATAGAAACGATTATGAGATGCGTGATAACTTCTGTACATGGGCATTAAGACAGGATAATCCATTTGTATCACGTACCTTGTTTAGTGACGAAGCTGCATTTGCCAATCACGGCCAGATGAAACGTCGAAACATACACTATTGGTCTGTTGACAATTCCTGTTGACTCCGTCAGTTGGAACGACAGCGCCCATGGTGTGAATGAGTGATGTGGGATAGTGAACCATCAGCTCTTAGGCCCATGTTTCATGCAACGAACACTAAACGCACACAATTAATGCAGCCTCCTAACAGACCACCTTCCACAAACGCTAGAAGGCTAGAGACTAGGAGGAACCTGTGGTACCAACATCTTGGCTGTCAAGCCCATAGTGCACGAAGTACTACAGCAAGCCTTCACGAATTGCAAATGCACACATCGAAAGAAGTTTTGCTTCACTCCGGTTCCCGGAAGTCCTGAAGATAGATATTGATTGTGGATACTGCATCACAGACACAGCCCTTTGACTGTTCAGCGATGTCACTAAACCCGCCCAAAGATGTAAACAACCATGCATGTATTATTTAGTGCCAGGAAGGGCTCTCAACAAGTGAAGTGTCCAGGCGACTTGGAGTGAACCAAAGCAAGGTTGTTAGGACATGGAGGAGATACAGAGAGACAGGAACTGTCGATGACATGCCTCGCTCAGGCCGCCCAAGAGCTACTACTGCAGTGGGATGACCGCTACCTACGGATTATGCCTCGGAGGAACCCGGACAGCAACACCAACATGTTGAATAATGCTTCTTGTGCAGCCGCAGGACGTCGTGTTACGACTCAAACTGTATGCAATAGGCTGCGTGATGCGCATCTTCACCCCTGACATCTACGGCGAGGTCCATCTTTCCAACCACGAAACCATGCAGCGCGGTACAGATGGGCTCAACAACATTCCGAACGGACCGCTCAGGATTGGCATCACATTCTCTTCACCGATGAGTGTTGCATAAGCCTTCAACCAGACAATCGTGGAAGACATGTTTGGAGGCAATCCGGTCAGGCTGAACGCCTTAGACACACTGTCCGGCGGGTGCAGCAAGGAGGAGGTTCCCTGCTGTTTTGGGGTGGCATTATGTGGGGCCGACGTACGCCGATGGTGGTCATGGAAGGCGCCGTAACGGCTGTACGATACGTGAATGCCATTCTCCAAGCGATAGTGCAACCATATCGGCAGCATATTGGCGAGGCATTCGTCTTCATGGACGACAATTCGCGCCCCCATCGTGCACATCTTGTGAATGACTTGCTTCAGGATAACGACATCGCTCGACTAAGAGTGGCCAGCATGTTCTCCAGGCATGAAATCTATCGAACATGCCTGGGATGGACTGAAAAGGGCTGTTTCTGGACGACGTGACCCACCAACCACTCTGATGGATCTACGCCGAATCGCCGTTGAGGAGTGGGACTATCTGGACCAAGAGTAGAATACAGGGATGCATCAATGCAAGAGGACGTGCTACTGGGTATTAGGGGTACCGGTGTGTACAGCAATGTGGACCAGCACCTCTGAAGGTCTCGCTGTATGGTGGTACAACACGTGTGGTTTTCATGAGCAATAAAAAGGACGGAAATGCTGTTTATTTTGATCTCTACTCCAGTGTACTGTACAGTTTCCGGAACTCTTGGAACCGAGGTGCTGCAAAACTTTTTTTGATGTTTGTAGTTAGACTGGACGAAGAGGACATGTACTTTGGCCGGCCCGTGTCCCGGATATGACGCCTGCAGACTTGTTTATGAGGGGGAAGTTGAATGACGCTATCTATCACATTAACTACACCGCAGAAATGCTAGTGTGTACGTGCAGTAGTTGTTCCATACCAGACCGGAAGCGTGTATTGCCACTGCTGGTGTTATTGTGAACATAACATGTAATGGTCAATTGTATCCGTTACTGAACTAGTGTATGAAATTGTGTTGCCCTTCAGCGTGTGCTATCACAGATATTGTACCAATGTCGGCCTGGGAACTTCTCCAAGTAAGAGACCTCGTAAACGACTCGTACTATAGTCCTGCAACAAACAGCACTAATAATCAATTATTCAAAATGACTGTCACAATCGCATTATTTATTTTGCCGCCAACTGGTTTCAACCCGCGATGGGGTCATCTTCAGGGCAATTTACACCATTTGGTCGCTCCCTGGAGTCGTCAAGCTGCCTGTGCACGGTTGGTAACACAGGCACAGGCAGGGTGACGACTCCAGCGAGCGACCAAATGATGTAAATTGCCCTGAAGATGACCCCATCGCGGGTTGAAACCAGTTGGCGGCAAAATAAATAATGCGATTGTGACTGTCATTTTGAATAACTGATTATAAGTAAATTAATCGCTGTTTATCTCCATACAACTATGTTGTCTAAAAACACCACTGATATTCTAATTTATCCGACTTTTAGTCTGTTTATGTCAATAGTCATTGTCCCATTTAAAAAGTGACGTTCGCACAAAAAATACGCTTCTAAGTATTATTGCAATATACTGATTGGCTAACAATACGAGCCCGACTGCTAATTCATGCTATGAAAACCACTCATCAATAGCACTTTCTTTCCATTTCTAAAATATTTGTGGTGCAAGTTTTAGGTGATTTACCTTGTACATAAATAGCATTTTTAGTGGAACAATCCCTCTGAAATCCAAACTGTGGTACTCTAAGTAAACTGTATTTCTACTTCAATGTCAGACAACACTTGAGTACATTACTTTTTCAAATGCTATGGTAAAAATATCAGTAAGGAAACTGGACGTTAATGTTTTTCACCTTTCTTATGAATGGATTTAACCGTTGCATATTCTAATGTGTCTGGGAAAATTCACTGCGCCAGTGATGCAATACAAACATGTAGTACGTAAATGCTGCGCGAAGCACTTACCTCTGTGTGGGCAGTCCGTCCTTGGGCCCGAGCACGGGGACAAAGCTCACCGACCAGAGGTGGCGCGGCACGGGCGGCCGGAACCTGGCGAGCGCGTCCTCGAGGCTGAGCACCAGGTGCTGCTGCTGGCTGGGCGCCAGCCGCGAGCCCACCACCACCCCGCTGTCCAACACCCCCACCAGCACCACGCCGCCCACGCCTCGGTTCAGGAAGCCGCACAGGTTCCTGCCACAGGACACCACCGTCAGTAGATTAGAATCTACTGTACGGAGGACGTTGCCGTGTTTCACGACCAAATCGCTGAAGTGCAGACTGCGTCCGGTTCGCAGTATGGGGGACGGGTATTATCGTGCAAAAGGATAGTTCTGTCCGAAGGCATTCTTGGATGTTTTGACTTTATGGAAGATGTGAGAGATTTCCAAAGTTGGCTTTGCCGTTTGTCCTCGCGCTGTCAGAATTCTTTCACACAGAATCATCCTGTTGCACAATAACGCCCGCCCCCTCACTGCTAATCTGATGAAGTCTACGCTTCAGCGATTTGGTTGGGAAACACTGAAACATCCCCTGTACAGCCCAGATCTTTTACCGTGTGATTTTTACATCTCTGGTGACTGAAGAAAGACCTGCATGGAAGTTGGTTTCAGCCGGATGAGAAAGTGCAAGAGTGGGTGCTGTTGCGCAACCATCAGTGGCTGACCCCGTTCCACGAAACAGTAATTCATCGTCTCGTCTCCGAGTGGGGAAAATGTCTTAACGCGTGTGGCGATTACTTTTGAATGGAACCATTCCACAGTCCCGTTGTGGCGGGAGTTCGGTGTTCATTTGACAGAACCTGATAGTAACAATATAAATGAAATATTATGAAATCGCAGCCAGAAATGGATTCTCTATCTCCAATGTATAAAACTCAGTACATCGAAGGAACTCCTCAGACAATATCTCGATGAATAAACTGTCCACCCGAGGTATCTAGCGGAAACTTCAGAACTTAATCGTGAAGCAGCAAACAAAGAGAGAGTCTCTAAATTACGTAAGTATTAAGGAATGACCCAAAACACGCATAAAATCACTAATCCGAAACCCAGAAAACCAAGAAAGAAAAAATCTGAAGAAAATTTTTGGCCAAATTTACAGAGGTGCAATACGGATGTAAATGAAATATCGGAAATTATATCAGCATGTTAAGTACATCTCTTGAATTGTCAGGAAGAGACGATTACAACTGCACGGTCATATGCTCAGAATGAATCACAGGCAGCCTAGTAGCATTCTTGGTTTGAGTCATATCAATTAAATTTAAGAAAATTCGGCCGCTAGAAATTGTGACAGAGCTTCACGGAATAGGGATCACAGGTGACATGGTACAGGATATAACTGAATTCATAAAAACTGTCGACAATCATTTGTATGTAGATTAACTGGGTACTGGGACCAATAGAACATGGAGACAGAAGAACAGAGAAGGAACTTCAGTGAGAAGAGGAGGTGGTTTTGAGAAATGAGGAAAGCGAGCTCTTCAGCTGAATAATTTCCAATGGGCTCCTCAGCTCAGCATAACTGTGAACGACAGTTGAAAGGGGGAATACTGGATCAGTTAGGGCATGCTGTTACACCTACAGGTATAATGAGTCGGCGAAACAAGATCCCTGACAGTTGCAATGGGCTTGCTGGCGGCTACCTCAGCCAGTCCCGTAAAGTGATTTTGTATAAGACTCTATGGCAACGCCTAAGTGTTATCGCACGCCTCTAGTCAACTATTGTTTTCATCTTCAGCCATTTGTGCTTCGCAGTTAAATGCTGGCAGCAGCTTTGCCAGCTGTCAGCGGTCTACTTTTTGCCGACTCTACGATAGTGGTCCACATACGTCTGACAACGATATGGCAGCTTCTCTGGTAGGTAGTTCAGGGTGCCTATTGGCAATTGATTTCATTTCTAAGAAAGAGCTTGTAAGATGGCAAAGCAATGATTGATCTGGTGCTTTAACGAAGAAATTGGGTTCAGAGTTTCATTCATTTTCATGGGCTGGCAGGATGAACCAAAAACTATACAGGGCGTGGTGGTCAATATTCAGGGATACAACAGGAATGATCATTAGAAACAAAAAAGTCAAGTAAACATGGGGTCTAAAACTCATACATTAAGAGCTATGGGCAATTCTTGATCTTCGATACTGTGAAACAAATCTCTGCTACTGTAAGCTCTTTGCTTTCCATATTCTGGGAAGTGGTAGTATGGACCAATACAAGAAAAAAAGTCCAGTAAAGATGTGCTCGAAAATGCATACCTTAAAAGTTATGAGCGCTTGTTCATTAGAAGCGTTGGTTTCGAAACAGCGAAGATGAACAAGTGCTCATAGCTCTTAAGTTATGCGTTTTCGGTCACATGTTTACTGGATTTTTTTCTTGTTTTAGTCCATACTACATACTATCACTTCCCAAACTATGGAAAGCAAAGAGCTGGCAGTAGAAGAGACTTGTTTCACAGTATCGAAGATCAAGAACTGTTCATAGCTCTTCAGGTACGTGTTTTAGACCCCATGTTTACTTGACTTTTTTGTTTCGAATGATTATTCCTGTCATGCCCTTGAATACTGACCATCACTTCTGAAATACCCTGTATATTCCAGGGAAGAGCTAGAAAAATGTCTGATTCTTCACGGAGGATGAAAAAACAAGCTCAGCAAAGCCCAATAGCGCTTCGTGAATGAAGGCTCACCATCAGAAGTGCAAAGAAACGGTGACTGATGTCAGTAATTGGGTTTGAGAACATGTCAGGATGTACGAGGAGCCACGAATCCTGAGTTCTTGCAGACTACCAGCGTGTCCAATTTGATGCACTTCGCGGAGTGTATGCCAGACATGATTTCAAAAGTGTCTGCAGTGTCAGGCAACGGAGAGATTAACAGTCGCATCCAGTCGATGGCAGCGGACGTACTAATAAACGTTTCATAAATAAATTGAGAAAAAAAGACCTAAAGACCACTATGACTGCTACAAGAATGGTGGTGGCCACGTTTTCCGAGTCGAGCAGCCACTGGTGGAGTGCCTTTCAATTAGTGCAGATATAATCGCGAAGAGCAACAATAGCTTGCATTGTCGCAATAATTTATTTTTTTTAAATGATACTGGTAGACCCTTTTTTATTTTTTAGACATATTTGAAATTAATTAGTCCATTTCCTTTCTCTCTGAATCTTATATCAGCATCATTCTTATTCTCTTCTTCCTCTCTCCTCTCTCTCTCTCTTCGTTACGTAAGTCACCTTCTATCATTTAAATCTTACAATTAGCATCAGTAAAGTAGTGTAATGCGGTGTCAGATTTTGAGGCTGTACGGTGAAGTTACAGTATCTCTTTAATATTTTGCAATTGAAGATTATTATTTCGTCTCTACTATAGCTTGATCACGGTGTACTGTATAAAGTGATTCACTTGAGACAGCACGAAAAGAATCTCATTATTCCTGAGCAATTTAAATCTGAACTAACTTATGTGTCTGGAATCTCGCGAGGAAACGTCGAAATCCGGTCATCTGGAGAATGGAGGCCGGGTGAACACGTCTCCAGGATGACACACATGAACTAACAACATTGGAAATCGTGAGTGAATTACAATAATTTAACCTCACGAAATTTGTGCTGCGAAAGATATGTTTCTTACCTCAAAAACAAGAGAGTGACATGAGAAAACGTAACATTTTAAGATACTTGTGACCAGTGCATAATGCATTTCATTATATACAATTACAGGCCGCTGAAGATGCTTCATAAATAAACGATGCGAAACGCGTATGGCAAAAAACAAACTACCTTTCATTTAGTTGCAAAGACGGTACATACCTACATGAATTTTGATGCAGCTAAGGAACGACGGAAAACTGGCCTGTAGTAGCTTCGATGATGCAGGTCGTATACGAAAACAGCAACTAAGCACGCTGGACAAAAAGTTTGTCATTTCCAGGAGACGCCATGCAAATACCGCCTCTAGCCTTCATACTGGTCTCAACTCAGCAATAAAGATATTCCATTCCAGTAATTTCTTCAAGTATGCCGTGTCCAGATGAAGTCTCTCACTGATGATTAAGGATGCTGAATGCTATGTTTCACACGCTGTTCCAAACAGTCCCAGATATTTTCTACGAGAACAGACTCAGCCGATTTAGCTGACTCGTCTAGGAGCAGTAGCGTGTTCCTCAAGCAACTAATGTATGCATAAAGCTCTGTGAACACGGATGTCATCTTGCAAGACAGAGGTGTCCACAGTGCACTCGTCATGAGTTTTCAGAAGAGGACGACATATAGTCACAAAGAATGTAGAAATAAACATCGATTCATGTGTTTCGTGGAGTTTCCCCGGTGGATCGAATATTGCATCATTTTTGGGCGTGCATCATGGTTATTAGTACCTCTTACACCGAAAATCTGGCAGACAACCTTTCAGCTATTCTCACCGTGAGTAGCTTCCAAGATTTTTAAAATACAGGGTGACACAGAAAAACTGGAACACTTCCACAATCCAATAAAACTAGAAGATATGAAGGGAAGAAATTACACTCATATTAATCGAAACCTTACAACTTTGCCATTTACGAAACATTGATGGCATTTATAATTTTTTTTTTTAATTACGTTCTTTAGATGGCGTCTACTGTACGAATACATTCGTGAAATCTGCTGTTGAGATTCCTCATTGTCCGCTGCAACATCTCAGCTGGGATACCGTGATACATCCCGAATTCCCTGCTTTAACTCATCCAGGGTTCTTGGTCGAGTCGTGCAGACTTTGCTCTTGAGGTAGCCCCACAAGAAAAAATCACAAATCGGATAAATCTGGCGATCTAGGGGACCAGGGAATGCTACCGAATCGTGAGATCACACGCTTGCCAAACAATTCTCGCACATATGCCATTGATTGCCGTGCAGTGTGTAATGTCGCTCCGTCGTGTTGATGAAACCAGGCTTCCTGAACGTTTAGAAAGTTGTTCAATGCAGGTGTAACGAAAGTTCGTAACATCTCCACGTAACGATCGGAATTGACAGTTATTGTGTTTCCCTGTTCATCGCAAAAAAACTGCCATTTTACTAGCGTGTAAAGGGCGCTCATGAACGTCATTAGGATTCGTGTTGGCCAGTAACGGTAGTTCTGTTTATTTCACATAACCTGTGAGATGAAAATGTACCTCATCTGACATCCACAACTTGTTTAGAAATTCAGCGTCATTGTTTATTTTTGTTATCATTTGTTGACAGAATCCTAATAGTAACAGGTAATCGTTGTCCTTCGCTTCTTGCACCATGTGTAGTCTGTATGGATGAAATTTTAAATCAAGATAAAGAATTCTGCGAACACTCTTCAGGGACATTCCAACCACTGCTGCTTGACGCCGTGGGATCCGTAAGACACACTCACATGCAACATCAGTGTTCGCTCGAGAACGCACATTTCTTGGTCGTCCGGTTGGTTTCTTCTTGAGGGCAGATCCAGTCTCTTCAGAGTTACTAATCCAACATTTTATCGCGTGTTTCGACAGAACGGCATCATGACACCCTAAATTATAAAAACGTCGAAACTCCCTCTGTGCCGCTGCCAGACTATCATTGTTTTTATAAAACATTTTTGTGGCTAATGCACGCTGTTGTCCGTTCCACTGATCCATGATTACTGAAATGGCGGACTGTTTACTCGCTGTGACGAACTCGCAGAGCTGCCACCTGCCCATGGCTGCCACTACTCATTTCAAACATTCCTGTTATTCTGTGTCACCCTGTACACCTCTACGAGTAAACCAAATAAAGCACCTCTACGAGTAAAACAAATAAAGCACGAACTCAGCGAATCCACAGTGCTTACGAAGTGCTTGGTTGATTATTATGGATGACCTACAGAGTGAGCAGGCAAACTTGGAAGGAACATTCTGTAAGAGTGGATATCATCATCTTCAGTGTTCTGCCCTAGGGCAGCTATCCATGCAGTCCTGTCGTTTGCTACCCTCTTCTTTTTCTCATAATTATTTTCTATCCTTATTCTCTTCACCATCTGGTTTCTTCATCCTCATATTCCATTCAACGTTCCTATGTCCAAACCAACTGCATTTTCTCTTCCTGATTACCATTAAAATTTCTCTCATTTCCTCCATTCTTCTCAACACTTCTCATTTCTCACTTGTCTACCCATTTTATACGTTCCATCCCCCTGCAAGTCCACATCTCAAATGCTTCTTCTTTCTTCCTCTTTCCTCAGTGTCCATGTCTCAACTCCATATAATGCCACACCCCATATACAGCATTTCGCCAGTCTCTTCCTCTGGTCCCTGTGTATGTACCGTCTTATTAAATACCTCTTGAGCAATTGCTATACGCGTTTCCACCTTCTTATATCATCCCATGTCATCTGTAATTATGCTTCCCTGATAAACATAAAGTTAAGACGGCTCCTCAAGCGAAAATGCCAGTCCAACCAAACGAAGAGCAAGAAAAAAGAGATGTGAAGTCTACGGTCTTTCTACCGTGTGTGCGAAATATTTCTTTAAAAACAGCAAAAATAAGAAGAATAAAGTGTACTCGTTCCATCAGCCAAGACGCCAGCTCTTATGGGATGTGTTCGATAATGTGTCGTTACGAAAGGCGGGTATATTCGAAATGCCTCGTGGGTGTGGTAAAAGGTGCGTAGGATAAACAGTGCGCACTGTAAAAGTGTGTTGCATTGAACATAAGCGATACACCCGCCTACTAAGGCCAAATATATCTGCAGTGGATGAACATTGTGTTTCCACTGGTCATTCACAGATTACCGGAAAAGTTACGATACTGGCCCTAGCCTCATCCTACTGGGATTCTGTGGTCAAGAAAACTGTGGAAAAACAGTTAGACAGCTTTCTCAACTGAGACAAGGGTTTCCAACTCGATAAACCATGGAACTCCCTCACTTCACGTATGCACTCTATTGGTCTACTTTTCACTGCTGGCACTCCAGCATGTGCCATCCACAATAATCAGTCAAATATTTCGTAAGCACTGTGGGATTCGTTGACTCTGGGCTTGCTTTGTTTTACTCGTACTGCCGTACAGTTTTATCTATGACCTGTTACAAATAACGTTATCCCTGATGCATATGCCTTTACTCGTCAGTGTGAAGTGTTTTAAAAATCTTGCAAGCGACTCACTGTGAGAATGACTGAAATGTTGACAGCCGAAATTTCGGTGCTAGAGTTAATAATACCCCAAAAAATGATGGATCCTGATGCATGTTGACGATAATCTGATTGCGTGGGCCCGACTAACGTTACGCAAAACGTCAGAGAACTTCCTCCGGCCTGAACTACACCCTCTACATGGGCTGCAGGTTAAGCGCTTCAGTGGGTCGTATGTGAACTGGACACATTGCATCTTGAGGCAAGAGCGTGGCTCATCCGACAACAATATATGCCTCCGGTCACCTATTGTCCGATTTCTGTGTGGTTTTGCCAGCTGGAGATGCACAGCTTCGTGTGCTGCTGTGAGCAATGGTCTCTTTCGAGTTACCCTATTCAAAATGTTCACTGGAAACTGTTCCCTTCGCAATGTTCACTTGGAAACTGGTTGAGTAGACCTTCATTCACTGACAGCAGCAATATCTGTCCGGTTTAAATCCGGTCGTCAGTGACAAGGCGTGACACTCGACTCTCGACCCTGTCGGTTAGGAAGTTTTTGCGACCACTGTTTTTAAGGTGTGTTTAAACGTGCGCGCCGGCCGCGGTGGTCTAGCGGTTCAGGCGCTCAGTCCGGAACCGCGCGACTGCTACGGTCGCAGGTTCGAATCCTGCCTCGGGCATGGATGTGTGTGATGTCCTTAGGTTAGTTAGGTTTAAGTAGTTCTAAGTTCTAGGGGACTGATGACCAGAGATGTTAAGTCCCATAGTGCTTAGAGCCATTTGAACCATTTTTTTAAACGTGCGCGCCTTGTACCTAGTGGCCGTCTGAATGTGCTCGCTCCGCCCTGAAGAAGAGGCACGGGTATGGTGCATGCCTGTTTCTCAACATACGCGATTCCATTCACACCTAGAGAGAAGCACGTACGCTATTGGAGATGTCTGCTTTGTTAGCAACAGCTACCAACTCAGCCCATATTATTCTGATAAAAAGACGAAATAGTACTAATAATTACAAGGGCAGGGTGTGGTGTCACCGCCAGACACCACACTTGCTAGGTGGTAGCCTTTAAATCGGCCGCGGTCCGTTAGTATACGTCGGACCCGCGTGTCGCCACTGTCAGTGATTGCAGACCGAGCGCCGCCACACGGCAGGTCTCGAGAGACTTCCTAGCACTCGCCCCAGTTGTACAGCCGACTTTGCTAGCGATGGTTCACTGACAAATTACGCTCTCATTTGCCGAGACGATAGTTAGCATAGCCTTCAGCTACGTCATTTCTTACGACCTAGCAAGGCGCCATTATCATTTGCTATTTATCTTGTGATGCATGTACCGTCAGACCGATGTTCACCAATTATGGATTAAAGTTAAGTATTCCAACAGCTACGTACTTTATTTGCTAGACTCAAATCTTTTAACTGTTCCAGACCTCACGCCAGCCTGCGTGAGCTTAAACGCGTGCCTTTCGGCTTCACCTCCTAGTGGCTTCGTTGTCTTGCCAAGTCACAACACAGGGTTAATGAATACCTTTTGTTTCGTAATGTATGAGTGAGTTTGGTGGAATAAATAAAGATGGCCGCGCGGAGTAGCCGCGCGGTTTGAGGCGTCATGTCACGGATTGCGCGGCCCCTCCCGCTGGAGGTTCGAGTCCTTTCCCGAGCATGGACGTGTGTGTTGTACTTAGCATAAGTTAGTTAAAGTAGTGTGTAAGTCTAGGGACCGATGACCTCGGCAGTTTGGTCCCTTAGGAATTCACACACATTTGAACATTTTTTCAATAAAGATAGCAACTGGTGTGCTGTTTAAAAAGTTTACTCGTTTGTCATCGAGTGATTTCGAGGTAATACTTCTCCATCTTGTTGGGTCAATGACAGAAAAGGAGACTACGAAATACAGAAACTCTAGCTATACCATTAGCGACAAGACAGCGGTGACACTTCAGTTTATTGCTACTACCAACAGATACCCCAATCGGACGTTCCTGTTCAACTTTCTCTACCGCATCGATATCTGACATAATACCACAAGTTTGTAACGCTCTGGTGAAATTCCTGGAAAGCTACATTAAGGTAAGTTGATGCTTAATGTTTACAGGCAGTAGTTCAAGGAGACGGGATTATCTTGTTAGTTCACACTATACAATGCTGCAGAGCGATATAAATGGAACTGCTGAAAGAATAACACATTTCCACACAAATATACATCAGTAAAACTTCGCCAGTATTGGTGTGCACGCGTGAGTGAGTGTGTGACGAGAAAGCGAAGAGGGAGGAGAGAGTACCTTATTGTATCAAAAGCGGCTGATTATATCATCTGGTTTCTTTTTTGTTTACTTTCAGCTTCCAGGCTCAGGAAAAAGAGTGATTGGTTGTACGGCAGTATTTTGAAGTGAGGCGGAGTTTTCCGCAGTTTTTGGGGGGTTTGGCGGTAAACATGTGCTTGTATAGTGGCAGCAGCTACTTGTACTATAAGACTCCCGTCGAGTCCGACTATTTATTTCGGTATGTAAATGTAGGTATTCCAGGCCAGATATCTGATGGTAGGATATTTCTCCACACGTCATTGTACATCGCGACTGCAAATGGAAAGTTAAATGGAAGTTTTAACCCAACACCATATGTATTCGTCGCAGGTGAAGCCTTTCCGTTATCAAGCTACATAATGAAACTATTTCCTGGTGAACTGCACTCAGGATCTCCGTGACGTGTGTGCGGCTATAGACTGCCAAGAGCACAGCGTGTGGCTGACAACGCCTTTGGCATTTTAGCATCCTTATAAGGGATTTTTAGAAAGCCAATTAATGTGAAAACTGACACAATTGAGCTTGTTCTCACAGGTCCTTCTCTACATAACTTCCCTCGAAGACGTGTAGTTTCATCTTATCTACAGGGTCTGGCAAAAACACCTCCCATATTTCAAAGGATAGTTCCAAGCAAACAAAGAAAGATACACAGAGCATTCTTTTATTGGTAAACAACAAATGCTATGCCATTTTACATTAGCTGGTTTTAAAAATTATGTCCGGTAAATGGCGCCCTCCATTGTTGACACACCGGCGATGCCTTTCCCACAAGCTGTCCATAGTGCTTCGTGTCATTTCACGTGGTTCAGTGGTTTCAGTTGAAGGCTACAAGACTAATGGTTTGGGATTTGGTGTCTGGTTGATCCTATGATTTTCTCTGTTACTTATCGCTTTTTTCACCTATGATAATGACACAAATCGCAAGTTCAGTTGTACCGTATTTCGGAATACCTGTTGAAATGTATCTCTTCCTCCAACTGGCCGTATTAAGCCTCTTCAGAGTTAGGAGGAAGTCAAGGGCACACCACCATGCCAAGTAATGTTCTGGAGTGCTGAAACCAACCTTCGAGTTGAGCACAGCTTTACTTGATTTTCAGCCTACTAAGTGAAACAAAAATTCTTATAGGTGGGCCGGCCATAGCAGTTCCACTACAGACGTTCGTTCAACTGTCTCTGCACTTGCCAGTACTTCTCGCCCTTCCACGCTAGTTTGCGCAAGTATTCAACGTGAGCAACAAACATGAGAATGCAGCCGACAAAAAAACTTAAATCTTCGAACCCCTCTTAGATTGCTAACATTATCGGATATACACTGATTAGCTATAACATTGTGACCACCGACTTACTATCGATATAAACCCGTCAGGGCGCTAGCAGCACTACCTGGCTAGTTAGGACACATGCACGGTGTGAGCGTGCTATTCGTTTGTGGAATGAGGAAGGGGCGAGATCTATCAGAGCTTGACCGACAGCAGATTGTGATGGCCCGGAGGCTGCCCACGAGCGTTTCGGAAACTGCTCGACTTGTAGGGTATTTGGCAAGTGCTGTTGTGAGTGTCTTCAACGGGTGATGAAACCAAGGTGAAAACACGTCCAGACGTCTTGGGGTGGGCGGCCACCCCTCATTACCGGCGTCGGACGTCGTAGACTGGAGTGGTAAAACAGGACGGGTTACAACTGTGGCGGAATTAACGTCAGATTTAATGCCGGGCAGAGTACAAGCGTGTCTGAACACACAGCACACTGAACGTTCGTAATGCTGGGCCCCTGCAGCCGACGACGCACGCATGTGCCAAAGTTAACACCACGACATCGGCAACTTCGACGGGAATAGGCACGTAACCATCGGCACTGCATGGTGGAGCAGTGGCAGTGCGGCGCGTGGTCTGATGATTGCCGGTATCTTCTTCATCATGAGGTTTGGAGGGCGCGAATCCGTCGTCTTCCAGTAAAAGAACTCCTTAACAGCTGTACTGTGGGACGGAGACAAGGTGGTGGCGGCCGAAATGCGGGGAAATTGAGGAAGTACTTGCGTATCTTCTGGTTCGCTCCGGACAATTTGTACATGGGAACAAGTATGTGGCAACAAGAGGAATCCGGAAAAACGTTGACATCGAAAAGAAGGGAATCACAGAGGCAGTCAATTTTTTTTTTCCGTCGAGGCAGCATTATACTGTATGTCTATTGAGGTACCAGAGATACACGCCAGTTGACTACTGTATTTGGTGCTTTTCAGGAAGACAGAGAACTATTCACCTCAACACTTACTTCCATCTGCGCTAAAGGATAACAGAGACTGGATGGGTTGATCGTTTGAGATAGAGCTGTAACGAGGTACGATTAAATGGTTGACTGATTCATTTTAGAGAAGGAGAAGTTGCTGCAGGTCAATTTTTTTCCAGTGTTCTGTCCGGATGCATCAGTCACGTGACATAGGCTGCGTTCTACTCGTATATAGCCACGTGTTCCATATGTGGATTAAAGCACTGTCTACTTGCGATAGTTAACGGTAAACCTGTCGGTCATCAGAGGACATCCATCTCATGTGTGACGAAACTTGACACTGTCCTCTAAACGAACTTTCATTTATGCGATTCCCCCTCCCCCTGTCGCATCATGGGTGTAAAATCGAGACTTCGGCATCATAACTAAGTTAGTGGTAGGAGCTTGTGAGGCGCTGCAATCCTCGTGTACACAATTGCCCGACAGATGTGGTGTTTACAGAGTTAGTAACGGAATGACTTGTAATTTTCACATGTAGGACGCTGCTGATATGCGTTTATCTGTTTCCATGTAGGATGTATCCCCCACTGTTAACGATTATTTTATATAGGCCTGACGCAGGCATCATATAATTTATGAACCGTGATCGGATGTGAACAGTGGATGCTATACGTCTCCGCAGAGCTATATTGTGCTCGTATCATGCAGGGCGAGTGTTTTACAGAAGTAGTTTGTTTTTTGTTTTACGGTTCGATAAGATAGTTCATCGTACAGAAACCAGGTAAACATGCGCTTGAAACATATTTCTTACAATACAATATTAATGACGCTACATTCCATACGAGTGATAGGTCGGAAACATAAGCGATCTAACATTATAGGCCCATTTTAAGTGCAGAACGTTATAGCCTTAGCAGGGCGTGTGTTTATGTTCTCTTTCTTAGTAATACCTTTCAGGTACCGATCCTAGACCTTAGAACAATACTTCAGAGCTGATAGCTTGAATAATTTGCGTAAAAGTGTGTCCAACTCCATCCGTCTGGAACTCCATCGCGTATAAAAATGAATCGTTTCTTGTTCTTCTTAAGTGTCTCTACTACATCACGGCACTTTGAAATCTGTTACTATACGTCGATAAGGAGTGCTAAGCTCCTCCACATGATCGCATCTCGAGAAATCTCGTGCACTTGGATGGGTTAGGACTCGGAAAGGTCCATTCATTCACGAGACGTGGAGTGTAGCGGTCTTCATCTTCTGATTGTTTGTACATTAATTCGGTATCGGTGCTGCATGGCGGGTTTGTGAATTACAGTGTGAGGATGGTCTTTCACTCTCTAATTTTACCCCAAGACAGCGAGAATGCTCTGTGACTCCCATACACAGAGAGATGGATCGTAAATTAAGTACTATGCTCGAGGTATTAGAAATATGTAGAGCGCTGTCTGGTATACTTTGATGATTTATGTGATCGAGAATTAACAGTGAATGGGCGTACTGAGCAGTTATCTATACATGTTCGCAGTGATACTCGCAAAGTAGAGAAGGGATGGTTTAGCTATGATACAGAAATTGGGGAAACATGCTGTCACATGATTGGCAGGTGTTGGAGTTACTGTAAAATTGCTAAAATTGTACATATTACGGAACTCTCAGAACCGAGGTGACGCAAAACTTTTTTTGATGTGTGTATTTGAATCCCAGTTGTAGACCTTCTGTTCATTTCCTGCATAGCTTTTTCAATATGTAGATGGAACAGTGAATGAGAAAGACTGCATCCCTGCCATGCACATTTTTTCCATCTCAGCACTTCCTGCCGGCCGCGGTGGTCTAGCGGTTCTAGGCGCGCAGTCCGGAACCGCGCGACTGCTACGGTCGCAGGTTCGAATCCTGCCTCGGGCATGGGTGTGTGTGATGCCCTTAGGTTAGTTAGGTTTAAGTAGTTCTAAGTTCTGGGGGACTGATTAGCACAGATGTTAAGTCCCATAGTGCTCAGAGCCATTTGAACCATTCAGCACTTCCATTCCTATTGTTCCCTCTTGGTTTTTGTACACACTGTATAATACCCGTCTTTCCTTGTAATGTATACCTGGTATACATTTGTATTTTAAACGTGTTGCTCTAGTTTACCGCATCTAATATTTTTTGTATGTAACAAATTCCGAGAAAAGAGTGATTAAAATTCTGATTAGCCCACTATATTAAGGGCACAGCCTGTATCATATTTCAGTACAAAATGCAAGCCAATGTCACCCTAGGGGAGTTATACACAGTGGCGGCTCGTATGTATACCAGGCAAATGTGAGAGTGCGAAATTAATAGCATCTGCTGTATAATAAGCGTAAATTGTTGTGTGGGTGCAACGTAAGAATGCCTGATTTTCAGCGCGCAAGACAATTCGTTAACTAATACATGAATTAAGGTTCTTTTACATTTTTCCGAAAAAAATAAAAGAGCCCGAAAACTACTCACATTTACACAAAAATGCAAAACGGAGAGTAGCGAAAGCTTAAACGGAAGAAACAGAGGAACCAGCTAGACGACTTTTCACGAATGTTCAGACATACGTGCAATGAGGGCCTACAGTACAGATAAACCTAACCCACCATAAGATAAACAGGTGTCAGAAGCATAAATAAATGCTACACTCTCACAATCGACGATGTTGTGCTTTATGATTCTTGTAGTGACGTAACAAGACTGTTACGCCACTTGAGGTAGCCGAAAGAAAGGCACGCGTATACACACGCCGACTGGCGTCAAGTCTGGAACAGGATAACTATTGAATGGTAGCAAGAAAAGTACGTAGCTGCTTTATACTTAACTTTACTGATCCTTGTGATACATCTCTCTTGACTATACAAATGCGACTCGTAAGATACATGCACTGTTGCAATTGGCGCCTTGCTAGGTCGTAGCCATGGACTTAGCAGAAGGCTATTCTAACTGTCTCTCGGCAAATGAGAGGAAGGCTTCGTCCGTCTTGTCGCTAGCAATGTCGTCCGTACAACTGGGGGCGAGTGCTTGTTCGTATCACGAGACCTGCCTTGTGGTGGCGCTAGGTCTGCGATTACACAGTGGCGACACGCGGGTCCGACATGTACTAAATGGACCGCGGCCGATTTAATCTACCACCTAGCAAGTGTGGTGTCTGGCGGTGACACCACAATTCTCAGTGCCTCAAGGTCCAAAACTTAATGTACTACATCTCATTCAGAATCCTACAACATAGGTTTTTCTATCAGTATAACATATATTGGTGCCGCAACTAATTCTTACTATATAGCAAATGAATTGGCACGTCTGTGAAGTCTGCTACTGCCTGGTGGGATTTATGTCAAGCGAATATGGATGAAAGTTTGCTGCAGTGTGCTACCACCTGGTGGCAATGAAGTAAACTTGTAGTTGAGTGGTAAGGGCTAACAGTGTACACCGTGAATTGTGCCCATTGTTTATGAAATCCGTGTGTATTTGGCCCGTAAGGCAGTTACGTCAAGCGAGTTGCGCATGTGCAGAAGCTCCTTAAAACGTGCACAAGTGAAGATGTGCTCGCGACCCCGATGCCAAGTTTCACAGAGTCGAGAGAGCATGTAGCACAGTGCGTTAGATTTAGTGGCATGTATTTCAGATTACCGCATCTACATTACGTTTAACAGCATTCAAAGATGAGTAACCAAGAAATCCGCAAGTTGTCAAAAGTTAGGGTGTTAGGTGCTCTTACACAACAGCCGCTACTGGTTACACAGCTAGGTGTTGCGCACCTGGAGATGGAAGAGCGCGTGCGGCTGGAAGTGTCCTGCGCGCGGCGGCACCAGGGCGGGATGTCCTCGGGGCAGACGTTGCGGTGTCCCTTGAACTCGTGGCGCTCGTCCTCCTCCACGGAGAGCACCTCCCCCAGGCGGTACCAGCGCCGGCGGCCGTCCTTCACGCCGTCCCCACTAACGCCGCTACCCTCTGCCTCCTCAGACGTCTCCTCCAGAGGAACGTAGCTATCCTCTGCGTCTCTACTCTTCTCTTCAACAGACAGCTGTTCCTCTGCGTCACAAATCTTGTCCTCCCCGTATGTCTGGCATTCCTCTCTCTCTTCTGTGTGCTCCTGCTCCTCCTTGAAGATCAACAGCTACTTTAAAAAAAGGTTGTTGTTGTGCCTATGTTTAATGGCTGATGACGGTAACTACTGTGGCAGGAATTGCAACAACCAGTCGCTACTGTATTATCAAATTTATGTCGTTGTCCTTTACCAGTTTCATATGTTTTCCCACCCATCTTTAAAAGTTGTACACTTAGGTTATTACGATCTGTAATACAGGGTGTACATGAAGTCCGGGAACACTTTCAGTTATTTATTGCACAAGAATCAAACATTGTACAGATATCACACATGTCATTTTGAAGAGAAACCCTGAAAGTTTTTTTCACGTATACCGCTACGGCGTAGTTTGGTAATTTGCCGATAGTCAGCACTAGTCGCAAACATGGCGAGTTCAGGTGCTGAGTGAGCTTTCGACTTTGGAGTTCACTGTTTGGTGAAATGGCCTCTCCGATCGCCAAATCTCACTCCCTGTGGGGACACATTAAAGATCTGGTGAATGTACAGTCTCTACTACGGGATGTAGCAGAACTCCGGGAGAGAATACGGGAAGCGACTGCCACAGTCGACGACGCCATCCTGGGACGGGTACAGCAAGAATTCCATTACCGTACTCACGTCTGCCGGGTCACTCATGTTTCGCATATCGAAGGTGTGTAAAAAAAACTTTCAGAGTTCTCTTCAAAATGCAATATGTATGACATCTGAACAATGTTTAGTTCTTGTGCAATAAATAATTGAAGGTGTTCCAAGACTTTATGTACACCCTGCATTTGTCTGTAACATTCCCAGCTTGTTCTTCCTTTTACCACCTGTGGCTACCAATACACGAACACAGTGCATCATAAAAACAGTTTCATATTGCTTACGTTGCTTTTCACATTAGCTGCTGCAATCTCTTCCATAGTAAAGTGTAGGCAACTAAAATGTGGCATGCTGACGCTAGAATGTCACAAAAACCTGCTGACGCTGGAGAAGAATACACGCCTCACGCTGGAGAAGAACACACACGCAGGGGCGTGGGTGTGCAATACGAAGATGTGTTAATACTACTGATGGAACGTTAAGTGTATCACTAGTTAGTATACTGGGTGGTATTGAAGACTAGTAAGTTTATTCTAATTAAATCTAAGCCCTGTGTTGTTTAGTAACATGTATACGGTAAGCAGCCATTCTCAAAAACAAATCGTCTACGCGTAGCCTGTAAACTTACTAGGTCTACATTCTTACAATAAAAAAAGTGCTAGTCATCCATATAACACGAAACTAATAAGCAACTGTTAAGCACAAATACGAGGGTTGTCCAGAAACTAAGTTCCGATCGGTCGCTAAATGGAAACCACAGTGAAAACCAGAAAGGTTTTATTTGCAACAGTTAGGTACACCTTCCACCTACTTTTCTACCTAGTCGCCGCTCCAACTGAGAGTTCTGTCGTAGTGCTGTATCAGATTTTCCAATATCCTCGTCATAGAAAGCAGTCGCCTGTGCTTTCGGCCAGTTATCTGCCCTGGTCCGCAGCTCGTTGTCTGTGGAAAAATTTTGTCCATAGCCAGCGGTTCTTGTGAGCATAGATGAGACTCCGGGGGAGCCAATTAAGTACAGTATCGTGGGTGATCAAACACACAGGCAAAATCTCTAACCAGGCCTTCATACTCGGCGGGAAACTCTATTCCCTACACATCTTTACGTGCTCACTGTTCACTCAAAGCTGAAATGAGCAAAGTGACACGATTGACGGGCATACTAGATACACTGCCCAACACATCTGTGCACAGCTTCACCGGATTTTCCCAGTGGTTTCCATTTTGTGACTGAACAGAAGTTACTTTCTGGACAACCCTCGTAGCTTTCTGCCTTTGATATTTTTCGTTCAGCAATGATCAACGACGGATTAATAGCCTCATGGTCATTGATCTGTGTCTCTAGGTTAACTGAACGAAAAATTACAATTTTTCACGGAGAAACCAAAGTCAAATGAATTAAAATGAGCGGGCTCACCGAATCGTAGCCGTCTGGTTCCTCCAGCTGTTCACTCCAGAGTGTACTCATCCCTGCCACAGCAACTGCCAAACTTGTGTGGCTTCCTAGGAGGATATTTCACGCAGTAATACTTCACACGGTACGTTTGCTGTAACAAAATATAGTAATTTCTTATTGCTGACACGGATAAGAAAAAAATATGAACCAAGATAGCAAACTGAATCCCTGGATACTAATACGTGTTTTTCCGAACTGAACTTTATGGAGCCTGGGGGAAAGCCTAGGAAGACCGAATTCGGTTATCAGTGTCTCTCGCACTTCTGAGAGTGCTGCCTTTTACTACCCCCCATGAACCGAGGACTCTGCCGTTGGTAGGGAGGCTTGCGTGCCGGAGTGATACAGATAGTCGTAACGTAGGTGCAACCACAGCGGAGAGATATCTATTGACAGGCCAGGCAAACGTGTGGTTCCTCAAGAGGGGCAGCAGCCTTTCGGTAGTTGAAGGGGCAACAGTCTGGATGATTTACTGATCTGGCCTTGTAATATTAACCAAAACGGCTTTGCTGTGCTGGTACTGCGAACGGCTGAAACCATGGGGAAACTACAGCCGTAATTCTTCCCGACGGCATACGGCTTTACTGTATGGTTAAATGATGATGGTGTCCTCTTGGGTAAAATATTCCGGAGGATCTGGCAGGGGACCACTCAGGAGGACGTAGTTATCAGGAGAAAGAATCTACGAATAGGAGCTTGGAATTTCAGATCCCTTAATCGGGCAGGTAGGTTAGAAATTTTAAAAGAGGAAATGGACAGGTTAAAGTTCGATATAGCGTGAATTAGTGAAGTTCGGTGACAGGAGGAACAAGACTTCTGGTCAGGTGAATAGAGGATTATAAATACAAAATCAAATAGGGGTAATGCAGCAGTAGGTTTAATAATGAATAAAAAAATAGGAATGCGGGTAAGGTACTACAAACACCATAGTGAACGCATTATTGAAGCCAAGATAGACACGAAGCCCGTGCCTACTACAGTAATACAAGTTTATATGCCAACTAGCTCCACAGATGACGAAGAGATTGAAGAAATGTGTGATGAAATAAAAGAAATCATTCAGATAGTGAGGGGAGACGAAAATTTAATAGTAATGACCGGCCGTTGTGGCCTTTCGGTTCTAATCGCTTCAGTCTGGAACCGTGAGACAGCTACGGTCGCAGGTTCGAATCCTGCCTCGGGCATGGATTTGTGTGATGTCCTTAGGTTAGTTAGGTTTAAGTAGTTCTACGTTCTAGGGGACTGATGACCTCCGATGTTAAGTCCCATAGTGCTCAGAGCCATTGAACCATTTAATAGTAATGGGAGACTGGAATTCAATAGGAGGAAACGTAAGATAAGGAAAAGTAGTAGGTGAATATGGAAAGGGGGTAAGGAACGAAGCAGGAAGCCGCTTGGTAGAATTTTGCACAGAGCATAACTTAATCATAGCTAAAACTTGGTTTAAGATTCGTGAAAGAAGGTTGAATACGTGGAAGAGGCTTCGAGACACCGGAAGGTTTCAGATAGCTTTATTTATTTAATTGTATGGCTAGGGCTCCCCGTCGGGCAGGCCGTTCACCGGGTACTGGTATTTCAATTTGCCGCCACTTCGGCGACCTGCAGTCGATGAGGACGATAGGAAGAAGAACAGGAAAGCACAACATCCAGACCTTGGGCGGAGAAAATTCCCCGACCTAGCCAGGAATCGAACCTGGGCCCAGAGGGTTGACAATTCGTCACGCTGACCATTCAGCTACCGGGGGCGGACACTCAGATAGATTATATAATGGTAAGACAGAGATTTAGGAACTAAGTTTTAAGCTGTAAGACATTTCCAGGGGCAGATGTGGACTATGACCACAATTTACTGGTTATGAACTGAATGGGCAGCTTTGAGAGATGAAATAGTGAAGGCAGCAGAGGATCGAGTACGTAAAAACACGAGGGCTAATAGAAAGCCTTGGGTAACAGAAGAAATATTGAATTTAATTGAAGAAAGGAGAAAACATAAAAAATGCAGTAAATGAAGCACGCAAAAAGGAATACAAACGTCTCAAAACTGAGATCGACAGGAAGTGCAAAATGGCTAAGCAGGGATGGCTAGAGGACAAATGTAAGGATGTAGACGCATATATTACCAGGGGTAATATAGATACTACCTACAGGAAAATTAAAGAGACCTTTGGAGAAAGGAGAACCACTTTTACGAATATCAAGAGCTCAGATGGAAACCCAGTTCTAAGCAAAGAAAGGAAAGCAGAAAGGTGGAAGGAGTACACAGAGGGTCTATACGAGGGCGATGTAGTGGAGGACAATACTATGGAAATGGAAGAGGACGTAGATGCAGATGAATTGGGAGATATTATCCTGCGTGATGAGTTTGACAGAACACTGAAAGACCTGAGTCGAAACAAGGCCCCCGCAGTAGACAACATTCCATTAGAACTACTGACGGCCTTGGGAGAGCCACTCCTGACAAAAGTCTACCATCTGGTGAGCAAGATATATAAGACAGGCGAAATACCCTCAGACTTCAAGAAGACTATAATAATTCCAATCCCAAAGGAAGCAGGTGTTGACAGGTGTGAAAATTACAGAACTATCAGTTTAATAAGTCGCCGCTGCAAAATACTAACATAAATTATTTACAGACGAATGGAAAAACTGGTAGAAGCCGACCTTGTGGAAGATCAGTTTGGATTCTGTAGAAATATTGAAACACGTGAGGCAATACTGACCCTACGACTTATCTTGGAAGATAGATTAAGGAAAGGCAAACTTACGTTTCCAACATTTGTAGACTTAGAAAAAGCTTTTGACAACGTTGTCTGGAATACTCAAATTTTGAAGATGACAGGGGACAAATACAGGGAACAGAAGGCTATTTACAATTGGTACAGAAACCAGGTGGCGGTTATAAGAGTTGAAGCACATGAAATGGAAGCTGTGGTTGGAAAGGGAGTGAGACAGGATTGTAACCTAATCCCAATGTTATTCAACCTGTATATTGAGCAAGGAGTACAGGAAACAAAAGAAAAATTTGGAGTAGGAACTAAAATCCATGGAGAAGAAATAAAAACTTTGAGGTTCGCCGATGACATTGTAATTCTGTCAGATACAGCAAAGGACTTGGAAGAGCAGTTGAAAGGAATGGATACTGTCTTGAAAGGAGGATATAAGATGAACATCAAGAGAAGCAAAAAGAGGATAATGGAATGTAGTCGAATTAAGTCAGGTGATGTTGAGGGAATTAGATTAGGAAATGAGATACTTAAGGTAGTAGATGAGTTTTGCTATTTGGGGAGCAAAATAACTGATGACGGTCGAAGTAGAGAGGATATAAAATATAGACTGGCAATGGGAAGGAAAGCGTTTCTGAAGAAGAGAAATTTGTTAACATCGAGTATAGATTTAAATGTGAAGAATTCTTTTCTGAAAGTCTTTGTATAGAGTGTAGCCATGTATGGAAGTGAAACATGGACGATAAATACACTCCTGCAAATTGAAATAAGAACACCGTGAATTCATTGTCCCAGGAAAGGGAAACTTTATTGACACATTCCTGGGGTCAGATACATCACATGATCACACTGACAGAACCACAGGCACATAGACACAGGCAACAGAGCATGCACAATGTCGGCACTAGTACAGTGTATATCCACTTTTCGCAGCAATGCAGGCTGCTATTCTCCCATGGAGACGATCGTAGAGATGCTGGATGTAGTCCTGTGGAACGGCTTGCCATGCCATTTCCACCTGGCGCCTCAGTTGGACCAGCGTTCGTGCTGGACGTGCAGACCGCGTGAGACGACGCTTCATCCAGTCCCAAACATGCTCAATGGGGGACAGATCCGGAGATCTTGCTGGCCAGGGTAGTTGACTTACACCTTCTAGAGCACGTTGGGTGGCACGGGATACATGCGGACGTGCATTGTCCTGTTGGAACAGCAAGTTCCCTTGCCGGTCTAGGAATGGTAGAACGATGGGTTCGATGACGGTTTGGATGTACCGTGCACTATTCAGTGTCCCCTCGACGATCACCAGTGGTGTACGGCCAGTGTAGGAGATCGCTCCCCACACCATGATGCCGGGTGTTGGCCCTGTGTGCCTCGGTCGTATGCAGTCCTGATTGTGGCGCTCACCTGCACGGCGCCAAACACGCATACGACCATCATTGGCACCAAGGCAGAAGCGACTCACATCGCTGAAGACGACACGTCTCCATTCGTCCCTCCATTCACGCCTGTCGCGACACCACTGGAGGCGGGCTGCACGATGTTGGGGCGTGAGCGGAAGACGGCCTAACGGTGTGTGGGACCGTAGCCCAGCTTCATGGAGACGGTTGCGAATGGTCGTCGCCGATACCCCAGGAGCAACAGTGTCCCTAATTTGCTGGGAAGTGGCGGTGCGGTCCCCTACGGCACTGCATAGGATCCTACGGTCTTGGCGTGCATCCGTGCGTCGCTGCGGTCCGGTCCCAGGTCGACGGGCTCGTGCACCTTCCGCCGACCACTGGCGACAACATCGATGTACTGTGGAGACCTCACGCCCCACGTGTTGAGCAATTCGGCGGTACGTCCACCCGGCCTCCCGCATGCCCACTATACGCCCTCGCTCAAAGTCCGTCAACTGCACATACGGTTCACGTCCACGCTGTCGCGGCATGCTACCAGTGTTAAAGACTGCGATGGAGCTCCGTATGCCACGGCAAACTGGCTGACACTGACGGCGGCGGTGCACAAATGCTGCGCAGCTAGCGCCATTCGACGGCCAACACCGCGGTTCCTGGTGTGTCCGCTGTGCCGTGCGTGTGATCATTGCTTGTACAGCCCTCTCGCAGTGTCCGGAGCAAGTATGGTGGGTCTGACACACCGGTGTCAATGTGTTCTTTTTTCCATTTCCAGGAGTGTAGTTTAGACAAGAAGAGAATAGAGACTTTCGAAATGTGGTGCTACAGAAGAATGCTGAAAATTAGATGGATAGATCACATAACTAATGAGGAGGTACTGAAGAGAATTGGGAAGAAGAGGAATCTGTAGCACAACTTGACTACAAGAAGGGATCGGTTGGTAGTACACATTCTGAGGCATCAAGGGATCACCAATTTAGTATTGGAGGCCAACGTGGAGAGTAAAAAGCGTTGTGCGAGACCAAGAGATGAATACACTAAGCAGCTTCCGAAGGATGTAGGTTGCAGTAGGTACATAGCGATGAAGAAGTTTGCACAGGTTAGGATATCATTGAGAGCTGCATCAAACCAGTCTCTGGACTAAAGACCACAACAACAACAACAACAAATATAACTGAGACGTTACATGATTATCGCTTTAAAAAGGGTATTTTTATTGTTAAAACAAAACCAATTCAGAAAGTTGTCGGGTAGTTGCTTTTGGGAAACTAAAAAAAGTGATGTGAGAAAAGGAAGTATCACGTTAAGGTTTCCGCTGGGACATTTATCTTTAGGAAAGAAAACTGTCGGCTTGTTAGTTCAACAGGACCGTCAGGTAACATACCGTTAGATACAAGCGCCCTTAAGCGTATCAAAGACTGTAGTACATTCAATTTTGCATGGAAATTTAACCTTAAAATATATGCATCTCACATAGCAAAAGGTTCATGACAAGTGGCATTATCAAATGCTAAACAGTTTAACTGAAGAAATGCAAAATCCGTATGAAACCAGGGTCGGTTTACGCCGAAGCAACTCAAGCAACCACTTGGGGTGCCAAGCTTAGTGCCCATTCTTCCTGCTGGAAGATCACGGTTAAGTACATTAACCTATAGTACAAAATTCAATTTCACCGACATTTTCCCCGTTAGGTTTCCTCCTGACATGATTTGATTTACGTAATCTGTAGGTAGTGGTAAAAGCAGTTATTTCAAAACTTAAACTGACAAAGACACACCATACGCCAACAGTTTAACAAGCATGATTGTTAAAATTTAGGCGCTCCGTGATAAGTAGAGCCCAGATTTTAATGATCTAAAAACAGCGAAATATGCAACCATTTATGACCTAAAGATTGTATAAATATGACCTTAAAATATGGCTTCATATAAGTTTATTTAAAAACATTTTTGTTTATTTTTTATATTGCGTGTAATGCAAAATTCACTCATGAATAAACTGGTAGTATATTACTTATTTTTTGCAGTGTTTGAAACTAACTATTTTTGAAACATTTGCATGTGCCAGAAAAAAACACGAAGTACTGTGAAACCAAAAACACCTATTATTCAAACAATACAACCGTGATTTCACTACTCCACACCACTTGTTTACGCTATTCCAAATTAGTTAATTCATCCTATCGCTTTTCAGTTTATGCAAAGTTGCACTGGATGGCACAGGAGCGTGTTAAACTTTGAAGGCGCCGACGTCACTGTTTACGCCAGCTTTGGCCAATTGTTTTCGAATCTAGCATTCCCAGAAAGACCTTCAGTAATTGAGACTGTCGATAATTTTGTACATTGCAGAATATCTAGGATTCCACTGGAGAACACTTAGCAGATTGTTATTCCACTTTGTCAACCACTTGACCACGAGCACGAATTAGCTCACTCTGCACATATTGCACAATGTCCAGGGCGTCACAAAGTTGAATAACAGCAGCTTCCATTCGAGTGATGACTTTTGACACCACGGAAAAGTTGGCGTTCATGTATGTCAAGTTTCCAAACATGGTGCCTGTAAAGACCTCTTTCACGGTTACGACAGCACTTGATTCATTATTATCAAGCTCAGAAATGATTGTCTTTATTTTGGTGTAATTGGTGCAGTGCAGTAGTTCTCGGCAGCATTAAGCCAACAACTCCATTCTATAAGAATAGACGAAGGAGGAAGCAGTGAAAGAGCTTCTTCGTTGAATTTCTGCACCCGTAGCGGAGCTTCCACGTAGCTATGTGACGTACATTTTATCGGGGTAAGGATTATGAAGCAAACTGTTTGATTCAGCCATGTACAAGATGACAATTATTGAACTGATGATGATGATGTTGATGATGAGTCCCATACTTCACAGAGCGTAGGGGAACGACGCGGGAGAACCGCGCCGCCTTACTAGGCAAGGTCCTAGTGGAGGTGGTTTGCCGTTGCCTTCCATCCGACCGTAATGGGGATGAATGATGATGAGGAGGACAACACAACAACACCCAGTCATATCGAGGCAGGAAAAATCCCTGACCCCGCTGGGAATCGAACCCGGGACCCCGTGCTCGGGAACTATATGAAATAAATCGTCGTAACTTCTGAACGGTTTGCGTTAGGACATTCAAACTCCACGGTTGGCTGTCGGACATGATGGCATGATGGGAATTACTATGCGTACGTATGGTGTGGCTTAGCGACGAAGCCCACTTTCAATTGGATGTGTTTGTCAGTCAGCAAAATTGGCGAATTTAGGGGACTGAAAATACGCATTTCGCGATCGAGAAGTCTCTTCACTGTGACTGGTGACTGTGTGGTAGCCCAGTCACGGAATAATCGATGCAATTTTCCTTGATGGCACGGTGACTACCGCAGGGTACATGAAGGTTTTGGAAGATAATTTAATTCCCATTATCCAAAGGGACACTGATTTCGACAAGATGTGGTTCATGCAAGACGGAGTTCGACCCCATCGAAGCAGGAGGGTGTTTGATGTCCTGAAGGAGCACTTTGGGGACCGCATTCTAGCTCTGGGGTACCCAAAGGCCACTGGCATGGGCCTCGTTTGGCGCCATGTTCTCCGGATCTTAACAGATGCGAATCCTTTCTGTTGGGCTATATTAAAGACAAGGTGTACAGCAGTAACCTCAAAACCTTGCTGATCGAAAAATAGCCATTCAGGAGGTCATCGACAGCATCGATGTTCCGATACTTCGGCGGGTCATGCAGGATTTCGCTATTCGTCTGCACCACGTCATCGCCAATGATGGCAGACATATCGAACATGTCATAACCTAAATCCGAATATCTGTAGTGATGTTTGAATGTTGAAAAAAGTGCGTGCACGATGTAGTTTGTAACTAATTTACTAATGAAGCACAATCTCTTACTAGCAGCCTAACTTTGTCTCTGTTCGCACCAGTCTAATACATGTTAGAATGTGGTTCACACCATCCGCACACAGTAGCTTCCTAGAATTGTCAAACAAAATGGAAATTGTGGAGTTGTTTACTTTCTCCGAGAGCTCCACACGTTTGAAGAACATTTCACCAGACCCGCCAACTTTTAGAACATCGTCAACAACATTTGCAACGTAACGCCAAATTGGTGGTTTCGTCTATGGGCAACCATAACCTTTGGCCAATAACACTGATTTTTGTTTTGTTGAGTACGATCTCGTAGTACACGGGTAAATACGTTGCGTACTTCTAAAAATGGTTCAAATGGCTCTGAGCACTATGGGACTTAACATCTACGGTCATCAGTCCCCTAGAACTTAGAACTACTTAAACCTAACTAACCTAAGGACATCACACAGCACCCAGCCATCACGAGGCAGAGAAAATCCCTAACCCCGCCGGGAATCGAACCCGGGAACCCGGGCGTGGGAAGCGAGAACGCTACCGCACGACCACGAGATGCGGGCAAGTAGTTCTCCAAGAACTATTTGAAGAGTGTATCATTCAGCTTCTCCAGTGGGATGTTGCAAGACACCATTATCTCACACAAGTTATTGAGGAATGATAAGAGATTTCCAGGGACAGATATCGACAAAATTGTGTATTTATTGGTTACGAGCCGCAGATTAAAGCTAAAGAAATTGCGAAAACGTAGGAAATTAAGGATATGGGACCTGGATATGCTGAAAGAACCAGGGATTGTTGAGAGTTTCGAGGGAACATTAAGGAACGATTAACTAGAACAGGAGAAATGAATATACTGGAAGAGACGAAGTACTGAAGGCAGCTGAGGATAAAACAGATAAAATGACAAGGCCTAGTAGAAATCCTTGAATGACACAGGATATATTACAATTAATTGATGAAAGGAGAAAATATAAAAATGCAGCA